>NC_086104.1:117471599-117793474 GCF_963921235.1 Mobula hypostoma
TCTTGTTTTTTTTTTTGTTTTTTTTTACAGACAAAGTGAGGTTTGCTTCCAGAATTTGCTGGTATTTAATTGAATTCATTTCTCTCTCTACCAGTGAAATGTTCCCCGTATCACTGGCTGAAACACAAGCTCAAAGGATGATCGATCCACCTCCGTGCCCAACAGTTGGAGAGGTGTTTTTTTCATGAAATTCTGCACCTTTTTTTCTTCAAACATACCTTTGCTCATTGCAGCCAAGAGTTATATTTTAACTTCGTCAGTCCACAGGACTTGTTTCCAAAATACATCAGGCTTGTTTAGATGTTCCTTTGCAAACTTCGGACGCTAAGTTTTGTGATGAGGACGCAGGTAGGATTTTCTTCTGATGACTCTTCCATGAAGGTCATATTTGTGCAGGTGTCGCTACACAGTAGAACAGTGAACCACCACTCTAGAGTCTGGTAAAACTTCCTGGAGGTCTTTTGCAGTCTAACGGAGGTTTTGGTTTGCCTTTCTAGCAATGCTACGAGCAGTTCTCTGGGCAAGTTTTCTTGGTCTTCCAGACCTCAACTTGATCTGCACCTTTCCTGTCAACTGCCATTTCTTAATTACATTACGAACTGAGGAAAACGCAACCTGAAAACACTTTGCTATCTTCTTATAGCCTTCTCCTGCTTTTTGGGCATCATTTATTTTAATTTTCACAGTGCTAGGCAGCTGCTTAGAGGCGTCCGTGGCTGCTGATTTTCGGGACAAAGTTTGAGGAGTCAGGTTATGTATAAACATTTGAAATTTGCATCAACTTGTGTTACGAGAATACACATAAAATTAAGATGTTTGCTGGCCTGGGCTAGCATCAGTGGCATCAGCAGTTGGTCTGCCACCTGCCCTCAGGGGAAGGAGAGATAAGGAACAATGGAGCAGCGTCTGGAGATGTGTAATGAAGGGATGTGGGAGGAAGAGCTGTCTGGAGCGGCTCCCCCCTTTGAGCCCTGAACTGTTTGAAGTGATGGACAGGCGATACCCCAGCAGGGGGATAAAAAGGGACAGGTTCGCTAAGACAGACACACACGCCACCCAAGGTAACGAGACCCTGGAAGCGGTGCGCTTCTCACGAGTGGGTGAGAAGTCCCGGACAACGCACAGGGTGGAAAGGTACGATCAGCGGGAACCCGGTGTGTGTCCGCCCTTGCCTGGGTGCCGGGTTCACTGCAGAGGATCGACCGCATCTGGAGGAGGGGTCACAGTCGGTGACCTCAGGTGACATCACCAAGGACCCGCCCAAATGCTGTTTGTGAGCCATCTTGCTGGTCTGTGAGTGAAGCTGTGCTGAATGATGAGTTGTTCCTACTCTATGTCTCTCTTCCCCACCTTGTCCATTGCCATGACAACGATTACTGCGAACTGAACTACTAAACTGGACTGAACTTTGAGTCATTTTGAAATTGGTCATTTACCCCTAGACAACGATAGAGCTTGATTGATGCTGTTATCTTAATTCTGTGCACATGTGTGTTTATCATCACTGAACTGTTGCATTTATTATCCTTTCGATTACTGTGTTGCTTGTTTCTGTAATAAAACTTTCTTAGTTCTAGTACTCCAGACTCCAACTGAGTGATCCATTTCTGCTGGTTTGGCAACCCAGTTACGGGGTACGTAACATAAGTGGGGTTCTCGTCCGCGATTTTGAACGCTAAATTTGGGACGGAGTAAATTGATTGGGTTAAAATTCCCGAAAGAAAGAAAAGACAAACAGCAGAAATGGAGGTTGAGGAATTTATAAAGGCGCCGACCTTGGAGGCATTAGAGGATGCCAGGAAATCGGAATTGATAGCTGTGGCAAAACGGGTGAATCTTGCTAAGGTGAAGTCGACAATGAGGAGAGAGGAGATACACAGAGCTATTGTAGAGCACTATGTATCTAAAGGTGTGTTTCCCCAAGGTGAGCTGGGGGAGGTATCTATTGAAAAACCTGCTGGAGACGCGGTACAGGTACAGCTTGAAAAACTGAGACTCGAGCACGAGTTCCGGGTACGGCAGTTAGAAAGGCAGGAGAAAGAGAGAGAGTTAGAAAGGCGGGAGAGAGAGAAAGAGGTAGAAAGGCAAGAGAGAGAAAGACAGTTGGAGAGAGAAGAGAGAGAGAGGGACAGACAGTTGGAGAGAGAAGAGAGAGAGAGGGACAGACAGTTGGAGAGAGAGGAGAAACAGAGGGAAAGGGAATTTGAGCTGGAGAAGTTAAAGATAAGGGCCGAGCAGGGGCTCGTGCCGAACCAAGGTGGAGGGTTCCGGGCGACCCAGGAGGTTAGGCTGGTTCCCCCATTTGACGATACCGATGTGGATCGGTACTTTCTCCACTTCGAAAAAGTAGCTATAAGTCAGGACTGGCCGAGGGATAAGTGGGTTGTCTTACTTCAGAGTGTACTGAAAGGGAAAGCCCAACAAGCTTACTCCGCTTTATCCCCGGAAGATGCCCAGAAGTATGAGGTGGTGAAGGAGGCCATCCTCAGGACTTATGAGTTGGTCCCGGAGGCATACCGGCAGAGGTTCTGGAATGCGAGGAAGCGGTGGGACCGCACGTATTTGGAGTTTGCTCGCGAGATGCAAACATATTGTGAGCGTTGGTGCGCCTCGAAAGGGGTAGAGGGGGATTATGACAGACTGCTGCAGCTGATTCTGATTGAGCAGTTTAAAGGTTGTGTCCCTGAGGGTATGAGACCCTACCTCGATGAGAAAGAGGCAGCCACGTTAGCCGCAACTGCTAAGTTAGCGGATGAGTATGGGTTGACGCATAAAATGAAGGTTGCCCCGAGTAAAGGCTACCAGAAGGGTAGTCAGGACGGCGGGGAGAGTCCACCGGAAAAGTCAGAAAGTAAGCCGGGGACTAGTGAAAAGGATAAGGTAGACCGGGAGCAGTCTGGTAGGAAGTCTCCTGGAGTCGTCTGTTATAATTGTGGGAAAGTCGGACACTTTGCGTCCAGGTGCTTTGCCCCAAGGAAGGAGACGGGGAAAGGAAAAGCGGAAATTTTGAATGGCTGTATCGAGCTGTTAAGCGAACCGCTAGGGAAGGACAGGTCTGAAAAAGTCCAGGAAGGGCGCGAGAGGTTTATCTCGGCCGGACTGGTGTCAGTGAAAAAGAGGTTAAAACCAGTTCCAGTGCGGATCTGGAGAGACACGGGAGCGTGTCAGTCATTGATATTGAAGAGTGTATTAGAGTTTAGCTCAGAGACCCGGACTGGGGAGGTAGAGGTCAAAGGTGTTGGGGAAGGGACAGAGTCAGTCCCTTTGCACCAGATACATTTACAGAGCAACCTGGTCTCTGGACTAGTCACGATCGGGGTGAGGTCCGAATTACCGATGAAAGACGTGGAAGTCTTGCTCGGTAATGACATCGCCGGAGGAATCGTGTTCCCAGTCGTGAGATTGACGGGTCAGCCTGCCAGCATGGAGGCCCCGCCCGCGATGGTGAATTTGGCTGAAACATTTCTGCCAACCTTGTATGAGACAGGGTGTAGTGAGATAAGAGGTAGTGAGGGAGCTGGGACGGACGTAGCAGTAGCCAGGAAAGAATTTGTGCAGACGCAGGAGCGAGACGAGGGGCTGATGGTTTTGGCCGAGACAGCTCTCTCTGACACAGCCTTGACAAGGGAACTAGTAGGCTATTGTGCGGATGAGGAAGTGCTAAGGAAGAAAGGGAAATCAAGTACAGCATCCGCAGATGAGGAGCGGGGGGTGGTGCAAAAGAGTTATGGGGATGAGGTTTTTGACATGGCCCACGAGGTACCCCCCGGTGGACATTTTGCGGTGCTGGAGGAGACAGTTGGTGGAATCATGAAAGAGAGTTACCGGCTGCCCAGGGGGAAAAATGTTATTGATCATGACCGACGCGAACTGAGACGGTCACCGGCTTTTGATATGCTAACAAACCTAGTCGGTGTTAGCGTGGAAATCAATGAAGCTAGGGGCCCCTTGATAAGAGGAAAAAAACATTTTGAAAAGATTAGGATGGGATCGGTCAGATGGGAGAAGGCTATTGTTTTGGCCAGGTCTACTGATAAGGTCTCTCCCTTAATCCCCGAAGGAGTAATTAAACGACTCGCACCCATGTGTTTGATTGTCCCGAGGAAATGCAAAGAACTGGGACGTTGGGTTATGTCGGTTACAATAGGGCGGCCAAGTAAACAACACCCATATTTTTTGAGTAATTCAGTGACTAAAGGGCTGATGAACACAGAGGTGTGTATTGGCAATTCAACACGGCTGTCTGAAGCCCGCTTGATAGTGAACCTTGGAAAAAATGAATTCGGCCACGCGAATGTCACTTACCTGGGAATTGTGGTGACACAGGGGCAGCTGGCAGTGATGCAAGCTACAGTGCAGGCTATCGCTGACCTCCCAACCCCGACAGACAAGAGGGCCCTCAGAAGGCTTTTGGAGATGGTGGGGTACTGCAGGAAGTTTTGCAATAACTCTGCGGTCAATACCCGTCCCCCTCCTACTAAGCCCTTGCGAGGGAAAATTGAGTCGGAATGGGACGACCCTTGTTGTTGTGGTCCGGGACAAAACCAAATGAGAGGTTACATTGGTCGCAATTCATCAGTGTTTTTGGCCACTATGAAGTTTGCTGAGTTGGAGCCTGGTCTAAGGGATTATTAATAACACGTGTAAAAGGAACAGAAAATGTGATGACTGTCTGTCAAGGTGTTGACAATTTCAAATTCTCTGTATTAGCTAAATAACTGTTAAAGATGTATATTGTGTATGTATCAGATAATGTAGTCATGTTTGTAATTTTTACCTCCCGGTAAAAATCCTTAAAGGGGGGAAGTGTTACGAGAATACACATAAAATTAAGATGTTTGCTGGCCTGGGCTAGCATCAGTGGCATCAGCAGTTGGTCTGCCACCTGCCCTCAGGGGAAGGAGAGATAAGGAACAATGGAGCAGCGTCTGGAGATGTGTAATGAAGGGATGTGGGAGGAAGAGCTGTCTGGAGCGGCTCCCCCCTTTGAGCCCTGAACTGTTTGAAGTGATGGACAGGCGATACCCCAGCAGGGGGATAAAAAGGGACAGGTTCGCTAAGACAGACACACACGCCACCCAAGGTAACGAGACCCTGGAAGCGGTGCGCTTCTCACGAGTGGGTGAGAAGTCCCGGACAACGCACAGGGTGGAAAGGTACGATCAGCGGGAACCCGGTGCGTGTCCGCCCTTGCCTGGGTGCCGGGTTCACTGCAGAGGATCGACCGCATCTGGAGGAGGGGTCACAGTCGGTGACCTCAGGTGACATCACCAAGGACCCGCCCAAATGCTGTTTGTGAGCCATCTCGCTGGTCTGTGAGTGAAGCTGTGCTGAATGATGAGTTGTTCCTACTCTATGTCTCTCTTCCCCACCTTGTCCATTGCCATGACAACGATTACTGCGAACTGAACTACTAAACTGGACTGAACTTTGAGTCATTTTGAAATTGGTCATTTACCCCTAGACAACGATAGAGCTTGATTGATGCTGTTATCTTAATTCTGTGCACATGTGTGTTTATCATCACTGAACTGTTGCATTTATTATCCTTTCGATTACTGTGTTGCTTGTTTCTGTAATAAAACTTTCTTAGTTCTAGTACTCCAGACTCCAACTGAGTGATCCATTTCTGCTGGTTTGGCAACCCAGTTACGGGGTACGTAACACTTGTTACAATGCAGCATAAGAGAGTGGACGCAAGAGCAGGACACAGACACGTAAGTAACATTAACAGAAGTGTGTTTATTAATAGTTGCCAGGAAAGCCGGGGAGCGAGGATAGAATGCTTACGCGTACGAGGATGCCGGACAACAAACAGGAGGAGCTCGAACACAGAGCCAGGACTTGGACTTGAATTCCACATGGAGCCTGGACTTGTACTTGGACTCGGACACGGAGCCTGGACTTGGACATGGACTTGGTCACAGACCCTGTTCTTGCATTCCTACTTGGAGTGGAGGCGTGGAATTGGAGTTGGACTTTACCCAGAGCTTGGACTAGGTCTTGGACTTGAACAAAGACTTCGACACAGGGCCTGGACTTACACTTGGACTTGGACCCGAAGCCTGGAGTTGGACTCTAATTTGGACGTGAAGCTTGGACTTGGACTTGGTCTTGGAGCGGGAGCCTCGACTTGAACTTGGACTCGAGTCTGGACTACGACATGGACTTGAACACGGAGCATAGACCTGAACTGAGACTCGGACACAGAGTGACAGAATACCCAACTAGGACTAGCACCAAGTGGCCTGACCTACTAAACTGGAAATGAGGCGACCAAACCAAACAACAACAGACAACCCATATCTTGACACGGAATAGCTAATGGAGCGGCAAAGTGCCGGCAATCACTCAGCTGAACACAAAGATACAGAATTCCTCACTCGTAGTAGCGGCAAATGGCTGGACCTACTCAGCTGGAAAAGAGACGACTAAACCAACCAAAGACAGACAATACGAATCTGAGCACGGAGTAGCTCATGAAGGCGCAAACGGCTGGCAATCCCTTAGCTGGACACGAACAGACAGAATCTCCAACTTGGAGTAGCGACACACGGCCGGAAACTACTCAGCTGAAAACGAGACGACAAAAAACAAACAATGACAGTCCATTTGTATCTTGGATCGGAGTGGCGGCAATCGGCCAGCAACCCTCAGCCAGACATGAAAACGAAAGACTTCGCATCTTGATTCGGAACAGCGGCAAAACGGCGGGCAACACAGCTGGACAGACAGGAAAACGACTGAATTGTCTAAACAGCCACAGGCACCGAAACAACTTAGAGTACACGATTCTCGGCGCCTCCGGGACGAGCATAGCCGCACTGGCTACGGTGACGAACCAGCACCGAGTAGATGTAAACCGGAGTTCTTATGATGCCTATTCGAATGAGGATCCAGTGCCACAATCAACGAACCCAGTGCAACACGGGGAAAAGGAAATTAACTGAAATGAAGAGTCAACGGAACGGACTGTCACACACTTGGCCTTTCCTAACGATGACTGTGAGCAAGCTATAGCTCTAAGAAGGTAATTAAGGTCGGAGACCTTCGAGAATGTTGTCTCAAAGCTCAAATCTCTTGGTGTATCCAATCGTTTGCATTGTGCTCCTTTCAGTTTTTTTTCGCTCTAAAATTGTACAAAACAAAAATAATGCAGCAATCTTGCTTAAAACAATGAAAAGAATGTTTCATCTTTAGTTTTATGACTTTTGGATATCAGTTCATCTTCTAATCACTTAACTATTCACAGTAATAGAAATTTTGACCAAGGGTGCCCAAACCTTTTCATGCCACTGTATTAGCGATTAGTCCAATTTCAAAGAAACATAAATAATCAAGACAATTTAACAAACGCGAAGATAAAATCGATGAGCTTCAAGGTGATTAACAATCATTTAGGCATTGTCAAAAAATCATGTTCATGTTGACTAACCATCTGAAAGAATGCAGCTACTATCAACAATCATTAGGCAATAACAATCTGCAGTGTTTCACTTTGTCCAGACAATCTACATTTTACCTGGATTCTTCAGACATTCAATCAATAATTTCAAAATTCATTCAAAATTTAATACAACACATAGCACCTTTTGAATGTCTAGACAAGCTAGACACATGGAACCTCTCTTCACCTGAAAACGCATTATTAAAACAATAATCATTAGAACTATTAACATATGAAATATCATACAGTCCAACAATTAAGCTGAACATTCGCATTAACCTATGTAGCCTCATCTCTAACGGAAGTCACCGACATTATGTTGATAACTTGATTAGAACAAGATTTGCAAAATCTAAATAGTGATCAGGAATGATCGAGCCAAATTGCAATGATCTTTGCACTTTACGTGCTTTACAGGGGGAAAAAAATCACAGCAGCAAATCATGGGATGTCAGTTACTCTAGGTTTACATCACTCTCGTACAGTTACGCACCCTTCTCCAATGAGCGCACCTCACTTAATTTACAACTTTTACCGAAACAGTATTGTAATTTTCACAAATCCTAAAGTTATTTTTACGCTTCCGGGACTAAACAGAACTCGTGCATGCAACAAATCATTAAACAAGCGATAGAGCAGTACAATACAACAGTCCGGCAGGATACCTTGAAAGAACAACGCAGAGTTAGAAATATTTTCATGCACTCTTTATAAATTTTCCCTTATCGACACAGACATAGGATGTGCTTTTGTCCTTCTACCTTCACACAATATGTATTTCCTTGTCCTTCGGCTATAAGGTCACACTCCACTGGAGGAGACGGAAGGTATATCACAAACCCTTTACAACACTTACAGAACTAAATCGGCTCTCTATATCAGCGCGTCCAGATGTACCACGAAGAACAAATTGAATAGATTTTTCGGCTATTAACACTAAGAAGGTACCTCCTTTCAAGTTGTGGTTGTGCATATTGGTTATATTGTTCGTAGCTTCGAAAGCACGGGAAAGGAGAGGGAGCCATCCAGATAACTAGGGACAAGAGTCTACTATTAAAATCGGCCAATCTTCCCTTCAATTAGACCACTTGCTACTGGCTTTTAGCTTTCACAGTAGTGTTTGCAATCGAAATACGGGAATATGTTTCTAGCACGGCGAGGATGAACTGGAATCGCTTTTGTAATGTACATAGCCCTGAATTTGCTACAGCTGTCGGAGCTAAATCAGTGCGAAGGAATAACCATCGCTGCATAGATCACTCCATGGTACCCTGTATCACCAAATAATCATGGTCCATTAAACAAGTGGCAATAATTGTATTTGGTGCTGGTGGATAGATGTCGCTGTGTTAACAGAAGCGAGGTCGAAATCGCGTCATCAGCGAATCACTTTCAAATGTGCGATGCCATGGTAATGTTAAGGTGCCACGATCGTTTCCATATGTTACCCTATAACTTCATGCTGGGTCAGAATGTCAAAAGCAACAGTGTTACAAACGAGAAAACGAGTCTTCCACATCTCGGAGCTGTCTCTCTAATAGACATACTGTTCCTGAGCATAAAACATAAGTCCTAAAGGGACGCCACATGTAACGAGCAAGGCGTCGAACGGAGTAGCTTCAGGTGTGTGTGACGAATTAATGAATTTTATGAATACTTTCGGGTCTCTTTGGTGCTCATTCAGAAACATACCACTTCCGCTTGACAATTTCACTCTGTTGAGCAGCCCCTACCTTTTCAGTGTGTGTGTCAGAGAGTACCCACCCCATGGACTAACTTATCTGTCCATGGTCTCCTCTGGTGCCGAGATGCAATCACCCTCTGGATCGACGATCAACAACTTATATTCTCTCTGCGTCTCCTCGAACTTTTTGGCATGAATATCGATTTGCTATTCCTGAAAAAAAATCTCACCTTCCCATCTTCCTGGATTCCAAAATCTGACATCACCCTTTTTTGGCCTGCATATTTCCACCCTCTTGGTACCTTGTCCCTTTCTGTTCTCATCAACTCCCCCCTCCTATCATACACCTTCGTTTCTAGCTCTTGTCCTTTCCCACCCGACTGGCTTATTCAATCACCTTTTATCTGGTACCTTTAACATCACCCCTCCTTTGCACTCTGGCATCTGCTCTTTTCTTCCTCAGGCCTGAAGATGCTTAAAGTTTCTTCTCATACGAAATGTGGCGGCATCAACATGCTTTTAGCACCACAAATTTAGGGACATATCTTTGGTCTATACATCTGTCACACTTGCTAGATGCCCACCTCATCGTGTACTCGGAATAACATTTCAAAGGGGGGACGGGGGTAAGTCCGATCCAACGGTGTCCTTTACAGCTTCAAAGTTGATTGTTGTTCGAGAACATTTATACAAAATAAATCTATTTCTGTCCACAGCGTTCGTGTGTATGAGGACTATAATCAACTGGGGCATATGATGCCAGCAGTATCAACAAAGGCCAACAAAACGATGGTTTTCATGTTTTGCTGTAAGGTGTGCTATGTCTACGATATTATGGTAACCCTATCAGGAATTATCCTATCGCCCTTAATCCACTATGTTCGTAGCATTGTGTGCTTTATCGGTGATGACTTCCCATCCCTCTATCAAATGCAATCAAGTAACGTATTTAGGGTTTCCGAAAAGTCTTTAGAGAAGTACCGTAATAGCACACTGTAATCTAATTTACTCTGTTCTCTCGCAGGAAATCAGCAGGCCAGGGAGCATCTGTGAAAAAGAGATGCTGCTTTTTAATCTTTTTTTTCCCAGAATGGCGGGAGGAGAAGATGGCGGTGTGACGCTGCGTGCGTGGCCGCTCCGATGAAATGATATCATATTTGTTAAATAGGGGCCGTGCACAATTCTGATTTGATGGAGACAGACAGGAAAAGCATCGAGAAACATCTGGAGAAACTTCTGAATTACCCGGTTCGCTGCCGCTGCTACTGTGCGATCGAGAATCTCCGGAGGGAAGGCCCAGAATTCTCGGCTTTTCCTGTTGCTGGTGGCCAGGGCAGGGGTCGAAGTACTCGGCAGAGATGGTGTTCGGTGCTTCGTGTCGGAGGGCTGGTCGGAGGCTCGGAGTTTTTGGACAATTCAGAGTCGGACTGTGGTCTGGTGCTTCTAGGATGCTGCATCGGCAAGTTTGCGGCGCTGGTAGCTCAGGGCAGGAAGACAGTTTTCTTCCTTCTCCCTTCTGCGTGAGATGATGGGCCTTTCGAGAGACTTTGAACTTTTTTTTTTTACCGTGCCCATGGCCTGTTTTTCAGTAAGTTACGGTATTGTTTGCACTGTTGTAACTATATGTTAAAAATATGTGTTTTTTTTTTGTCAGTTTTTCAGTCTTGGTCTGTCTTGTGTTGTCTGTGATATCACACCGAAGGAACATTGTATCATTTCTTAATGCATACATTACTAAATAACAATAAAAGAGGACTGCGTGTCCTCATAATCTAATCTAAAAAAAAGTACGTATGAAGCATCTCCGCCAGGAACGCCGACTGTTTACTCTTCTCTATAGATGGTGCCTGGCCGGCTAAGTTCCTCCGCTATTTTCTGTGTATTGCTGAAAAGGAACCAGGTCTACCTTGTTCATTTAAATATGTCCTTCAGGAGCACGATATTGCTTGACAATTAGTATTTGCCAAAACCAGTGTATAAAGACTGGTTCCCATTTTGTCTTTCCAACCAGAAGATAACTTTCAGGTATCTGGGAAGTGAGCATGGGTACATCCCCACTGAGCTCCTCGTCAATAGGGAGACGGTATTTTGTTCGGAGAGCAACTGTAGCTTATTCCATCTCTGAATATACTTTCGCTCTCATGCATATAGATCGGGATTCCCATGTAAGAAGGTAGCCAGAGCCACATTGTCCACCAGGGCGATTCGCCGCTGTTTGCTGCCGTCCGAACGGTAAAGTGTAATAAGTAAGTAGGTATAGTGGTCTCAGTGGTGGTAGGAGACAGCCGTCGCTGTTTGATACTGTTCATCAGCATTTCGGGTTTCCCCTTTGGCAATGATATAACAGAGGGTGCGTACCTCGAATACAATATTTTCATTCCGGTTCGAAGCAACATCACAATAATCTAGCTGCGTTACAATTATATGGAACACAATCACCCTGAAGCGCCGTAGATCTCACCTTCACAGTATTTACCGTCATGCAGCTGCACTGTTATCGGTGTTTAATTTTAAAGTATCCAATCTGCATATCACAACAACTTTTCTAATTTTAGAGTGCTCAAAGCGGTCTCGCACTGCATATGTTTCTTTTTGCCTAAAATCGTGCTCTGAGAACTCAAAGAAGCCAGGTCGCTCTGTACTAGCTTGATTTCATCCGAGAGCCCGAGCTTTTTAAATATTAATTGAATCATAAAAATACACCCTACTTAAAGAGAGCTTGCCATTTAGAAGGAAAACTTATATCTAAAACGCATTGTGATATTAAAAATGGAAGCTTACCGTGAAACAATTCAGCAAATGTCCTTTCCCAATATCTCAGAAGACTTCAATTACTGAATATATTATCCAACGATTCAGAACCCTCAGAGTTATTATTTCATCCCTCGACGAGATAAATTTCGTGCATGGTATCTCACGTCTAGCTTGCCCACCTCCAAATTCTATTCCATCTTGCTCGCACCCCCAAAGTGAATTAACAAGTTGGATAAGATCCAAGCTCATGACGGAGCAGACTCGATGGGCCTAATGGCCGACTTCTGCTCCTTTGTCTTATGGTCTTATGGCCTCATGAAGTCTCCGTGAGTTGTGATAATGCACTTCCACAATGAACACTGAACACTGGCATTATAGAACGATAACAAAGTATGTGACTTTCCTTGTCGGATGCTCCAGAAAGATATCTGCGATAGAGGCCTGTCATGTTCAATCAGGTTCGTGGGTTTGGCAAGTGATACAGAAATGAATCTCTGCGTATAGGTATTTTAGTCATTATTTGAGAATACCTTCTCAATGTTCCTGTTTATCCTTACTTTAAACAAAGAAAGAAGAGAGAAAAGCAACGTATTATTTTATATAGCCAGGATGTTTGAAACTTTTCACCAGAAAGCTGTCCCATGGGAAAAGCAACTGCAGATTCTCAACTTGTCAATCACAAAGGAAATGATTTTCGATCATCAGAATAAGGCACGCTCCCAAAGGACACACCACCACTCCAAAGTTGCGAACGTAACGCTCCAAATATCAGACTGGTATAACTCTACGAACTTCCGAATTAGTAAAACAAAAAAACTCAGGAGTAAAGTACCCAATACTGCACACCTCATAGTCACCCCCTAGTATTCGATAGAAACCTACTAGGCTCCCTGTGCCTCAAAAGGCCACCTGCTCCATACTGGAGTGTCACAGTTAGTAGGTTGGTCCCCCACTTAAACTTTTACACTGAGTCTGAGATATATTCAACGAGCTGAGTAATGTTTACCAGGAATGTAAGTGCAGCATTTTAACCATTAACTTTACAAGTGCCATTAAAATCAGTTCCTAGGTGTAGTGTGGTCGTACGATGCTGAGAAAGGCTATCATTCGAAAGATCCTTTCTTTATAATAGACCTCTTATCGAACAGCATGGCAAGATGCTCATGCAGGACACTGGCGTGGCATACATACGGCCCATATATCAACCAGAGCACGTGTAGTCTTAAGAAATGCATTTCCAGTAACTGTCATTCAGCTTCCAACAACTGTCCAGCTCTATAACACCACTCAGCACAGACACAGCCATCCCAGAATACGGCTCCTGCTCACATTTGCTATCCACCTTGCAGCTTGTACCTATACTCAACATACTCCCTACACCAACTCTTCCTGTCTTGTGGGGAAATAAGTTTAAGTGTCAGGATATTCCAACTAAAGGAGGGGCATGAAGGCAAATGCCAGCCGGTAAAAAAATCAGTTCACCGCGTCTATTCAGGCTCATGTCCGTTAAGGCTGCTACCATATTTTGGATTGATGATGACTGAAATAGACGACTGCTTACCAGTTTCCTGAGAAGAGAAGCCAAAACAAGAGAAGCCTCATAATTTCTTCCCAACATTTTTTTCTCTCGTCAAATGAATCGATTTAAGTGGCATCCCTTCTGTAATATAATATGCAGTCTTCATACAAATTCAGCAATCAGACCCATTGGTCCAGAGTGCAAATTCAAACACCATGCACGGGAATGCACAACAGGATTACCACCATAAATTAGCATCTACCACTTTGCCATTCTGTAATGCAAGGAGATACAAATGCATTTCCTCCTGATCAGTCAGTGGGTAACTAGAAAACACAAAAACATTGGAACTACAAGAATTACTCCTCAAATACTCCATAGAAACCATAGAAACTACAGCACAGAAACAGGTCTTCTGGTCCTTCTTGGCTGTGCTGAACCATTTTATGCCTAGTCCCACTGACCAGCACTCGGACCATATCCCTCCATACAACTCCCATCCACGTATCTGTCCAATTTATTCTTAAATGTTAAAAAAATAACCCGCATTTACCACCTCGTCTTGCAGCTCATTCCATATTCCTATCGCTCTCTGTGTGAAGAAGCCCCCGCCCCCCTAATGTTCCCTTTAAACTATTCCCCCCTCACCCTTAACCCATGTCCTCTGTTTTTTAATTCTCCCCATGCCTCAGTGGAAAAAGCCCGCTTGCATTCACTCTATCTATACCCATCATAATTTTATATACCTCTATCAAATCACCCCTCATTCTTCTACGCTCCAGGGAATAAAGTCCGAACCTATTTAACCTTTCTCTGTAACTGAGTTTCTCAAGTCCCGGCAACATCCTTGTAAACCTACTCTGCACTCTTTCAACCTTATTTATATCCTTCCTGTAATTTGGTGACGAAAATTGAACAAAATACTCCAGATTCGGCTTCTCCAATGCCTGATACAACCTCATCATAACATTCCAGCTCTTATACTCAGTACTTTGATTAATAAAGGCTAATGTACCAAAAGCTTTCTTTACGACCCTGTCTACTTGTGACGCCACTTTTAGGGAATTTTGTATCTGTATTCCTAGATCCCTCTGTTCAACTGCACTCTTCAGTGCCTTATCATTAACCCTATATGTTCTACCTTGGTTTGTCCTTCCAACGTGCAATACCTCACACTTGTCTGTATTAATCTCCATCTGCCATTTTTCAGCCCATTTTTCCAGCTGGTCCAAGTCCCTCTGCAGGCTCTGAAAACCGTCCTCACTGTCTACTATACCTCCAATCTTTGTATCATCAGCAAATTTGCTGATCCAATTTACCACATTATCATCCAGATTATTGATATAGATGACAAATAACAATGGACCCAGCACTGATCACTGTGGCACACCACTAGTCACAGACCTCCACTCAGAGAAGCAATTCTCTACTACCACTCTTTGGCTTCTTCCATTGAGCCAATGTCTAATCCAATTTACCACCTCTCCATGTATACCTAGGGACTGAATTTTCCTATCTAACCTCCCATGCGGGAACTTGTCAAAGGCCTCACTGAAGTCCATGTAGACAATATCCTCTGCCTTCCCTTCATCCACTTTCCAGGTAACCACCTCAAAAAACTCCAATAGAATGGTCAAACATGACCTACAAAGCACCAAGCCATGTTGACTCTTCCTAATAAGTTCCTGTCTATCCAAATGCTTGTAGATTCTGTCTCTTAGTACTCCCTCCAATAACTTACCTACTATCGACGTTAAACTTACTGGTCTATAATTTCCCGGATTACTTTTCGATCCTTTTTTTAAACAGCAGAACAACATGAGCCACTCTCCAATCCTCGGGCACCTCACCTGTAGACAGCGACATTTTAAATATTTCTGCCAGGGCCCCTGCAATTTCAATACTAGTCTCCATCAAGGTCCGAGGGAACACCCTGTCAGATCCCGGATATTTATCCACTTTAATCTTGGTCAAGACAGCAAGGACCTCCTCCATTTCGATCTGTACAGTTTCCATGATCTCACTACTTGTTTCCCTTAATTGCATAGACTTCATGCCGGTTTCCTTATTGAATACAGACGCAAGAGAACTATTTAAGATCTTCCCCATTTCCTTTGGTTCCGCACATAGCCGACCACTCTGATCTTCAAGAGGACCAATTTTATCCCTAACAATCCTTTTGCTGTTAATATACCTGTAAAAGCGCTTTGGATTATCCTTCATTTCACTGCCAAGGCAACCTCATGTCTTCTTTTAGCACTCCTGATTTCTTTCTTAAGTATTTTGTTGCACTTCTTATACTCCTCAAGCACCTTATTTACTTCTTCTTCCTATACATGTCATACAACTCCCTCTTCTTCTTTATCAGAGTTGCAATATCCCTTGGAAACCAAGGTTCCTTATTCCTATTCACTTTGCCTTTAATCCTGACAGGAACAAACACATTTTGCACTCTCAATATTTCTCATTTGAAGGCTTCCTGCCTACCGATCACATCCTTGCCAGAGAACAACCTATCCCATTCCATGCTTTTTAGACCCTTTCTCGTTTTTTTTTTTTCAAATTTGGTCTTCTCCAGTTAAGAACCTCAACCCCAGGACCAGATCTATCCTTGTCCATGATCAAGTTGAAACTAATGGTGTTATGATCATTGGAACCAAAGTGTTACCCTACACAGACTTCTGTCACTTGTCCTAACTCGTTTCATAGAAACATAGAAACATAGAAAATAGGTGCAGGAGTAGGCCATTCGGCCCTTCGAGCCTGCACCGCCATTTATTATGATCATGGCTGATCATCCAACTCAGAACCCAGCCTTCCCCTCTATATATTGATTTAGAAAACTATCCTGAACACATTTTACAAGCTCTAAACCATCTAGACCCCTAGCAGTATAGGAGCCCCAGTCAATATATGGAAAATTAAAATCCCCGACCACCACAAATTTATGTTTCCTGAAGTTGCCTGCTAGCTCTCTGCAGATTTGCTCTTCCAATTCTCGTTGACTATTGGGTGGTCTGTAATACAATCCCACTAATGTGGCCATACCTTTCCTGTTTCTCAGCTCCTCCCATAAGGACTCAGTAGACAAGCCCTCTGATCTGTCCTGCCGGAGCACTGCTGTAATATTTTCCCTAACAAGCAAAGCTACTCCCCCACCTTTCATTCCTCTGCCTCGATCACATCTGAAACATCGGAACCCTGGAATATTAAGCTGCCAGTCCTGTCCCTCCTGTAGCCAAGTTTTACTAAATGCTATAACGTCATAATTCCACGTGTCAATCCACGCCCTCAACTCATCCGCCTTCCCCGCAATAATCCTAGCATTGAAATATATACACCTCAGAAGATTTTTACCACCATTCACAACTTTTCTATTAGCGGATTTGCTTGAATTTTTAACATCATTTATTTTCACCTCAGCCGCACTGTCAGCTCTGGCACTCTGGTTCCCATCCCCCTGAAAATCTAGTTTAAAGCCTCCCCAGTAGCACTAACAAACCTCCCTGAAAGGATATTGGTCCCCCTGTAGTTCACGTGTTCACGTGTAACCCATCTCTCTTGTACAGGTCCCATCTGCCCCAGAAGAGGTCCCAAAGATCCTGAAATCTGAAACTATGCCCTCTACACCAGTTGCTCAGCCACTTGTTCATCCTCCAGGGCATCCTATTCCTACCCTCACTGGCACGTAGCACAGGTAGCAATCCTGAGATTACTATCCTCGTGGTCCTGTTTTTCAACTTCCTACCAAGCTCTCTATACTCACCCTCCAGGATCTCCTCACTCTTTCTTCCTATGTCATTGGTACCGATGTGCACCACGACATCTGGCTGGTCACCCTCCCACTTCAGAATGTTATAGAAACATAGAAAATAGGTGCAGGAGTAGGCCATTCGGCCCTTCGAGCCTGCACCGCCATTTATTATGATCATGGCTGATCATCCAACTCAGAACCTCGCCCAAGCCTTCCATCCATACTCCCTGATCCCCGTAACTACAAGGGCCATTTCTAACTCCCTCTTAAATACAGCCAATGAACTGGCCTCAACTGTTTCCTGTAGCAGAGAATTCCACAGATTCACCACTCTCTGTGTGAAGAAGTTTTTCCTAATCTCGGTCCTAAAAGGCATCCCCTTTATCTTCAAACTGTGACCCCTTGTTCTGGACTTACCCAACATCGGGAACGATTTTCCTGCATCTAGCCTGTGCAATCCCTTCAGGATTTTATACGTTTCAATCAGATCCCCCCTCAATCTTCTAAATTCCAATGAGTACAAGCCCAGTTCATCCAGTCATTCTTCATATGAAAGTCCTGCCATCCCAGGAATCAATCCGGTGAACCTTCTTTGCACTCCCTCTATGGCAAGGATGTCTTTCCTCAGATTAGGGGAGCAAAACTGCACACAATACTCCAGGTGTGGTCTCACCAAGGCCTTGTACAACTTCAGTAGTACCTCCCTGCTCCTGTACTCGAATCCTCTCGCTATAAATGCCAGCATACCATTCGCCTTTTTCACCGCCTGCTGTACCTGCATGCCCACTTTCAATGACTGGTGTATAATGACACCCAGGTCTCGTTGCACCTCCCCTTTTCCTAATCGGCCACCATTCAGATAATAATCTGTTTTCCTATTTTTGCCACCAAAGTGGATAACCTCACATTTATCCACATTAATTTGCATCTGCCATTAATTTGCCCACTCACCCAACCTATCCAAGTCACTCTGCATCCTCTTAGCATCCTCCTCACAGCTAACACTGCCGCCCAGCTTTGTGTCATCCGCAAACTTGGAGATGCTGCATTTAATTCCCTCATCCAAGTCATTAATATATATTGTAAAAACGGGTCCCAGCACTGAGCCTTGCGGTACCCCACTAGTCACTGCCTGCCATTCGGAAAAGGTCCCGTTTATTCCCACTCTTTGCTTCCTGTCTGCTAACAAATTCTCCATCCGCATCAATACCTTACCCCCAATACCGTGTGCTTTAAGTTTGCACACTAATCTCCTGTGTGGGACCTTGTCAAAAGCCTTCTGAAAATCCAAATATACCACATCCACTGGTTCTCCCCTATGCACTCTACTAGTTGCATTCTCAAAAAATTCTATGAGATTCGTCAGACATGATTTTCCTTTCACAAATCCATGCTGACTTTGTCCGATGATTTCACCGCTTTCCAAATGTGCTGTTATCACATCTTTGATAACTGATTCCAGCAGTTTCCCCACCACCGACGTTAGGCTAATCGGTTTTAATTCCCCGGTTTCTCTCTCCCTCCTTTTTTAAAAAGTGGGGTTACATTAGCCACCCTCTAATCATCAGGAACTAGTCCAGAATCTAACGAGTTTCGAAAAATTATCACTAATGCATCCACTATTTCTTGGGCTACTTCATTAAACACGCTAGAATGCAGACCATCTGGTCCTGGGGATTTATCTGCCTTCAATCCCTTCAATTTACCTAACACCACTTCCCTACTAACATGTATTTCGCTCAGTTCCTCCATCTCACTGGACCCTCTGTCCCCTACTATTTCTGGAAGATTATTTATGTCCTCCTTAGTGAAGACAGAACCAAAGTAATTATTCAGTTGGTCTGCCATGTCCTTGCTCCCCATAATCAATTCACCTGTTTCTGTCTGTAGGGGACCTACATTTGTCTTTACCAGTCTTTTCCTTTTTACATATCTATAAAAGCTATCTATGCAATCGATCAGAAACATCCTCGACCCTGGCACCCGGGAGGCAACAAACCATCTTGGATTCTCTATCACGACCACAGGACCTCCTATCTGTACCTCTAACTATTGAGTCCCCTATCACTACCACTCTCCTCTGTTTTCCACCCTCCCTTCTGCACTACAGAGCCAGACTCAGTGCCAGAGACCCGGCTACTGCATCTTGTCCTAGGTAAGTCATCACCGCCCAACAGTATCCAATGCGGTATACTTGTTGTTGAGGGGAATGGCCACAGGGGAACCCTGCTCTGCCTGCCCTTTCCTCTTCCCTCGCCTGACAGTGACCCAATATTCTGTCCTCTGCTCCTTTGGCGTAACTACTTCCCTGTAGCTACTATCTATGATCTCCTCATTCTCCCGAATGACCTCCAGGTCATCCAGCTCCTGCTCCAGTTCCCTAACGCGGTTTGTTAGGAGCTGCAGCTGGATGCACGACTTGCAGGTGTCGTTGTCAGGGTCATCGGATGGTTCCCTGACGTCCCACATCCTGCAAGAGGAACATTCCAACATCCTGCCTGGCATTCTCTCTACTCTAAACAATCTGAGCAAAAAAACTTACCGGAACCTACCCTGGCCTCTGCCTATTCTCGCCGAAGCCTCTTGAGCCAAAGCCGTTCCACTCTGACTCAGTCCACTCCGACGATGGCCGCTACAACGATGGCCGCTACAACGATGGCCACTGTATATGGTGGTTTGCTTTTAAACCTTGGCGCGCTACGTCACGCGCCCGCGCAGTGCAGACCCTTCTCCCCGAACAGTGTTTAAAAAAAAACGGCATTTTTTTCTACCCGATATCTTCACTCACTTCTTCAGCTACTTGCTTCGACTCAATTTCCATTGGAATGTGGGAATCTCGCATCCATAATAAAGTTTCCCAAATTTCTGCCAAATATCAACTCAGTTCTCGAATGGCCATAATGAAAAATGCTTCATCCCGGAAAACAACGAGAGAAAAAAAAAAACATAGGAAACACAAGGATGAAAATAACAGATTTAGACACAATAAACACATAACAGATGAGAACACAAAACACAAATCACAAAACCTAGGCTGTACTCTTCCTTAAAACTTCCTATGAAACTGCAGAAAACTTAAAACAGTTACTTTCTCACAGAAAAGCAATAATTATCAGAGAACACTCAGAGGCACAGACAGATACAGGGACACAGACACACAGACACACACATCTTCCAACCCTGGCTACTGGCACCCTCATCTGAAATAGAGTACTGCAAACCTTGTGATAATTAAATAGCTGTAATTATATTATGACCAGCTGCTGGTGTTATAAAAGACAACTGCCCCTTTATCGGAAAATTCTCCGATGTAATCATGTGTCAACTATTAAAAATATTGTCGATTATACGTTACTTAATCGTTGCTCTGGCAATCTTGTCCTGGGGGCCAGACCAGGTTTTCCAGGGCATCACCCATAACCTCCTACTTATTCTTGTAGCAGATGTTACATTTACTATCACTGACGTGAAAGTGCATTGTATCATGGGCACTTGTTTTCCAGATGATTATCTGTCGCTTGCATGGCACTGTCTGATGAAGAATCCTAATGTTTTTACCTCCAGCGATTTATCTGTCTGGTTCACCGTCGCCTTCACATTCTCATTTATTGTCGGACCTAAAATAGAAATAATTTATCAAAGAAAAGCGTCCGTCATTGTTGCATGATGATTCGTGTCATTTGTTGAAAATATGTCCCCTGCTATCTCCTTAATGATCTTCATTATATAGTGAATAATTTGCCTTTTCCGCAAAATGATATCAAGCTTTCAGTCTTCATCATCATGGCGAGTATACGCAAACATGAATCACATCACAACTGTTTTGCTGCAATTTATTATTGTACTCTTGCTGAAAATTGTCACGGTCAAAGATGTCATTGCTGTCATCAAAGTCTGAAAATTATTGCCGGATAATGCGTATACCGGAGAATGCCCGGACGCTCAGATAGAAAGTCACAAAATATATTATTTTGCTCCTCAGCATATCAGAAAACTTTTTCGTATTATACCCGCGCACCGCACCACCCACAAGGTGTGTTATTTGAACGTTTGAATTTCTAAAACATTTTCTTACTCCGGATATCATTATTTGTTTTTTTTGAGCGCACAGGATCGATGTTTGTGTCACTCAGTTGCTGCACGAATGTTATCATTTATGCAGCCACCCCGAGGAAATTCAGATACGAATTAAGGCGATTTTGAAATACACGTACCATCCTGTGGTCCTCTACAACCACCATAAATGTGTCACAGATAATTCAGCGGTGGACTTGAGAGTAATTAATAATAGGAGGCGTACCTTGTAAAATAGTTCTATGTAGTGGTTTATTTTTTTTCACCTAGAGCAGCGGCTCCCAACCACCGGGCTACAAAGCATGTGCTACCGGGCCGTGAGGAAACGATATGAGTCCACTGCACCTTTCCTCATTCCCTGTCACGCACTGTTGAACTTGAACATAGGGTTGTTCACTATCCCGTATTAGCCGGGACATCCCGTATGTTGGGGTAATTTGGTTTGTCCCATACGGGACCGACCTTGTCCCGTTATTTCCTCCGCTAAGTTAGAGTAGTCCTATGAAAGCTTTCGTGCCGAAATGGAGTGAAGCGAAGAAGCAGTCACCATAAATTTAGATGGGAAAACATTTTGAGCGTTTCCAGACCCAAAAGAAAAACCTACCAAATCATACCAAATAACACATAAAACCGAAAATAACACTAACAAATAGCAAAAGCAGGAACGATATGATAAATACACAACCTGCATAAAGTAGAAATAATGTATGTACAGTATAATCGGGAAGATGAAAGCAAAACCGATTTGTGAGGAAAAAAAAATCAGGTGCCCGCTCATGGTCATGTTAGTCTTTTTTGGGGTAAAGTGTCCCGGGATTTGACTGCTACTTTTGTCCCTTATTTGGGAGTGAGAAAGTTGACAATCCTAACTGTAAAATACATGTTGAGGTGAGTTTAACCTTACTTGAACACCACGCCCCCGGTCGGCCGGTACGCAAGAATATTGTCAATATTAAACCAGTCCACGGTGCAAAAAAGGGTGGAGAACTCTGACCTAGAAAGTCTCATCTAGCGTCTTCATAATCGTTATTCCTGGTTGATCCAGAGTAAATATCCGCAACGTACAGAGTGAATATTCGCACCAAATGACCTTCAAAATATGTTCTAGACCATGGCCTTAATGGTAACATATGACAAGTGAAAATATATACTCGAATATAAGCCAGAGTTCCATGAATTATTTGCAGTTTGCTCCTCCTTCATGATACAGAAACATGATGAATAATTATTATTTTATTTCTGTGCTTACAAGGACTTACATTTAGTTCTCTAAGAAGGTATTTCACATTATTAACCGAAGTTGCATTTCTCAATTTAGCCAGGGCCAAGCATGAACCTCAACTTTCCTGCTCCAACTGTTCGTGGACGTTCTTTGTTACCGTTTAAGCTATAAAGAAATTCCAGGCAAGTTTGGGACCTTCATGATCCATGGTCGTAAACTGTATCGCAGTCTCAAACACTGGGAACATTTCTTATATATTACTTATAAACTACTTATATATTGTATATATGTATGTGTGTGTATGTACGCATGTATGTATACACACACACACACACGCACGCACACACACACACACACACACATATATATATATTTATATATATACAACCAACAAAAAGCTCTCCAAGTGCGTAGGACTGGTCAGCAATTGTCAGCAGACTGGATGGAGAGCGAGGTGTCTCGCAGTGGAGGTTCGTTGTCGGGGATTCGTAGCCCATTTTTTAGTTAGAGCCTTCAGCATTCTGGGCATCGAGGGAGAGAGGAAGAGGAGAGCCATCCGCAGTACCACCGATGCGGCAGAGACGGCCTCAAGATGGCTGCGGTTCAAAAGAGGGCAGCCATGGAGTCATAAGTAACTAGCCATCTGGACACGAGCTGGGGTCTGATCAGCTCCGGCTGGGTCATCTGGAGGAGGTTGTATGATGTTGAAAGACCCGAAACAACCGATGATTCCAGGAACATCACTGAATATGTGTCCAGAAGCATCAATAGATGTATGCACACAGTATATGCATACATACATATATATATATACACACATACACACACACACACACACACACACACACACACACACACACACACACACATATATATATATATATATATATATATAAAGCAGCAGTCTTTTACACATTATATGTTGCACAGAAATTGGACTGTAGTCATCATTGTAAAGAAAGAGCTCTAACAAGGAGATTAGGTACTATTGTACTGGGGCGTACTTACCTCAAAATATCCCAAAACCTGTACAAGCAAATAATCAGAATTAAACCAAAGATATTATTTGGCTTGCATATTTCTTGCAGAAAATGCACTCAGATAACAGTAATAAGAGAGGGACTTAGGAGTCAATATTTTCAGTACCTCTGCACAGCATTGAACGATCTCTTTTCAAACTTTTTTGGGCAAAATAGACACCTCTGGCAGTTCCAAACACCTTCCCAGCTGCCACGCATTCCCTTAATCAATGTATTGCTCTCTCCGGGGTTCTTTTGCTCGCAATCTCCCAACCCAATACTGACATATCTGTCAAAAGCTTTCTGCCCGTTAACGAATCTCTCTACTGGAAGACGCATTCACAAAGTCCAATCGAAAACCGGGACATTCCATACTAAACTCTCTTTATCTATTGTTTCTACTACTTGAGATCTCAAAAACAATTCAGCAAACTTTTCCAACTTGGTTATCATGTCAAGGACCTTCTTTGTCTTGAATTTATCCTGCTGTTTTATTTCCTAAATTCTTTTCCACTATGACTTCAATGACAAATTGCAGCAATATCCACAGCACTGACATCAAGTTCATTTGCTTTGGTTTCCTTTCATTTACCCCTCTTCATAATTATCCATTTGTATGTAAATAGCTGCGATAAATAATAAAACTGCATGGAAATTTGACAGATGGATATCACAATCGCATTTCTTCTTATCTGGGGATAAATTCGCGATGTTAAGGTTGAGCTGTTTTTACCATGATGTTTATTCAAATACATCCAACTCAATGATTTACGGAGTGGAGCTGTTTTCTTTCGGACTTTTCCACTTGCAGTGATACGTCCTCCAATTGGAGAAGAAACACAATGCATTATGAGATGCACATTGCGAAATAAAGCATTTTTCATGAATAATTTGTATACAGTAGATCTTCTGCCAAATTGAATTTCATTTTCCATTTGGCCTTTGGATTTTTTCCCTTTCTTAACACCAGGGAATATAATAATAGATGGTCTTCTTGTTCGTTCATGTATAAATTTTAAAGAAAATAAAACAGGGCTGATTTATGGGGTTGGCTACTATAATGACACTAAATACGCATACAATTATAAGAACAGTACTGCATTTTCATTATATTTCCTAACATATGAATATAATAAACGTATTATTATATTATATTCCTTCCCGCAGTATAAGACGTGCTGTTTTGTAGATTATTTGACATTGTAAATTATCCTGTAAAATTTGAGGTCCTCCTCTTGTCGAATTCGACAAGAACTCTTGTATCCCACTTGACTACTTGATATGCAAGCCATGGCAGTAAGATATGGAAAGAAAGCTTCTGTCCTTAATGCAGGATTCCTCTCTCCATGCAGCTGGTGAATCAACTGGAACAGGAAAGACCAATGTAACACACATTGAATGAACACACTCAACATTCTAGGAACAACTTCTTCACTGCCGCAATGAGATTTCCGAATGGACAGTGAAGTCTTCCATGATCTATCACAACTGTTTTGCTATTCTTGTACTATTTACTTAATTTACTTAGATATTAACTGCGGCTGTACTATTAACTAACATTATTTATACTGTACCCTGCACATTTCACTGCACTTTCGATTTTGCATATTATTTCCTTGCGACCTGGCATTGAATTGAATTAGATAATATGTGGCAGGTAATTTTCTTTAAAGGAAATACTTACCGATTACATTATTCTCTGGGGATCTCTGTGGACCATATAACAGGCATATCATCTTTGGTTTACAGCGGGCTGGGAGCAGTTGTTTCGTAGGCGGCTTCAACAGAACAATGCATGAACCAGTAACGGATCAGTTATACTTAATTTTATACCCCGTTCTTGCCATTGTCGGAATTCCAGGTAAGGCAGCAGATTGTAACAGTATTTATTATTGATGCTCAACGCTGAACTGATTCACGTTACGCCACCTGCAACAGAGACTGTGGGCAGGTACTGATTTTACAATATAACAATCATTCTTCAGGCGTTCAATCAAAAAGTTAAGCTGTATTGACCCAATATATGTTCTTCCGTGAACTGAGGAGTAGAGGTTTCAAATGTAAAGTGATACTATGTCGCCTTGGTGAGAAAAACGCCAAAGTAAATTGGATTATACTTTGGCTTTATGGAAGCCAGAAAATTGTAGTAGATAATTGACTTTCCGAGTGGAGTCGTGTGACGATTGGATTGCCACAGGGTTCTATGCAAGGTCCTTTGAAGATTATCATTTATATCAACGATCTGGATGATAATGTTGTTGACTTGATCAGAACATTTGTGGATGCAACCAAGGTAGTGAATGCAGTGGATACTGAGGAGACTATCATGACTTCCAGCGCGTCCTGGACCAGCTGGAAGTAATTGGATAAGAAATGGCAGATCGAAGTTAATGCAGAAAAGAGCGAAATGTTGGGCTTCGGTAGGACCATACAGAGTAGATTTTAGACAGTGAATGTTAGAATAGGATTCCTGAAGAGAAAAGTGAGCTCGAAATAGTGGTCAATTATTCACTGAATGTACTCTGATAAATAGATAGGTTAGTAAAGGAAGTTTTCCGCCCAAAGGTCTTCAAAAATAAAACTACTGAGTACAGGAAAATATTGTTCAGTTGAAGTTCCATAGGACGTCGTTGAGACCGAATTTGGGGAATTGTGTGCAGTTTTGGTCATTTACCTACAACAAAAATATCAATAAGTTTCAAAGCGCACCGTGAAAATATGCAGCGTTTCTTGCTAGGAGAGAGGCATCTATGCTTAAGGAAAAATATAATAGGTTAGGACTTTACTCATTGCATCGTAGAAGATTGGAGCGAGATTGGAAAGAAATAAACAGAAATATGAGATACTTAGATGAATTAAATGTAAGCGAGCTTTTTCCTCTGATGTTGGGTGGCACTAGAACTAAAGGTTTTGGACTAAGGGTAAAATCAGAAACGTTTTAAGGGGAATATAACGGGGAGTACTTTGACCATGGGGTCGTGAGTGTATGGAAGGAGCTGCCAGTACGAGCAGAGGTACTTGATCCCAGTTGCAAAATTTAAGGGAGGTTTGGTTAGCTACATGGTAGCGGTACTGAGAGCTTTGGTTAAGGTACACATCGATGGGATTCGGCGGTTTAAATTATTCGGAAGAACAAGATGGTCCGAAGGGTTGCTTCTGTGCTGTTCTTTTATATGAGTCTCGGACTATCAACGATTAGAATTGGTTTATTTTCTAATAGGCGAAACAAAGAAAACCTACAGCACAATACAGACCTTACGGCCAATGAAGCTGTGCCGAAAATGTCCTTACGTTAAACTACCGAGGCTTACCCATAGGCCACTATTTTGCTAAGTTCCATGCAACCTTCCAGGTGTTTCTTCCGTCTCCAGCTCTGCTGCCGGCAGCCCATTGCACGCACTCACCACTCCCTGCGTAAAAAAAAAATCATACCGCTGAAATCTCCTCTGTACGTACTTCCAAGCACCATAAAACTATGCCCTCCCGTTCTAGTCATTTCAGCACCGGCAAAAAAGCCTCTGACTATCCTCACGATCAATGACTTTCATTATCTTGTACACCTCTAAGAGGTCACATCTCATCCTCCGTCGCCCGAGGGAGGAAAGGCCAAATTCACTCAACCTATTCTCATAAGGCATGTTCCCCAATCCATGCAAAATCCTTTTAAATCTCATCTGCATCTGTTCTATGGTTTCCCCACGACCTTCTTGTAGTGAAGCCACTCGAATCAAGCACAGTACTCCAAGTGGGGTCTGACCAGAGTCCCATATAGTTGCAACATTACTTCTCGGCTCTTAAACTCAATCCCAAGACAGATGGAGGCCAATGCACCGTATGCCTTCTTAACCACAGAGTCAACTTGTGTAGATGCTTTGAGTGTCCTATGGACTCTGACCCCATGATCCCTCTGATCCTCCACATTGCCAAGAGTCTTAGAATTAATGCTGTGTTCCGACATCATATATGAACTACCGAATTGAACAACCTTGCACTTATTGGGGTAGAGATCCATCTGCCACCTCTCTGCCCAGTTTGGCATCCTATCAATGTCCCGCTGTAACCATTGACAGCCCTCCACGCTGTCCACAACACCCACAACTCTTGTGTCAGCAGGACATTTACAAACTCATCTCTCTTCTTCCTCATCCAGGTCATTTATAAAAATCACGAAGAGTAGGGGTCCAAGAACAGATCGCTGAGGCACACCACTGGAAACAAGTCCCCATACAGAATATAACCTGTTTATAACCACTCTTTGCTTTCTGTGAGCAAGCTAGTTCTGGATCCATAAAGCAATGTCCCCTTGGATCCCATATCTTCTTACTTTCTGAATAAGCCTTGCATGGGGTACCTTAACAAATACCCTGCTAAAATCCATATACACTACATCTACTGCTTTATCTTCATCAATGCCTTTAGGAACATACTCACAAAATTCAATCAGGCACGTAATGCACGATGTGCCTTTGACAAAGTCATGCTGATTATTCCTAATCATATTATGCATCAATAAATGTTCATAAATCCTGCCTCTCAGGATCTTCTCCATCAACTTGCCAACTACTGAATTAAGACTCCGAGGTCTATAATTTCCTGGGATATCCGACCACTTTTCTGAATAAGGAAACAACATCCGCAACACTGCAATCCTCCAGAATCTCTCCCGTCCTCAGTGATGATGCAAAAGTCATCGCCAGAGACTCAGCAATCTCCAGCTTGATGCTTTGCAAAAGCTCCAACACATCCTCTTTCTTAATATCTACATGCTCAAGCTTTTCAGTCCGCTGCAAACCATCCCGACAACGGCTAAGATCCCTTTCTGTAGTGAATACTGAAGCAAAGTATGCATTCAGTACCTCTGCTATCTCCTCCGGTTCCTGAAACACTTTTCCACTGTCACACTTGGTTGGTCCTATTCTTTCACGTCTTATCCACTTGCTCTTCACATGCTTGTAGATTGCCTCGGGCTTTTCCTTACTCCTGTCCACCAACGTGTTCTCATGGCCCCTTCTGGCTCTCTTAATGTCATTCTTAAGCTCCTTCTTGCTAGCCTTCTGATCTTCGAGAGCTCCATTACTCAGTTTTTTAAACCTTTCGTAATCTCTTCTTTTCTACGTGACTAGATTTACAACAGCCTTTGTACACCACGGTTCCTGTACCATGCCATCCTTTCCCTGTCTCATTAGAACGTAACTATGCAGAATCCCACGCAAATATCCCCTGAACGTTTGCCATATTTCTTCCGTACGTATCCCTGAGAACATCTGTTCCCACGTTATGCTTACCAGATCCTGCCTGATAGCCTCATATTTCCCCTTACTCCAATTAAACGTTTTTCATAACTTGTCTGTTCTTGACTCTCTCCAATGTTATGGTAAAGGAAATAGAATTGTGATCACGATATCCAAAATGTTCTCCCACTAAGAGACCTGACACCTGACCAGGTTCATTTGCAAATAGCAGATCAAGTAAAGCCTCTCCTCCTGTAGGCATACCTACATGTTCTGCCAAAGAACCTTCCTGAACACACCTAACAAACTCCACCGCATGTAAACCCTTCATTCTAGGGAGATGCCAATCAATATTTGGGAAATTAAAATCTCCCACCACAACAACCATGTTATTATTACTCCTTTGCAGAATCTTTCTCCTTATCTGCACCTCGATGTCCCTGTTATTATTGGGTTGTCTGTAAAAAATAAAAAAAAAAACACCCTGTAGAGTTATTGAGCACCTCCTATTCCTAACTTTCACCCACAGAGACTCCGTAGACAACCCCTCCATGACTTCCTCCTTTCCTTCAGCCGTGACACTAACTGTGATCAATAGTGCCACGCTCCCACCTCTTTTGCCTTGTGACTGTCCTTTCTGAAACATCTAAAGCCTGGTACTTGAAGTAGCCAGTTCTACCCCTGCACCATCCAAGTCTCTGTAATGGCCACAACATCATATATCCAAGTGCTGATCTACGCTCTAAGCTCATCCGCTTTGTGCATAATACTCCCCGCATTAACTAAACACATTTCAAACCATCGATCTGAGCATGTCCTTTTTTTTTATCACCTGTCTATCCTGCCTTTCGCACTGCCTCCAAGCTCTCTCTATTTGGTCAGCCACCCTCCCTTTCCTCCATCACTTCGGTTCGGTTCCCACCTCCAGCAATTCTTATTTAAACTCTCCCCAATAGCCTTAGCAATCCTCCACGCCAGGATATGAGTTCCCCTGGGATTCAAGTACAACCCGTCCTTTTTGTAGAAGTCACACCTGGCACAGAAGAGGCCCCAGTGATCCAGAAATCGGAATCCCTGCCCCATATCCAATCCCTCAGGCAGGCATTTATTAGCCACCTGAATCTATTCCTAGACTCATTGTCACGTGGCACAGGCATTTATCCCCAGATTACTACGGTTGACGTACTGCTTTTCAACTTCCTTCTTAACTCCCTGTCGTCTGTTTTCTGGACCTCCTCAATTCTCCTACTTATGTCGTTGGTACCAATATGTAGCACGACCTCTGGCCGTTGTCCTTCCCATTTCAAGATATCATGGATGCGATCAGAAACATCCTGGACCTGGGTCCTGGGAGGCAACCCACCATCCTGGTTTCTTTCCTGCGTCCACAAAATCACCTGTTTGATCCCCTAACTAGAGAGTCCCCTATCCGTTCTGAGCCACAGGACCAGACTCTGTGCCAAATGTGCGACCACTGTTGCTTCCCTCAGGTTGGCAATCTCCCTCAACGGTACTCAAACAAGTGCACTCATTTTTAAGGGGGCAGCCCCAAGGGTACTCTCTAGCATCTGTTTCTCTTTCTTTTTAAATCTTTTTATTGAGTAAGTATACAAAAAAGGTAAGCCATATAAACATTAATACAATGTTAAAGTATAATAAAATTCCAAAAGATAACAATACCAAAAAGAAAATACTACAAACAATGTAATTTAAGCATAAGAAACCAAGATAACATAATAGTATACTAGATTTTATATATATCAATGGAAAAAAAAAGAAAAAAACCCCCCCAAAAAAAAACCCACCGTGCAACTAACTAAAAGCAAAGCAAAGCAATGGGCTAACTTGAAACCAAACAGAGTTAAACTTAAAATCACGTCCTCAATCCCGACGTCCATTAAAACAGTGAAAAAAAAACAAGAAAGGTAAATATTACATTAAATGAAAATATCGAATAAAAGGTCCCCAAATCTGTTCAAATTTAAATGAAGAATCATAAAGGTTACTTCTAATTTTCTCCAGATTCAAACATAAAATCGTCTGAGAAAACCAAAAAAAGGTAGTTGGAGCATTAAGCTCTTTCCAATGTTGTAAAATACATCTTTTCGCTATTAAAGTAAGAAATGCAATCATTCTACGGGCTGAAGGGGAAAGATTACTAGAAATTTTAGGTAGTCCAAAGATAGCAGTAATAGGGTGAGGAGAGATATCTATATTTAATACCTTAGAAATAATATTGAAAATATCTCTCCAAAAAGTTTCCAAAGTAGGGCAAGACCAAAACATATGAGTTAAAGAGGCTATCTGCCCCGAACATCTATCACAGAAAGGATTAATATGCGAGTAAAAACGCGCTAACTTATCTTTGGACATATGTGCTCTATGAACCACTTTAAATTGAATTAGGGAATGTTTAGCACAAATAGAGGAAGTATTAACTAATTGTAAAATCTGCCCCCAATCATCCACAGAAATGGTAAGCCCCAATTCCTGTTCCCAATCTACCCTAATCTTATCAAATGGAGCTTTCCTAAGTTTCATAATAATATTATAAATCATAGCCGATGCACCTTTCTGACATGGATTAAGGTTAATTATCGAATCTAAAATATATATAGGAGGAAGCATTGGAAAGGAAGAAAGTATAGTACATAGGAAATTTCTAACTTGTAAATATCTAAAAAAATGTATTCTTGATAAGTTATATTTATTAGATAATTGTTCAAAAGACATAAGGGAACCATCTAAAAATAAATCCAAAAACCGTAAAATACCCTTAGTCTTCCAAGTTTGAAAAGCGCGATCCGTAAAAGAGGGAGGAAAAAATATGTTACCTAAAATAGGAATCGCTAACCCGAATTGATTAAGATCAAAAAATTTTCTGAATTGAAACCAAATGCGCAAAGCATATTTAACTATCGGGTTAGAGACCTGCTTAAGGCGTTTCGAATCAAAAGGAAGAGAGGAACCTAAAATAGAACCAAGTGTATAACCCTGAACAGATTGTAATTCCAATGCTACCCATTTAGGAATAGATAGTATGTCCCGGTCAAGTAACCAAAATTTCATATGTCGAATATTAATAGCCCAATAATAAAATCTAAAGTTAGGTAATGCTAAACCTCCATCTCTCTTAGCTTTCTGTAAATGTATTTTACCCAGTCTCGGATTCTTATTCTGCCAAATAAATGAAGAAATTTTAGAGTCAACTTTATCAAAAAAAGATTTAGGAACGAAAATTGATAATGCCTGAAACACATATAAAAATTTTGGCAAAAAAAACATCTTAACTGCATTAATACGACCAATCAAAGTTAAATATAAGGGAAACCATTTAGATGAAAGTTGAGTAATATGGTCTATTAATGGTAAAAAGTTAGTCTTAAATAAATCTTTATGTTTACAAGTAATTTTAATCCCAAGATATGAAAAGTAATTATTAATCAATTTAAATGGAAATTTATAATATAAGGGAAGATGTTTATTAATCGGAAAAAGTTCACTCTTACTAAGATTTAATTTATAACCTGAGAAAAGACCAAATTGTGCTAATAACTCTAAAACAGCAGGAATGGATCTCTCAGGATTAGAAATATATAAAAGTAAATCATCAGCATAGAGTGATAATTTATGGGACTTTAATCCCCGAGTTATCCCAGTAATATTTGAAGATTCTCGAATAGCAATTGCAAGAGGTTCTAATGCAATATCAAATAATAGGGGACTAAGAGGACAGCCTTGTCGAGTACCACGAAAGAGAGGAAAAAAAGGTGAGTTTAAGGAGTTAGTACGAACCGAGGCTACAGGGGAGTGATATAACAGTTTAATCCAGGATATAAATTTCAAGCTAAAATTAAACATTTCAAGCACCTTAAATAAATAAGGCCATTCTACTCTATCAAAAGCTTTCTCGGCATCTAAAGAAATAACACACTCAGGAACATTTTGTGAGGGAGTATAAACGATATTTAACAATGTACGAATATTATAAAAAGAGTAACGACCTTTAATAAAACCCGTTTGGTCTTCCGAAATAATAGAAGGAAGTACTTTTTCTAGTCTATTTGCTAATAACTTAGAAAAAACTTTAGAATCAACATTTAATAAAGATATTGGTCTATAAGATGCGCATTGAGCAGGGTCTTTATCCTTCTTTAGTATTAAAGAAATTGATGCTCTATTAAAAGATTCCGGAAGTTTACCAAGTTTCAAAGAAGCCTCAAAAACCTTATAGAGCCAAGGAATCAATAAAGAAGCAAAACATTTATAAAATTCAACGGTAAACCCATCAGGGCCAGGAGCTTTCCCCAGATTCATAGAAAAAATAACATTCTTAATCTCATCCATTGTAATGGAAGTATCTAATAAAGAAGACATATCCTGTGAAATCTGAGGGAAGTCTAACTTATCTAAAAAATCATTCATATATTTAGAATCTCGAGGAGACTCTGATTGATATAAAGAAGAATAAAAATCACAAAAGGTTTGATTAATCCCCACATGATCCAATATCAATCGATCATTTTGGTTATAAATCTGATTGATTTGAGATTTAACATAATTAGATTTCAATTGATTAGCCAGCAGCTTGCCAATTTTATCACTGTGAACATAAAAATCACTTCTTGTTTTCTTTAATTGGTTTACAATCGAGGACGAGAGTAGTAAACTGTGTTCCATTTGAAGTTCAGTTCTTTGTTTGTATAGCTCCTCAGAAGGAGCCATAACATATTTCTTATCAATTTCTTTAATCTTGTCCACAATTACCATCTCCTCCTGCTTCTGTTTCTTCCTCAAAGCAACGGAATACGAAATAATCTGACCCCGAATATAGGCTTTAAAAGTGTCCCAAAGAGTGTTAACCGAAATATCTTCTGTATGGTTAATTGTAAAAAAAAGCTCAATCTGTTCATTCATAAAATTAACAAAGTCCGAGTCCTGAAGCAACAGCGAATTAAAACGCCATTGTCTATTGTTTGGTATATTGGCCATAATTTTAATAGAAAGCTTAAGTGGAGCATGATCCGAAATGGTTATAGAATCATAATCACATTTAATCACTGAAGGAATGAGACGAGAATCAATGAAAAAATAATCAATTCTTGAATAGGAATGATGAACATGTGAAAAGAAGGAAAAATCTTTTTCCTGAGGATGCAGAAAACGCCAAATGTCCGTCGACCCAGAATCAGAAAGGAAAAAATTAATCAAATTTGCAGATTTATTAGGTAAAGTCCGTAAAGGAGCCGAACGGTCCAAAGCTGGAGATAAACAGGTATTAAGATCTCCGCCCCAAATCAATGAAAACTCGTTCAAATTCGGAAACTGATCAAACAATGATTTATAAAATTCCGGACAATCCATATTAGGAGCATAAACATTAACCAAAACTACTTTTTTATTAAATAGTAAACCACTAACCAGTAAAAATCTACCATTCGGATCAGAGATAATATCCTGTTGTATAAAAGTAACTGAGGAGTCTATAAAAATAGAGACGCCTCGAATCTTAGCATTGGAGTTCGAATGAAATTGTTGACCCTTCCAGAATTTGAAAAAACGTAGTCTGTCCCCCCTCCGTACATGGGTCTCTTGTAAAAATAAAATTTGTGCTTTAAGTCTCCGGAACACTTTAAAAACTTTTTTCCTTTTAATAGGATGATTAAGACCATTAGTATTCCAGGAGACAAAATTAATAATAGACTCCATAAATCCTAAAGTCAACCCATAACAAGGAGGATTGACAATAGGCGCGACCCACAAACCCGGAGAGGAAACAGAACATACAAAAGATACCGGGGAAAAGGACGCAACCAATACTTCAATAATGTATATAGCCCAAAAAGAAACAAACTAAAACGTGAAGCCCCTCCCACCACCCCCCACCCCAAGACCCCAAGGCGAAATCTAAAGCAGACCCGCCAGAAAGAAGCAAGCGCTAAAACTACCCCCATGACTTCCGGTATACGCTCCCTAAAAAAAAGGTATAAATATGAAAAGGGTCAGCTAATTGTAAAACAGTAAAAAAATAAGTAAAAAAAAGTTAGCTCAATTAAAATACACACAGAACAGAACAAAAGCCGGAAAGTATATATTAAAAAAAAACCACAATAAACCTCAAACTCATGAATAGACACAGCAACAAAAAAAAATAGGATTATTAACATAAAATGATTATAAAAAGCAAAACAGAATAAAATTTTAAAAAAACTACAAAATTTAAGGCCGCACAGGAAATACGTAAGATGACAAAAGGGAAGTAACCACCCAGAATCCCCTGGGAAAAGAAAGAAATGACGCAGTTAAAAAGAAAGTTTAGCAGCCATATTAAGAAATCGAAAGTAAACTTTTCTGCCCAAATAGGGCACAGAAAAGTTAAAACCAACCAATTCACAGCCTCCGATCAACGGAGAAAATTAAAAAAAGGCAATTAAGATGTTGAAGATGAAAGTTGATCCAGATAACTCTGGGCATCCGATGGAGAATCAAAAAAACGAAGGGCTCCATCTAACATGCGAATCCTTAGACGTGCAGGGTACAGCAGCGCTGGTCTTAAATCCATCTTATAGAATTCCGACATCACGGATCTGTAACGGACCCGTTGGTCCCAGATTGGTTTACTGAAATCTTCCACGAATCGGAACTTAAGATCCGAAAAATCAATGAAACCTTTAGATCGAGCGAATCGAAACAGTCTCTCCTTGTCTTGAAAGTAATGAAAACGTAAGATAACATGCCTAGGTCTATCTGACCTAGACGAGTATGATGGGATTCTGTGAACACGATCCAGTAGCGGTGGTTGGTCAGGAAATACAGTAGGGAATGCATCTTTTAAAAGTTGGGAGAAATATTTCATAGGGTTGTTAGCTTCCACGGCTTCCCTGACGCCAATCATTCGTAAATTCTGCCGTCGCATTCTAGATTCCAAGTCAGAGTTTTTAAAAGTCAAAAAGTCAAGTTTCTTCTTCATTACATTAATTGTTTCTTCGACTTTCCCCATCTTAAGCTCACTTTGTTGCGCGGATTTTTGAAGATCAGATATAGCCGACTGATGTTCCGCAATACATGTTTGCATCTTATCAATTAAATCGGCAATTTTCTGGAACTTAGTTGAGATTTCCGTATGAATCAGGTCTTTAACAAAGCCCATAATTTCTGTACGAATCATCTCCCTAACAGAGGTTGAAATTTCCCTCTGAATTAACTCCGATATCGCTTTCAAAGTCACCGGTGATTCAGTCGGAGGGAGATCCGTAGCTTTCGGTTTAACCGGAGGTTTACCATCCTTGCCGTCTTTCCCGTTCTTAGACATAGCCGATCTCAGTATCATCCAATTGTCAGAGAATTCAGTTTAATTCAAAGTATTGTAAAAATTGATGCCTTAATAGTTAATTAAAGTATAGCTGACCATAGAGAGAAAAAACTCAGAGGTAATGGAGCGAGTCAAGAACGCGACTTCACTCCATGAGCGCTACCGGAAGTCTCCCTAGCATCTGTTTCTCGACCTTCTCTCTCCTGACTGTTACTCACTTATCTGTCTCCCGAAGCCCCGGAGTGACTACCTGTCTATAGCTCCACTTTATCACCTCCTCATTCTCCCTGACCAGACGAAAGTAATCTAGCTGCAGCTCCACTTCCCTAACGCGGTCTCTAAGGAGCTGCAGGTCGACGCACTTGGAGCAGATTTGGCCGTCAAGGAGGCTGGGAATCTCCAGGACTTCTCACATCTGACACGGAGCACTGAAAACTGGCCCGACAGAAGTACTTTCTGTCTGTATTCTGCACAGATAACCTACCTCGCCTCGACCCTGTCATGGCCCGGTCTGTGAAGTCCTCATTCCGGTTCACGGTCCGGACCGTGGACTCAGGACTCGGGGTCTTCCAGATGTCCCTTTTTTGAATTAATCATAGGCACCTGATTCCCATCTTTCGGCTTGCAACATAAGTACCCTTGGGATTGAGTGTGGGCGGATGGTTTGTCTCGTCAGTCCACCTTGGACTATTCTTCTGATGGAAGGCTAGTAAAACCATTTGTGATCTGTAGGCCTGGTTGGAGGACAACCGCTTCATGGAGCCTTGTTGCCACTCGTTGGACTGGTCTTTGCGGTATGGATTCGGCTGTTTCCTGGGCCAGCTGAGTGGCTGCCAGCCACTCCAAGCTAGGTAGGAATATGGCTGTTTCCGTAGCCAGCTGAGGTTGCTAGCCGAACTGAGACTCGGTGCTTCCCGGGAGCAGAGATGGAACTGTCTGTTGTTATTTGGTGTTTGTGTCTTCTTGTCCTTGCCTCTGTGGTGTAAGCCAGACTTTTTTGCTGGTGCCCTGCAGGGGGATCTGTCTTGTCTTGTCCTTGCGTCCCAGGGGTAAGCCAGGCAGTTTGCCGTTGCCCTGGGGTGACCTGTCTTGTCTTGTCCTTGCCTCTGTTGGGCAAGCCCGGTCGTTCTGCCGTTACCTGACGGAGAGACCTGTCCCACCTTGGTGTGGAGATTAAGTTGAGTCCCGGCTTGTCGTAGGATAAGTCCCGGCTCTATGTCTATGATCTTACTGTCTCATGTTTGTGTTGTGTTAAAGATGAGTCGTGGCTTGTCGAAGGATAAGTCCCGGCTCTATGTTGATGTTCAGTTCACAGCCTGTCTCTCAGCTCCTGTGTCCGAGTTATCAGCCTCCGCATTTCAAGACGAAGATCTCAAGCCTCAAGAATCCCAAGCCATGCTCAATCTCCAAGAACCGAAGGCTCGAGGTTCCCAAGCCAAGCACGAAGAACCCAAACCTCGAGGATCCCAAGCCAAGCTCAAGACCCAAGACCCCGATCCTCGAGGATCCCAAGCCAAGGTCAAGACCCAAGACCCCAAGCCTCGAGGATCCCAAGCCAAGCTCCAAGAACCAAGACCCCAGCCTGCAGCCAAGGTCAAGACCCAAGACCCCAAACCTCAAGGACCCCAGGCCATGTACAAGACCTAAGACCTCAAGCCTGGAGGATCTGAAGCCAAGTTCAAGACCCAAGACCCCAAGCCTCGAGGATCCCAAGCCAAGTTCAAGACCCAAGACCCCAGTCTCAAGCCATGTCATGACCTTGCTGGATCCGGGGTCCGGGCCCGAGACAATACCCAGGTTTTAGGTCCTTGTCCAGTCTCGGGTTCGGAATCCACGCCTTGTATCCTAGTCCATGGATCCTAGTGCTGGTCCCCTTTCCCTCGCCCAAATCTGCGTTTTTTTCCCCTGCCCCTTGCCTGAATCCTGTCATGTCCCTACTCTAGTCAAGTCCGGTTCCTTGTACTTCAGTGTCTGTGTCTCTCATTTGGGTCCGTTTCCAGCACCCCTTGTGACAGACCCTTTATTGCCGAAGACCCATTGAGCTAAAGCCTTCCTACTCTATCTCCCGCGACTCTGATGCCCGCTCGCCAGACGCACGCTGTTTAAAGCTGTCCTCTTGTTAAACTCTTCCCGCTGTTTGGAGCAACAAATAATCTGCTGGGAGAAATTAGCTGCAGTCTAGTGAGTTCGGATTCGCGACAAAGGAGAAGGAATTGTACCACTTTCGTGTGCAGGTTTTCGAACGAGTTCTTCGAGGATTACCCCTCCTCTATTGATGCTGCTGGATCGGCGTCATTACCTCAGAAAATTATTTCCTGTTCCAGCTTGCATTATTTCCAGACTTTATTTATCTCTAAAACATGGCAGATTAGCTTTCAGCAGTAAAAGAGAGGGTTAGGAATAGAGATTATAAGATAAAATTATAACGTATTTACAATAATAATTTCACTAACGAAAACGCAGAGGGTAGATTTCACTACACAAAGGAATTATAGAAGTAGGCGTTGTTCTGCCTAATGCGAAATGTCTGGATAAATCATTTGTGTCGGATTGGTGGTCTGTTGGAAGACAACAGGAAAGTTTTCATGTTTTTGTTCTTCTTTCAATCCTGAGAGTGTGGAATAATTTGCATTATTTAGGTCCGTTATGATCATGCTTGTATGGATGAACTTTGAATCTATGTGTCCCAGTGTTAATTGTATTAGACTTCCTCTGCAGGACGCAGCGTTTTTGAACATTTTCCTGAATCCAGAGTCAACGATAAGATATCGTGTTTAGAATGAACAATTCTCTAATCACAAGGTGGCTGAGCACGGAAAGCAAACCAAATCGATGCGGAGATGATATATAGATGGATGCTGGTATAGTTATCTGAAATGGTGTGTTGTTTCTAGTCCAGGTACCTAGCAAAAGACTCTCTTCCACTTGTATAATTTGGCAATGAATGAATTTCACTTTTATTGATCAGAATGAAACATTCGTTTTGTGGGTTTATAAGTCAACTAAATTCCATTCATTGACATACCTTTCAATTAATGTGCAGCATTTATCATCATGTAGTCCTTAAACTGCTGTCACCATCTAACCATAAGCAGAAGGGAGCTCTCTTTTTAATGCTGTGTGTCCCCGCAGGCTTTTAATAATTTAAGCCGTTACAATCTACCTTGACCAATTTTGACAGAAAATGAAACCTATTCCAACCTTATACCACTCATATAATTGTCAAAGATGCTAAAGAGAAAGCAATACCTTGAGCGATCTCAGAGCAAACCGTCTAGAAGAAATACGGAATAAAGAAATACACTTTTCTGAATGATTTACTGCAAAAGAAAACAGGAAGATCACAAGATCTGTGAAGTCAATTGTTGTTTCTAAGAGGTTGGAAAGAAAGCTTAGACTATTAAAATATTTTAACGTCCAGTATCACTGGAAATTAACCTTAGGGCAAATATCAAAGCGTTGGTTCAATTTAACCTGATTGTTAAACACGGGAGTCTCCAACTTATTTTGCAACGCGGACCGGTTTATTATTGACAATATTCTTCCGGACTGGCCGACCCGTGGCAGCGGGGTGGCGGGGGGGGGGGGGGGGGGGAGGTGGTGGTGGTAGGTAAGGTTGCCAACGGACAAGGGTAACAGTCAAATACGTTGTATTTACCCCCAAAGACTACAATGACAATGAAGCCTTGTGCGGCACAGTGCGCATGTGTGCCTTACTCATGCGTGTACGTGCCGAGTTATTTCTATAAATCGTTTTTGGCGATTCTTTTTGGCGGGGGTGGGCGGGGGGCAGTGTTAATCACGACCGGAATATAGCTGATAAGTGGCTAATACACTCAATTTCGTTTCTGTAAAAGGTTTATCTATCGAATTTGATTAATTAAAGACACAACGCATATTTTCCTCCCATGAATATAGTGGTAAGTCAATTATCAGGGGAGGACAGGGGAACTTGAAGTAAGTGTTCAACGAACTTCCAGTAGAAGTGGTAGAGGCAGGTTAGATACTATGATTTAAAGAAAAATGAACAGCTATATGGACAGGAAAGGAATGGAGGGTTGTGGGCTGAGTTCAGTTCGGTGGGACCAGGTGAGAGTAGCGTTCGGCAGGGTCTAGAAGGGCAGAGATGGCCTGTTTCCGTGCTGTAATTGCTATATGGTTATATAAGTCACGTACAAGTCAATAGCATCATAACATTTTAAGTAACGTTTGGATATTAAACACACATCATATATGTTCCCCTGATGAACATATAAAGTCATTGCAACACAACAATATCGCTGAATCAGTGGGAGCCCTGGGCTGAATACTTGTTCCACGCAACCAGATGGTGCCATCGAGGGGTGATGGGAGACATCAATACTCGAACGAAGTTCCGTACGTCCAGTCTATTCCGCAATTTAATTTTCGTTGCATTCATTGCAGGGATATGCTGGAAATGGAAGCAACGTTTTCAGTGCTTTCGTGGCTATCTCAGGATATTTCGCCTTGACTTTGAGCCAGAATGCCGGCCGAGATGTTATGTCAAACTTACTTTTCAGCCCGCCGTCATTTGCAAGCTCGAGGAGTTGATCTCCTTCCCGCGCTGACATGGATGACGCGCGGGTAATGACCTCGCGTGCGTTTAAGCTCAACAACGGGCGTGACAGGGAATGAAGAAAGGTGCAGCTGACTCATATCACAAATCATATCGTTTCCTCGCGGCCCGGTCGCACATGCTTAGCGGCCCGGTACCGGTCCGCGGCCCAGTGCTTGGGGACTGCTGTTTAGCAACAGGTTCTGTAACAATTCTGACCATCGAGATGAATACGATATAATCATCATCCATCTAAAAGTTCACCAGTACTGTGAAAGAAAGCAATATTGATTAACAATAATGAATGAAATTTCGTGAGTGTGCTGTTATGAACACACAATTACTGGGTGGTTCCTAGTTTTCACAGGGTGTTGCCGAAAGAGAACAGTTTTTTCAATGTAACCCTTGGTGTTACAGAGGATCACAGTGTGTGTTTCAGTATTTACAAAGTGTGATGAGGAGCCTCAATTTATCTGAACTTCATTTTGACAATCAACTCATAACATGCCTTTAATGCCCAGGTTTGTTCCCCCTCTACAGATGAGGCTGAACCATTATGGTTCCTCCAGACGTTTGTATTTGGTTCAAGTTACGGATTCTTCAGTGACTTATGTCTCTTTCCCTTTTCTGAAGTCAGTTTAATTCTACCATCTCATTCATTGTAATCCTATCTGTCTTCTATTTCTTGTCAGTTAACGTGATGGCTGTCGTAATCTTGTCCCGTGGAAAATGCGGTCTCTCCGGACGCATAACGAATTTCCTAGTGTCCATGGCAATGGCCGATTTGGTGGTCGTTTTCACCAGCGTGGTCCTGAGCAGAATAATCGGCGTTTATTTTCCTGGCAGCTTCCTCTCCATGACACCTCTGTGCAAACTGAAAACATTCTTAGTTTACTCTGCCAAAGATATATCGGTTTGGTTAACAGTCGCGTTCACCTTTGATCGATTTGTGGCAATTTGCTGCCGAGAAATGCGAAACAGCTTCTTCATGGGGAAGGCGGAAGCGGCTATTGGGATTGTGTTTGTTTTAAGTTGTTTACGGAACATCCCTTGGTGTTTTGCACTGGAACCTATGTTTTTTGTTGACAGTACATCTTGGTATTGCGTCTTCAAGCTAAATTATTATTCTTCAGCAGTGTGGCGCGCCTTTTCATTTATTAACCACATTTTAACACCGTTTGTTCCGTTAATTTTGATTTTACTCTTCAACGTGTTGACGGTGAGACACATTGTCGTGGCCAACAGGATCCGCAAGTTTCTCCGCTGCAAGAAAAGTGGTGGGACAGAGAATGATCCAGAGATAGAAAACCGGAAAAAATCAGTTATTTTACTTCTCACTATATCGGGAAGCTCTATTCTCCTGTGGATGACTTTTGTTGTGCATTACTTATATATTCGAATAGCTAAGGTTTACAATTTCACGGGTAAAGATGACCCCGTTTACATCCTACAAGAAGCTGGATACATGTTACTTCTCCTCAGCTGCTGCACAAACACGTTTATTTATACCGTAACCCAGGCTAGTTTCAGAAAGGAGCTGAAGACCTTGCTGAAATACCCACTAAACCTAATTTCTCAATCGAAAAAAAAACAGCGCCAAAATGATAATTGATACTTCTTTATGCTGCTTGTAATAAAATGCAAAGATGATACATAGAATAATGACGTTAATTTCGACCTCTCACTTTTGGTCGCCATTCAAGAACTTTTCAAATGATCTCACTAAGTACACCATGGTCGTTATAGGCTTTTTAAACATAATTTTAGACAGTGCATCCGCACGAATTCGACGAGGTATCCCCCAATAAGAAGCCCTACATCAACAATGAAATCCGGAATCTGCTGAGAACCATATCAGAGGCATTTCAGTCTGGAAATCAAGAATAGCACAAGAGGTGAAGATATGATTTCCGGAAAGCCATTGCGCTGGTAAAGTGAATATTCCGGACTAGACTGAAACCAATGAGGATACTCAACAGCTGTGGCAGGATTTGAAAGCCATTAGCTCCGAAAAAGATAAACCTTGCGACATCGGGGACAACAGAGAATCTCTTCCTGACCAGCTCAATACCTCCTTTGCTCGATTTGATCATGAGGATGGGGAAAATCCATCCCAGCATTTAATTGTCTCCCGATGCTCCTTTGATCTCAACATCTGAAGATGCCATGCGAGCTGCATTCAAGACAGCGAATCCAAGGAAGGCAACCTGCCCAGACGGAGTACCTGGTCGAGTACTGAAGACCTGTGCTGACCAGCTGGCTGGTGTATTCACTGATGTATTCAAGCTCTTTGATGAAGTGTTTTCAGAGGCTGGTGTCGAACCATAACCGCTCCTGTCTAAGTGGCTTATGAATCATCTCAATTTTGCCTACCGAAGTGACAGGTCGACTGCCTATGCTCTCCCGGTAGCTCTTCACACAATTGTAGAACATCGGGATAGAAAGATGCTCTTTATCGGTTATAGCGCGGTATTTATCACCATCACCCCTTCAAATCTAATCAGTAAATTGCAAGACCTGGGCTTCAATACACTCTTGTGTAATTAATGTTGGATCTCCTCACTGATGTACCACAGTCACCTTAAAATGGCAAAAAACATCTCCTCCACATTGTCCATCAGTACAGAGCCGGCGTTGTGTGAATATTTACATAGACCACTTTTCTAAATGCTTTATAACTTGGAATGTGTGGCTATGTATAGAACCAAAACCATTTACAAGTTTGCTGTTGACAGCACTACTGTAGTGTATGATACGTGGTGATGATATTTGTCTGAGAGGTACAACAGCAACAACCTCTCACTGAGAATCAATTAGAACAGGGAACTATTTGTAGAACAGGAGAGGGAAATTAGATGTCCATGAGCCAGTAATCATCGGAATATCAGAGGGGGAGAAGGCCGGAGACTTTAAATTCCTGCGTATCAGTATCTCAGAAGACCTGTGCTAGATATATCATGTAAATATAACTGCGAAGAGATCTAGACAGTGCATCTCGTTCCTCAGGGCTCTGCAGAGATTCGGCACATCATTGACACCCTTGGAAAACTTTTGTAGATATATCGTGGGAAGTACATTGACTCGATGCATTATGGTGTGCGATGGGAAGACACATTAGGTTAGGTGGAATATCCTTCAAAACATAAAGGATTCGGCCCTGTACACCACGGGTAAAACCTGACCGATCTTTTGAGCACAACTGAATGGAATGTTGAATTAGAAAATCAGTATCCCTCTGCACATATTAGAACAGGTTAATAAGAACGAGACAGAGACAATGGTAGTAGGATTGGTCGCTGAGAAAGCTTTTGATTCGGTTAGTTGGGCATTCCTATACAGAGTGTTAGGAAGATTCGACTTTCAAGAAAGGTTTATTAAAGTAATTCAGACTCTGTATGACAGCCCAACAGCCCGAATTAAGATAAATGGGGACCTCTCTGACTCCTTCATTTTAGAGAGAGGCACTAGACAGGGATGCCAAATTTCTCCTCTCCTTTTTGCGCTATATATTGAACCACTTGCCCAACTAATAAGACAGAGCGAAATCGTAAAAGGTATCAAGGTGGCAGGGATTGAACAGAAAGTGGCGTTATTCGCAGATGATGTTTTGGTCTATCTGAGTGAACTAGAAAAATCATTTATAGGATTGTTTACACTGTTGGATGACTTTGGGAAAATATCAGGTTATAAAATAAATGTAAAGAAAACGCAGGTTATGTCCCTAAATTATACACCATCCAAAAAATTGCAGGATACATACGATCTTAAGTGGGAAGCTAAATCATTAAAATATTTAGGAATAACCCTGCCGAAGGATCTTTCAACACTGTCACAGGTAAATTATGGGCCATTAATCTCAGAGATAAAAGCAGATATGCATAGATGGAATCTTATCCCCTTTTTAAGTTTAAATTCAAGGATAAATACTATAAAAATGAATATTCTTCCTCGGCTATTATATCTTTTCCGTACTTTACCAGTGGAGGTGGATGATAATCAATTCAGGGAATGGGACAAATGGATTTCCCGCTTCATTTGGCAAGGAAGGAAACCTAGAATTCGATATAACACCTTACAGTTAGGGAAGGAAAGAGGAGGTATGGTTCTTCCTTGCCTGAGAAATTATTTTTATGCCTCACAGAAACCCCTCTGTTATATTGGTGTAATAGGGAATATAAGGCTCGATGGAAGGAAATAGAATTTGGATTAGTTGACAGTTTTCCTCTTCAGGCCTCAATAGCTGACAAAGGATTGATGGCCCAGTTGGAAAAATTTAATAATGCTTGGATAAATCTTACATTAAAAGTATGGCAGAAGGTGGTTAATTCATGTGGAATTAATAACACGCTAAAACTCTTTAGATGGTGTGCATATGATACCGAATTCCTTCCCAACAGAGGAGATAAAAGATTTGAGCTATGGATAAAGAAAGGTCTTACAACCTACCTCTCATTTATAGATAAAAGAGTATTACAAAGTTTCCAAATCCTGCAGGACAAACATGGCCTAGAACATAATGACTTTTTTAGGTACCTTCAAATACGAAACTATGTTAGCCAGAGTTGTAGATATACAGACTTATCAACAGTAGAATTAGAATTTTTCAAGATTCTGAATTCGGCTTGCAGTTCAATACCTAGTAAATCACTTTCTCGTCTACATAATGCACTCTTCCATGCTAAAAATGTAAATACACTGTATATTAAAGAGAAGTGGGAGAAAGAAGCGGGGTTGGTACTTTCAGAGGAGGCTTGGGGGAAAATCTGCAGCTTTCAATGGTCCTCGACTAATTCTTTGACTTGGAGAGAACATTGTTGGAAAAACATTATAAGATACTTCAAGACCCCATATTAGGAAAAATATAAAGATACAAATGTGATGTGTTGGAGAAGGTGCGGCTCCAAGGAGGCAAATCATTTTCATATTTTCTGGGATTGCCCTAAATTAAGTCTATTTTGGGAAGGTATTCATAGAACATTAGTTAAGGTACTTAGGTCCCAGATACCTCTGAACTTTGAGACGCTCTATTTGGGGCATGTATTGTTCCTTGAACAGAAGGAAGATATAAAGTTCCTGCAGGCCCTCTTAGCGGCAAGTAAGAAATCAATCACTAGAAAATGGCTAAATCCAATACCACCTACATTAGAAGATTGGTACGAAATTATCTTGGAAATATTTAAAATGGAAAAGTTGACCTACTCCCTGAGAACTCAAAAAGAAACATTTTATCAAATCAGGAATAAATGGATTGAATATATAACCCCAATGCGAGCAGACTTTAGATGACTCTCCTAATGATTTATATTGCTCTTCTCACCAACACAGTAATATTGCTAACGTGAGCACCCCTAGTCTAAATGTTTGTTGTTTTTTTTTTGGAAAATAGAGAATTAACACAAGTAAAGGGAAAGATTTGGGAAAGGGATAAAAAAAATGAAAAAAATTAAGTAAATAAGTACATAGGGATTGGATAATTATGTCTGCGGGCAGGAACAAGCACGAACAAATTGGGATATAAACACCTACAATGGTTGGTATATAGGCTTGTATGCAACATTTTGGACCAGTGGAAATGGTCCAAAAGGGTTGTATGGAAAGTATTATTACCATTTTTCTTAACAACTAATTTCATTACTTAGCCTAATACGTTAGATTTACCACAGTACATAATTATCTATTTAAATGTTTATTTTGCTTTTATATCATCTCAATGTGTACTTAAGAATGTATACATAATTGTCGTTTTATACATATAAAAAAATGGAAAAGGTTATATGTGTGAAAAAAAGTATATGATAATTGTGTACTCCTTATCCAAATAAAAATAAAATTTAAAAAAAAAGAAAATCAGTATCCATTATCAAATATACTCACCATCCAGTCCATGCTGTTCCCTCGCTACTGGCATCGGTTAGAAGGAACACATGCCTTAGATTAGCACGACTAGGTTGAAGAACAGTTACTACCCCTCAACCATCAGACGCTTGAAAAAAAGGAGAAATCTGCACTCATTTAAAACACCTTTAACTCGTTATTTCATACTCGTTACCTATTGCTATTTATTTATATCTGCATTTGCAAAGCCGATTTGAACTTCCTATTCTATGGATTTGCTCGGAATGCACGCAGGAAATGAATCTCAGGGTTGTATGTGGTTCGATGTCCGTACTCTGATAATACAGGTTCCCTTGAATTTTGAACTTTCAACATTATCTACTACTTTATAATATTATCTGAATCTTATATAAATAAAGTCAAGAGAGTTGTCCATGTCTCGAACAGACAACGATGGGATCAGTTATTTTCTTAGCACACACGTTAGGCTAAACAGATGCAACACCCTAGTTTCCTTGGTCGCACAACTCTAGGAAAGACAACCTCCGGCCCCAACAAACTCGTAAGATTGTGGTGCGCTCAATCACACCCCAAACCTCGGTTTGTGTGGATGCAGTGTAATTTGAGACCCTCGCAAATTAATGCCACGAAATAATGAACAGTACACTGCACACGATTAGAGGAATTATATTTATAAATCTTAACTACTGCGTCAGTAAGGAATAACAAAAAGAAAAAGGACGATTATAGTGAAACAGACAAAGGTGCACAAGTTGGATCCCATCCTGAAGTTCTCAGTCACGCTCGCTCAGGGCCCTCGGTCACCGTAAAAGCACACACCATCCTCGGAATGTCGCTCGCAATCCTTTTCCAATAAACGGGTCTCCCACAGGACCATACGCTACGAGGGATTCTCCCCAGAGTCTTCTCTCTGTGTCTCCTCTCGAACAGAAGACCCAAGCCGAACTTTAGTGTCCCTCTTGACCATTCTAATAGTTTAAAACACATTTCTCCGCATTTCAGATCTTCGATAATACAGTAATCCAAACAACTATGAATACAGAACAGTCTGCACTTACAGAACTGCCAAAATGAAATACATACAGCATAGCAGTAAGAATATCACTTAGTCATGTCATGGTCCGGATCGGGGTCCTTTAAATTTACGTTGTTTACGTTAAGATCCTGACCGTTGAATCCGTTTTCCGTGTCCCTCGGCTTTGGTGATCAGAGGCAATTAACGCTCGGCTGAACCGGTATTTTATCGTCTCAGGCTTTCAGCCGTTCGGCGCGGGAGCGTTTGCAAAATCACCAAGGTGCGGCGTGCCAGTGTCATCTGGCCGGAGCAAGCCTAGTCTCCGCCCGAAGCGAGTGGCGGTAATTCGCCTTTCCTCACCGGAGCAATCTTGTCAAGTTACCTCGCCAAAGCGAGCCTGTGAAGTTTTCTCACCGAGGTGAGTCCGTCAGTTAACCCGCCGGAGGGAATCAAGAACCGCTGTCTACTGTACCCTGGCCGAGTCCACAGCTCGCCACTACCCGGAGATTCCAAGTCAAGTCCTCTTTCTGGTGGCATTCAAGCACCAAGTAAAGTCCTGCCGCTGGTGGCATTCAAGCACCAAATCAAGTCCTGTTCCTGGCGGCGTCAAGTCCTTTCCCTGGCGGCTTCCCAGTTCCGAGTCAAGTTCTGGCGCTGGCGGTCTGTGATTCCTGCCCTACATGCCCCCCACCCACGTCTGAATCCCTTTTCTGCCCCTCTCGACTCTAGCACTCGTCTGCAGCCCTCGCCTGCACTTCGTTCTAATTCAATCGCCGGAGCTGGATAGGTACTGTCTTGTGTTTATTTATGTTGGTTTTGTCTTGTCTTGACCTCGCCTCCGTGGGGTAAGTCAGGCCGTCTTGCCGTTGCCCCGCGGAGGGTCATGAATCCCGGCCCTATGTCCTGTACCCAAGGAGGGGTCCCGACTCTGTGTTCTGTGTATGTGTCTATGGTTCCATGTACCTGCTTTCCCGATACCCAGGCTCTGTTTTTCCTCCTCTTCGTAGCCCATTTCATGTCCATGCCTAGTTCTGGTGTCCGAGCCCGAGACAAGACCCAGGTACTAGGTCCTTGCCCAGTAACGGGATCGGAGTCCATACACTAGCCTCTTCATCTCTCCTCTGCCTCTGGGAGCCGAATCCTAGTCCTAACCCAGACCCTTGGTCCCAGCCCAGTCGTAGTCCTTTTCCAGTTCGCTACTTCTGCTCCTGCCTAGCTCTCCTGGTATCGAACAATAAACTAAATCTAAGTACCCTCACAAGATGTGCATTGCATTTGGGTCCACCTTTGCTGCCAATGCCCCCGTCACTGTGACAGGGCATTACGTTCTTCACCCACAGCACCCCCACCCCACCACCACCAAAATAGTCATGTCCTCATGAATTTGAAATAATTTATTAACTCACAGCAATAATACGGCTTTCAAAGGAATTTCGTGATGTCAGCACCTCCAACCCATTTTTAAAGTGTAGTGACATATCTCACTATGGAGATAGTCTTAGAACTCTGCTCCCCAGGTGCTATATGGCCCAGGGTATCTTAGTGTCTCCTGACTCTTTGAAGCTTCTGTATCCCATCAGCTACGTCTTAAGTTTCAGACATTCCTTGGGGTACTTCTGGTCTAAATGGCAAGGCCACCCCTGTTTATTACGCACCATCCGGCAACACAGAATTCTCTGCGACTCGGCTGAGAGCTATATTCCCAGTTATTTTAGAGTCAAGCCCCTTCGTGATCCAACTGCAAACCTGCCTGTGTATAAATAGTCCCCATTATTTCACCTGTGTCAACGTCAGAAGAGTTGGGAAACGCTTCTACAATTAGTGGGTAGTTATCAAAAGGCAGCATGTACCACAACCCAATTTCCTTATCCCCCGAGTCCGTTTCCCATTCACGGCGGGGGCCGATCTAATACTTCCTGCTGCTGACACTTCAGTCTCTCCACGTCGCCGCAGAGTCCGATAATCCACACGTATCTGTATCTTCCCATTCTTCTTCCTGGCAACCACTGTTCGAGACGCATAAAGGCTTCAGGAAACAGCTTCCTTCAAAGTCCGTAGGTGATGCCGAACGTTCTCCACCTCTGCAGGTGACAGTCGGCGCGACCTTTCTCTGAATGGGATGGTGTGACGGGATTTTCTGTCACCCGGATGGTGTGGCGAGTGCAGCTGGAAGAACCCACATCAAAATCGTCAGTTCAAAAGTCCTTCCAGCTTCAACGTTTTCTCTATCAACCTCTTCTTCCAATCTCCAGCTACCAGGGAGTCACAAGGTTGAATAAATCGGCAGTCAACTTTCATCTTTTCTCCAGGCTTGAATCACAGGGCAACGAGATATCACCATCACCGGGAAGAAGTGCACCATTGGCATGCACCGCCTGAGGGTGACTTCCCGCTCTGAAGCGATCCTGCCATCTTGATCACTGGTACAACCGAGGGATTCTCCGGTTCGGGCTTCATCAGTACCCCAGCCTGTAAGTTTGGATCCTCTTCAAAGTCTTCCAGAGCATCCACCAATACTGCGTCGGACTCAGACATTCCTGGAAATTTTTAACTTCCCACTACTCTCGCTACTTCCCCAGGCCGTAAAACGTCTTATTTTGATTGTCTGAACCACACAGTCCCTCGTTTATGTTCATCATCCAGCTCAGTGCTCCCACGCACTTCCTCTGAAGCAGCTTGGAACACAGAGTGGTTGGAAAGTATTTCCAGAAAGCTCTCTCCAACTTTCTCTTTGCAGGTTCCACTGGCCTCTTTGCAATAGAAGTATTCGTCCCCACAGGAAATTAACCTTCCTTTTTCTCGACGAGATCCGGACTAACCAACACCAATGTATCAGAGATTCTGTTACTCCCACATCATCCTACGAAAACTAAACCTTCAATGACAAGAAACCATAGTACAAATAGCCATCTGTACAAAGACCTCGGAACTCAGATGCACTGAATGGCATCACGGGAAATGCGTCAAATACCGGTTGCAAAACGAAGGTTACAGCTAAGTCACCAGCGAGCTGTGTCAAGTATGACTCCAGCAAAATGTCATCTATTAGTAGTGATGCACTGGAGCATGTACCCACTAAGCGTTCAGAAATATAGTTGTTATTTTTTTTTTGTTGTTCGTTTTTGGGCGTTCAGGATACGTTGTTGGGAATGTGTTCCGCAGGAGACGCCAGGCCGATCCCTCACTGGGTCTCTTGTAATTTTCCCGACGTTACTCTCCGATGGGGTTCCCGACGTTCATACTGCCGCCTGCTGTCCCAGTTCAACACAGGTATAACAGACAAATCAGGCAGCTCCCCTTCTCGCGGGACCCCATTCGCTTGCACCCCTATTCTTAGTCTGTCCACTCAGGGAGTCCACATTCCTTTCGGCTTTATTGTGGGTGGTGGCTGCACCCGCGATAACTGCCGGAACATCTGAGTCTGAGCAGCCGGCCATTTATTCGTTAGAGAGTAAAGGGCTGATACTAACACAATCTTCTCACTCCTCCCTGGGAGACTTATTAGACATTGCAAATCTGACCACTCCTACCTCTCGCTCCGCAGAGACGGGAGCATCCTGTTTCTGAAGAATCCGCCCCCAGCTACGGGAGATTCGGCTTGCGATTCGACCCGCTGGCCAACACTTCCCTCCTTCCGGAAAGAATGAACATGCAACGCCCTCCCCTCCAGCACTTCCAATAGTACCACTGCAGGTACGTCAGTGTTAGTCTGAACTAACACAATGTCTTTGCCAGCCATTTTATCAAACCTCCACTCAGCCCTTGCAGCATCTATAACCACGTATCGTAATCACTTTACTGAACAATAGTTTAACACAGACTTAAATGCACAACCCACTGGACCAATGCTCAGGACAATCATAGAGCATCCAATAAAATCGATCCCGCACGATACGCCCACAATGAAACACTCTGGTTCCCTTGGCTGCCAAAGACAACATGCAGCCCCGACAAACTCATGAGATTGAGACACGCTCAATTCCACCCCAAACCCTGATTTGTGTGGGTGCTGTGTAATTTGCTACTCTTACAAATTAATATCACGAAACAACCGACAATACACTGCTTGCGATTAAAGGAATTATATTTATGAATCTGAACTAAAAGGGTTGGAAAAGAATAATGAAATGATAAAGGGCCATTCCAATTAAACAGGTTTAACTCATTTTCAACTTCCCTGTCATGCACGCGCTGGGCCCTCGCTCTACGTGAAAGCACACACCACCTTCTCAACTTTGCCCACAGTCCATCCCGAACAAACGGGTCTCCCACTGATCGTATGCTATCACCCGTTCTCCCCAGCGTTTTCTTTCTCCATCTCGTCTCAAACAAGAACCCCAAGCACAACCTTAGTGTCCCTCATCAGAGAAACCTTCCCTTAATTTGACCAACCTAATTGAATGGCACACATTTCTCCTAATTTCTAGCTTCAACAATAACCCAAACAAGCATGAAAACGGACCACACTGCTCTTTAGCTCTGCCAAAATTGAAAACATACAGCATAACAGTAAAATTATGAACCAGGTCAATAAACAGGTAATATTAAGGAGTACTTTATCAAAATTGACAGTCACATATCATCAGTAATCGGCGTTTACAAGCGATCCTCGGGGTGTCTGAAAGAATATGTACAGTGGTCTGGTGAGAATGCCTTTGTTTATGGGGGATCGCGTGTGTGCGAATAGTTGCAGCCTGTTCCGAGGAATGTTTCGATGTATAAAAGTTGGGCCCGTGCAGTCTGGTGAATTGCAAGATTTCCCGCAGAATGTCCCAGTATTTAAAGGGTGCCGATTTGAAGTCTATACTTTCCTGTGTCCCCAGGAATACAATATTATGTTCGACTGTGAACGTAAGGTTCGGGATATTTGTTGTGGTCACACAGAATATGTTTGTATTCACGGGGTTTGATGGGGAGTGTCTTCCGATTTCATCTGAAGCTGAGATTTCCAATCTGCTCGTTTTTTTCCAGCCTGATCGTAGCACCGTAACAATGTGCATACCGAGTCTAAGCTAATTTCGGCAGAGCACTTCGCCAGAAGATAACGATCTGGGAAATGACGCGCAAAATGAGGAAACATAAAGACAATCTTTATTTTTTGTTGTTGTCTTTTCAGCACCGGCCAGATTAGTGATACTCCGGATTGATTTGGAAGTGTAATCTTTGTGGTCTCATTCTTTGCTTTTTTTCTTCGGACGCTAACAGTCGTGTGGATTGATTTTGGACATGTTTGGTCACAAACGCCCCTCGCTCTCAAGCACCCATTGCTACCAGACTGAATGGTATGCTCTGCCTCAACTGCCGGACAAATCCTCCTATTTTACACTGCGCATCTTCTTGCACAACACTCCTACGAAGGGTAACATCAAGAACAGCTATTTGGAGTAATTTAAACAGTGAAATTTCCGTTTATCCTTCTGTTTACACTATTTATAGGTTAACGTAATAATATCTCTGAGTAAAATGGGTTAGACAAATATAGACAAAAATCGACAAGACTATAGGGGAAGCCACGGTATCAGAGTTAAATGATCAGAATCAACTCGTTATGGACGGCAGCGGTTCAAGAAGGAAGCACATCACATATTATTTAGAGGCAACACTGTATGGGTAAATCTGTATTAGCATACTGGTCATTTTTTTTCTTAGAACAGTACAGCACAGTACAGGCCCTTCGGCCCACAATGTTGTGCCGACCCTCAAACCCTGCCTCCCACATAAGACCCCACCTTAATTTGCTCCATATACCTGTCTAGTAGTGTCTTAAACTTCACGAGTGTATCTGCCTCCACCACTGTCTCAGGCAGTGCATTCCACGTACCAACCATTGTCTGAGTAAAAAAAAAACCTTCCTACAACATCCCCCTTGAACTTCCCACCCCTCATGTCCTCTTGTACTGAGCAGTGTTGCCCTGGGGAAGAGCCGCTGGCTATCCACTCTATCGATTCCTCTTATTAACTTGTACACCTCTATCATGTTTCCTCTCATCCTCCTCTCCAAAGAGTAAAGCTCTAACTCCCTTATTCTCTCATCATAATGCAGACTTTCTAAACCAGGCAGCATCCTGGTAAATCTCCTCTGTACCCTTTCCAATGCTTCCACATCCTTCCTATAGTGAGGCGACCAGAACTGGACACAGTACTCCAAGAGTGGCCTAACCAGAGTTTTATAGAGCTGCATTATTACATCGCGACTCCTAAACTCTATCCCTCGACTTACGAAAGCTGACATCCCATAAGCTTTGTTAACTACCCTATCCACCTGTGAGGCAACTTTCAGGGATCTGTGGACATGTACCCCCAGATTCCTCTGCTCCTCCACACTACCAAGTATCCTGCCATTTACTTTGTACTCTACCTTGGAGTTTGTCCTTCCAAAGTGTACCATCTCACTCTTAACCGGGTTGAACTCCATCTGCTACTTCTCAGCCCACTTCTGCATCCTATCAATGTCTCTCTGCGATCTTTGACAATCCTCTACACTATCTAGAACACCACCAACCTTTGTGTTGTCTGCAAACTTGCCAACCCACCCTTCTACCCCCAAACCCAGGTCGTTAATAAATATCACCTAAAGTAGTGGTCCCAGAACATATCCTTGTGGGACACCAGTAGTCACAAGCCTCCAATCCGAATGTACTCCCTCCACCACCACCCTCTGGCTTCTGCAGGCAAGCCAATTCTGAATCCACTTGGCCAAACTTCCTTGGATCCCATGTCTTCTGACTTTCTGAATACGCCTACCGTGTGGAGCCCTCTCAAATGCCTTACTAAAATCCATATAGATCACGTCCACTGCACGATCCTCATCTATATGCCTGGTAACCCCCTCAAGTAACTCTATCAGGCTTGTTGGACACGATCTGCCCTTCACAAAGCCATGCTGACTGGCCATGATCGGACCATTATTCTCTAAATGCCCAGAGATCCTATCTCTAAGAATCTTTTCCAACACCTATCCCACCACAGACGTAAGGCTCACTGGTTTATAATTACCTGGCCTATCCCTACTACCTTTTTTGAACAAGGGGACAACATTTGCCTCCCTCCAATCTTCCGGTACCATTCCCGTGGAGAACGAGGACATAAAGACCCTAGCCAGAGGGTCAGCAAACTCTTCCCTCGCCTCGTGGAGCAGCCTGGGGAATATTCCGTCAGGCCCCGGGGACTTCTCCGTCCTAATGTATTTTAACAACTCCAACCCCTCCTCTCACTTAATATCAACATGCTGTAGAACATCAACCTCACTCATATTGCCGTCACCATCATCAAGATCCCACTCATTGGTGAATACCGAAGTGAAGTATTCATTGAGGACCTCACTGGCTTCCAAAGCCTCCAGGAACATCTTCCCACCTTTATCTCTAATCGGTCCTACTTTCACCGCTGTTCTTCAAATAATTGAAAAATGCCTTGGGGTTTTCCTTTACCGTACTCACCGAAGCCTTCTCATGCCACCTTCTTGCTTTTCTCAGCCCCTTCTTAAGCTTCTTTCTTGCTTCCCTATATTCTTCAATAGACCCATCTGATCCCTGCTTCCTAAACCTCATGTATGCTGCCTTCTTCCACCTGACTAGGTTTTCCACCACACTTGTCAGACATGGTTCTTTCACCCTACCATTCTTTATCTTCCTCACCCGGACACATTTATCCCTAAGATCCTGCAAGAGATCTCTAAACATCGACCACATGTCCATAGTACATTTCCCTGCAAAAAACATCATCCTAATTCACACCCGCAAATTCTAGCCTTAGAGCCTCATCATTTGCCCGTCCACAATTTAACATTTTCCTGTCCTCTCTGCTTGTATCCTTTTCCATGATAATGCTAAAGGCCAGGGAGCGGTGGTCATTGTCCCCCAGATGCTCACCAACTGAGAGATCTGTGACCTGACCCGGTTCATTACCTAGTACTAGATCTAGTATGGCATTCCCTCTAGTTGGCCTGGCCACATACTGTTACAAAAATCCGTCCTGGACACACTTAGCAAAGTCTGCCCCATCTAAACCCTTGGAACTAATCAGGTGCCAATCAATATTAGAGAAGTTAAAGTCACCCATGATAACAACCCTGCTATTTTTGCACCTTTCCAAAATATGCCTCCCAATCTTCTCCTCTGTATCTCTGCTGCTACCACGGGGCCTATAGAACACCGCCAGTAGAGTAACTGCTCCCTTCCTTTTCCTGACTTGAACACATACTGACTCAAAATAGGATCATGCTACATTACCCACCCTTTTTGTAGCTGTAATAGTATGCCGGACCAGTAATGCCACCCCTCCTCCCTTTTTTCCATGCTCTCTACCCCTTTAAAAGCACTGAAATCCAGATATATTGAGAATCCATTCCAGCCCTGGTGCCAGCCAAGACTTTGTAATGACCACTACATCATAATTCCATGTATTTATCCAAGCTCTCAGTTCATCACCTTTGTTCCTGATGCTTCTTGCATTGAGGTACACACAATTCAGCCCTTCTACCTTGTTGTATTGACTCCATTTATTCTGCTTCTGTTTCTTCAAAGCCTCTCTATATGTTAGATCTGGCTTTACTCCCTGCACCTCTTTCACAGCTCTATCGCTCTAGGCCCCATCCCCCTTGCAAATTAGTTTAACCCCTCCCTAACCATGCCAGCGAACCTACCTGCAAGGATATTGCTCCCCCTCGAGTTCAGGTGCAACTCATCCAGTCTATACAGGTCCCACCTTCCCCAGAAGAGATCTCAATGATCCAAATATCTAAAACCCTGCTCCCTGCACCAACTCCTCAGCCACCCATTCAACTGCCATCTCCTCCAACTCTTACCATCACTGTCAAGTAGCACTGGCAGGAACCCTGAGAACGCCACCCTTGAGGTCCTGTTCTTCAGACTTCTGCCTAGTTCCAGGAACTCACACTTCAGGACCTTATCCCTCTTCGTGCCTATGTTGTTGGTCCCAACATGTATCACAACTTCTGGTTGCTTTCCCTCTCGTACCAGGATGGTGTGGACCCGGTCAGAGACGTTTCAGACCCTGGCACCCGGGAGGCAACACACCATGCGGATGTCCTTCTCGCGTCCAGAAAATATCCTATCTGCTCCTCTGACTATAGAGTCTCCAATGACAACAGCTCTCCTCTTATTCGTACCACGCTTCTGCACCAACGGGTCAGACTCAGTGCCGGTGGCCCTGCCACCGTGGTTCAAACCTCCCCGCCAACAGTATCCAGGACGGTGAACTTGTTATTCAGGGGAATGGCTACAGGGGTGCTCTGCACTACCTGTCTGCTCACCTTCGCTTTCCCCCGCTCTGACAATCCCCCAACGACCTACTTCCGACAGCCCAGGTGTGACTACCTCCCTGCAGCTCTCAGCTACGACTGCCTCATTCTCCCTTATGAGCCGAAGATCATCCAGGTGCTGCTCCAGATTCCTTACACGGTCTTACAGATCGCCCAGCCGTATTCACTTCTGGCAGATGTGTCCCTGCGGGACAGCGGCGTTGCTCCAAGACTGTGACATCGCACATGAGAGGCACATCACCGTCTTAGGAGGCATTGTAAAGAGTAACTGCGAGCACTCTTGTCCTCCGCCTCTTCTCGTCGAAGCCTCTCGAGTCAAAGCCTCAAAGCTTCTCTCCTCCACCGGCCCAATCACTCACTGGCCGCTTTCCACAGGTCGCTTCGCTTGAGCTATCCGCTATTAATCTGTTTGAGCTTTCCAAAATGCTTGGTCACCTGACCTCGATTGCCCAATCAGCTGCTTTCTGCAGAGTCTGAGCTATTCAAATTTGGATTGCCGAATCAAGGACTTTCTGCTGATCTATTCAAATCTTGATTGACTTGATTACACAGATCAACTGCCAAAACTGCCAGAATCACTCGAGTCAAAGCCTCAAAGCTCCACTCCTTCACTGGCTGCATACTGACTCAAATACTGACTCAAAAGATGATCCGCCTACATTGCCCATCCTTTCTGTAGCTGTAATAGTATCCCTGACCAGTAATGCCACCTCTCCTCCCCTCCTCCTCTCTCTATCCCTTTTAAAACACTGAAATCCAGGAGTATTGAGAATCCATTCCTTCCCTGGCGCTAGCCGAGTCTCTTAATGGCCACCTCATGATAAATCCATGTATGTATCCAAGCTCTCAGTTCATCACCTTTGTTCCTGATGAATCTTGCTTTGAAGTATACACACTTTAGCCCTTTCACCTTACTACCTTTACACCCTTTATTCTGTTTCTCCTTCCTTAAAGCCGCTCTATACGTTAGATCTGGCTTTAAACCATGCACTTCTTACACTGCTCTATCGCGCCGAGTCTCATCCCCCTTACAAATTAGTTTAAACCCTCGCGTACCATGCTCACAAACCTACCTGTAAGGATATTGGTCCCCCTCGAGTTCAGGTGTAACCCATCCAATCTGTACAGGTCCCACTTTCTACAGAAGAGATCCCAATAATCCAAAACTCTAAAACGCTGCCCCCTGCACCAACTCCTCAGCCACGCATTCAACTGCCATCTCCTCTAATACTTACCATCACTGTCACGTAGCACTGGCAGCAATCCTGAGAACGCCACTCTTGAGGTCCTGTTCTTCAGCCTTCTGCCTAGTTCCCGAAACTCACACGTCAGGACCTCATCCCTCCCCCTGCCTATGTCTTTGGCGCCAACAGTTATACCAAATTCAGGTTGCTTTCCCTCTAGCACCAGGATGTCGTGCACTCGGTCAGAGAGATCTTAGATTCTGGCACCCGGGAGGAACAGTCCATGCGAGTGTCCTTTTCAGGTCCACGAAATCTCCTGTCTGCTCCACTGACTATAGAGTCCCCATTGACAGCAGCTCTCCTCTTCACCGTCCCACCGTTCTGTACCACAGGGTCAAACTCAGTGCTGGAGGTCCTGCCCCCGTGGCTCACCCCTGGTCGGTCGTCCCCGCAAACTGCATCCAGGACGGTATATTTATTTACAGGAGTGCTCAGCACTACCTATCTACTCAGCATCGCTTTCCGCCCTCTGACTGTCACCCAACGACCTGATTTCGGCAGCCTAGGTGTGACTACCTCCCTGTAGCTCTCATCTATGATGCGTCATACTCTCTTATGAATCGAAGGTCATCCAGCTGCTGCTCCAGATTCCTTACACGGTCTTCCATATCGCCCAGCTACATGCTCTTCTGGCAGACGGGACGCTGCAGGAGAGGGAAGTTCGCCCAAGACTGCCACATCTCACATGAGAGACACATCACCGTTTCAGGAGGCATTGTGAAGCGTAACTGGGAGCAGGCTCGTCTATTACCTCTTCTCGTCGAAGCCTCTCGGGCCAAAGCCTCAAAGACCCATTCCTTCACTGGCCCACTAACTTATTGGCCGCTCTGCTTCAGCTACTCCTCTATTTATTTGTTTGAGATTTTCAAACTGCTTGGACACCTGAAATTGATTGCCCAATCAACTGATTTCTGCTGAGTCTGAGCTATTCAAATTTTGATTGACTTGATTGCACAGTCCAAATGCCAACACTGCTAGAATCTCTCGAGCTAAAGCCACAGAGTTCCACTCCATCACTGGCCCACTCACTCACTTGCCGCGTTCCACTGTGGGATTGCCGATAATTAATGCGTGCTTGTTGAGTGGGATGTATCTTCGTACCCTGGATTAATTGTTAATTCGATGTTTGAGCTGTTGGCAAGGTTGAAATCCTAGCGCGAAAGTTTGATAAAATGGCGGGCTCAGACTTTGTTTCAGTTCAGACTAGCACTGACCGAACGGCGGTGGGGCTGCCAGAGTCTATTGGTGACCCAGGTGTAGCGGAGCCATGGCGTGTCCATCCTGTCAGGGAGGACGAGAAGGGATCCCAGCAGGTTGGGTCACAATCTGAGTTGCCCGCAGTTGAGGCTGAAGATTTCAGAGACAGGGTTCTATCGTTAATGAGGAATGAGGGGAAAGAGTGGTCGGATTTGGAATTTTAATTAGACCCCGTCCCCCAGTGAAGCGTGAGGGTTCAGAGTTGGCATCAGCCCTTACCTTCCTGCGAATGAGGCAGCGAGTCCCGGCCAGAAGCAATGAATTTTCTCTGGAATAACGCCCACCCCCAAAGGATGAGAGGATTATTAGACGTGAGTGAAGCAGACCTCTCAGTTGTTAGGTGAGTGGCACCGTTCTGATGACGAAAAGCGATTAGAGATTGGTTTTAGAGTTTGAGGGGGTTGGCAGCTGAGGTAGTAAGTGGCATGAATGTTAACCAGCCTTCTGCTTGCTTGCTGAATATTAACAAGCATTAGAGAGCGCTGTTGGCCTGACCAGGAGCACACCAGAGCTCCTGGGGGTGGGGGCTTCAAAACATACTTCAGGAGAAAGGGGGGAAGCTTTCCGCGTATCTTTTTTCGGCTACAGAGACAGCTAATTGGTTTTGGCTCCTTGGGGGAGGGGGGATGGGTGCGTTCATTCAGGCAGCTGAAGTGGATCAGCTCAGGCACCAAGGGCGCCCAGCCCCAGGACCTGATCGCTTGGGGCCTCCGGCAGTCCCGTAAACCGCATCCCCTCCATCATTTGTTCAGCTGATCAGAGAGGATGAGAACGTGTTGGGGCCGCGAGAGGACTCCGTCAGTAGGGTGCCGTCCTCGTTAGTAGCCCCTTTTGGTGAAGTGCCGGGGCCACACAAACCTGGGAGGTGGTAAAGGAGGTGATGTCAGAGCTGAGAACTGAGAAGTCCCGCGGGTTCCTAGCGGGTGTGGACCCTTCGTATGACAGGACTGGTAGACAGGCCCCCCACCCAAGGGGACGGACTACGCAGCGGGCTGCGTGTGACCGCGATCCGCGAGAAGAGGGGCGGCCGGTAGCGTGTGCTATAACTGTGGGGAAGAGGGACTCTTCCGGCGGGAATGTGAGAGGCAGGAAGCCCCCTGGAGAGTGAGCCCACGGGTATCTAAGCAGGGAGAGGTGTCTGGAAAATTTAAGGAGACCCAGTGAGGGAAAGGCCTGGTGTCGCCGGGGGAACATGTTCCCAGCACTGTACCAAGGAACCCCCGGAAGCAAAGGACCTTATTCTTGAACGTAGCGACGGATAGAGGGAATCTATTCTACAGCCATATTCGACACCGGGTCGCAGGTCACGTTACTATACTATTCGTTTTACATTCAGTATCTGAAACATCTACCCTTGGCACTATTCAGTGCACTGGAGATTTGGGGTATCAGTGCTGGTGATTATCCATACAACGGTTACTTGTCAGTGAAACTGGAGTTCTCGGAGGCCGATGTTGGGGTGTCTAAGGTTCTAGAGGCATTAGTGCTGGTTTGTCCGAACCCAGTTGAGACGGGCGGCGTTTCAATTACTGGTGGGGAGGTTCTTGTAAGGAGGCTGTTGGGGGCCTGCGAGGAGAAGGCGGATGAAAGTTTTTTGGGGACCTTTTTTGTGCACCCGGTGTTTCGAGCTGCCTTGAGGAAGAGCTTAGCAGCACTGGGCCGGGTGCCGAATTTAAACGAGGGACAGTGTGGTGCACCCAGTCGAAACCTCGGGTGTTATGGCCCGAGGAAATAGCAAGAGTAATGGGGAGCCCCAGAATTCCCGGAGTGCCTGAGGGCGAAGCTATCTTTGTGGACGCGCCGGAAGACCTCTGATGGAGTCAAGACTTCAGGTTGGGGTACTGGTGAGGGCCGAATTGCTGAAACCCCCGGTTGTACAGGTAAGCAGGATGGCTGTGATCGTCAGGAACACTACCAAGAGGGAGGGCACCGTTAAAAGAGGGATGACCCTGCCGTATTTGTTTTGGGTGACGGTAACGTTTAGTGCCCCCGTGATGCACGTTGGGGAAAAACTATTGGAAAAAAGGGGAAAAGTTAACCGCTAAGGCATTCAACTTCGGGGACTCCCCGGTGCCGCTGGGTTCGATAGGAGATTGGTAGAGAAGATGTGGAAATTGGAAGGTATTTTTTTTTTCCACTGGCGACTTTGATGTGGGTTGTTCCAAGACCACTCGTAACACCATCCAGGTGACCGAGGAGACCCCCTTTAGAGAAGTTCGCAGCGGCTGGTCCCTGCAGACGTCGTAGACCTGCGGCAGCATTTGCGTAAGTTGCAAGAAGCTGGGATCATCACTGAGTCCCGAAGCCCCTATGTGTCCCCAATAGTAGTGGCCGGGAAGAAGAACGGGAAGGCAAGCATGTGTGTGGACCATAACTCTCTGAACAGGCGCACCGTCGCTGATCAGTATACCCTCCCGAGGGACGAGGACGCGCTGGCAGGTCTGAGTGGTGGAGTGATTTAGTGTGCTGGATTTGTGGAGTGGATACTACCAGATCCCTATAAGTGAGACCGATAAAGAGAAGACGGTTTGTTTATGTGCCCTGGTATTCTTCCGATTCGAAAGGATGCCCCAGGGTATAACGCGAACCCCTGCCACCTTCTAGAGTGTCATGGAAAAGACGGTGAGGGATATGAACTTGCCAGATGTGTTGGTGTATTTGGATGACCTTAGAATATTTGCATCCAGCTTGGAAGAACACGAAGCGAGGCTACTGAAAGTGCTCGGCCGCCTGAAAGCTGAAGGGTTAAAACTTTCCCTGGACAAGTGCCAGTTCTGTAAAACTTCGGTTAGTTATGTGGGATATATAATCTCGCGAAATGAAGTAGCTGGAGACCCGGCTGAGATAGAAGCCGTGACCATTTGGCTGAGGCCCCAGAATGTGAGCGCTCTGCGCTCGTTCCTTGGGTTCTGCGGTTATAATCGCAGATTTGTGAAGGGCTACATCAAAGTCAGTCACCCCTTGAATAAGCTTCTGTGTGGTTACCCTCCGATGGGGAAGAACACAAAAGGAAAAACAAAAAAGGACGAGAGTGTGGAGAATATCTAAATCCGTCGGAGACCTTTGGACAGAGGTTGAATGCAAAATGTGAGGAGGCTTTTCAGTGGCGGAAAGAGTTGCTGACCCAAGCACCGGTGCTGATTTTCAGAGCCCCGATTGCCGAATGTACTAGACAGATGACAGCAGAGACGGGTTAGGGGGCGTCCTGTATCCGGATCAGGGCACCGAGTTGATGCCGGTGGCGTTTGTCAGCCGGCGTTTGTCACTCTCCGAGAGAAACTATCCCATGCATGAGTTGAAATTCCTGGCATTGAAATGGGCTGTGGTGGATAAGCAGAGTTACTAACTCTACGGGGCCAAGTTCAGGTGAGGACGGACAACATCGCCCTATCTTATATCCTGACCTCGGCGAAACTGGATGCCACAGGCCATCAGTGTTTGGCAGCTTTGTCTGCCTATGATTTCAGCCTGAAGTACCGGCCAGGGAGCCGGGACATTATGCGGATGATTTGTCCCGACAGACGCATGAGGGACTGGACAGGGGCGAGGAGTGGAAGAGCATTCCCGCCCCTGGGGTTAAAGCAATTTGTCAGTTTACCATTACCGTGAAGGAAGAGAAAAAAAATAGAGGCAATATCGAGCAGTGGATCATTTGGGGACTTCTGATGACGCCATACTTCATGTTTACTCTAAGCTGACTGCGCTGAAGACCAAACAGCTGCCGGGCTTGAGTTCTGGGGAAGTGACTACTGCTCAGGGAGTTGATCCGGGCATTGGCACTATTATGGTACGCGGTTGAAAAGGGCGACATGGCTCACGCGGAGAAGACAAATACGCTTCGGTGCCTCTATTACTGAAAGAATGACCTCGGTTGAAGTTGAAGAACCAGATCTTATAGCGGGTCACGTCAGCCCCGGACCGAACTCGGCGTTACCAGCTGGTCCTGCACGAGTAGTATCGGAGGATAGTGTTGTGGTCACTTCATGATGATTCTGGCCATTTGGAGGTGGAAAAAAAAATAAAACTATGGATTGCTCTAAGACCGGTTTTACTGGTCCCGAGTCAAGTCGGAGGTTGAAGAATACTGCAAGTTGTGCATTCGCTGTAGACGGCAGAAGACACTGCCTACGCGGGCACCTCCTTTGTCTCACTTGCAGAGTGCAGGGCCCCTGGACCTGCTGCGTATGGAATTCCTGTCCATAGAACCCGATGCTAGCAATTCGGCGAATGGCCTAGTCATCACGGACCGCTACGCCAGATATGCTCAGGCTTTTTTCTACCTAGCACCTGGTTCATTAATACAACTGTACACGAAATGAAGCTACTGGGTACTCGCCATAATATGTGATGTCCGGGCGCGAGGCGCTGTTGCCCATTGACTTCGTTTTGGGACTAACGAGGATGACTTACCACCGAAGTCTTAGCTGAACTATGTGTCTGATATGAGGCGAAAGCTGAAAAGGGCTTATGATTCGGCTGGGGTCGTGGCTGCCAAGCAGAATTGTGGAAACAAGACGAACTATGATCAGAAGGTGAGGTTCTCCCAATTCCTGCCAGGAGATCGAGTCGTCAGAAGAAATGTGGGGCTAGCTGGAAAGCACAAGTTTACTGAAAGCTGGCCGGCCACACCCTATGTGGCGGAGCTTCAGATGCCTAGCCGGGTGAAACCAAAGGAGAGGAATGGGGTTATCAAGACTCGATGGTGGAGGATTTCCTACTGAGTGAGCTCCAACGACACTGTGACTTTAATTTGGGCCCTTTTTCTTTGTTTATTTTCATACTAACCCTATATTCAGATTAGGATTTCTAAAGTCTATCATTTAATTGCATATTGTGTACTGTCTGATATTTTGCGTTCTGGGTTTGTAATTGAGGGTACATGACACAGTATTCACACAAACGTGAATCCAGCGGGCCAGGCAGCATCTGCAGGAAGACGTACAGAGGACGTTTCCGGCCTAGACTCTTCGTCAGGACTAACTGAAGGCAGAGGTTGTAAGAGATTTGAAAGTGGGAGGGGAAGGGGGAGATACAAAATGATAGGATAAGACACATAATAAACATATCAGAATGGGAAAGGGATGTGGAATTAAAATGTGTGGCCACTGGGAGATCCTGCTTTCACCGGCGGACAGACGGATATCCTCCTGGCACTTATCCTTGTAAGTGGAACAAGTGCCACACATGCCCTTACACTTCCTCCTTTACCACCAATCAGGGCCCCACACAGTCCTTCCAGGTGAGGCGACACTTCACCTGTGAGTCGGCTGGGGTGATATACTGCGTCCGGTGCTCCCGATGTGGCATTCTATATATTGGTGAGAGCCGACGCAGACTGGGAGACCGCTTTGCTGAACACCTACGCTCTGTCCGCCAGAGAAAGCAGGATCTCCCAGTGGCTACACAGTTTAATTCCACATCCCATTCGCATTCCAATATGTCTATTCACGGCCTCCTTTAGTGTAAAGATGAAGACACGCACAGGTTGAAGGAACAGCACCTTATATTCCGTCTGGGTAGCCTGCAACCTGATGGCATGAACATTGACTTCTCTAACTTCCGCAAATGCCCCACCTCCCCCTCGTAACCCATTCGTTATTTATATATACACACACATTCTTTCTCTCTCTCCTTTTTCTCCCTCTGTCCCTCTGACTATACCCCTTGTCCATCCTCTGGGTTTCCCCGCCCCTTCCCTTTTTCCTTCTCCCTGGGCCTCCTGTCCCATGATCCTCTCATATCCCTTTTGCCAATCACCTGTCCAGCTTTTGGCTCCATCCCTCCCCCCTCCTGACTTCTCCTATCATTTTGGATCTCCCCCTCCCCCTCCCACTTTCAAATCTCTTACTCACTCTTCCTTCAGTTAGTCCTGACGAAGGGTCTCGGCCTGAAACGTCGACTGTACCTCTTCCGAGAGATGCTGCCGGGCCTGCTGCGTTCACCAGCAAATTTGATGTGTGTTGCTTGAATTTCCAGCATCTGCAGAATTCCTTTTGTTTACACAAACGTGAATACCCAGTTTGGCGGGGCCGAAAGATGATTCCCCTAGACAAGCGCGAGCAGGTGCACCTGATGGTTACACTAGTGATATCAGTCACTTTTTTCCGGCGGATTATTCCATATCCCAACTGCATACCGTGTGGAAAACTCTGGGCAGCCGAGTCATTTTCAATTCTTTAGGCTCTGGCCTTAAAATTGCGTGCTCCCTTTTCAGACTCCTGCAATCTTCAAAAAATGCGACCATTTTCTGCGTCCCTTCTAATTTTATATTCAATTTTCTCATTACAGTTCGTCTGTTATACCTTAATGAATGAACATATCCTATCTCGAATAATCTTATAATTCTTGTTCTAACAGTCTTCTGAACCTTTTATGAAACGTGTCCAGCTCAATGGCATCGTTCGCATAGTCGAGCCATCGGAAATATGTACGATAGCACAAGTGCAAATTGATAGTTATGACAAAATTAAAAGTCATGGCGCCGGGTTTTATACTTGACACACAATGTTCATAAAGTCAACGTAAACATAGTACAACTCTAATTGCGGTGAATGATGAGTAATAACAATTAAAATTGAAACCAGACGTATTTATACTCCCGGGCGATATCGTAACATCACTTGAATATATAACCAGTCCCGCTGTGATCGGATGGACTGTTCACAAAGGTATCTCCCTTGATGTTTGAAACTCATTGTTAGGCGCAGTATGCACTTTGTCTGTAAATGTAACATTTTATTCCCAATTCAGTTATTAGTTTTCCCTAGTGCTGCCTCCAAAATTTGTTGCAATTACATTATCTGTACTGAGAAAACACGAATTAACTGTGCTCACAGTTCTTCTTCATGTGTGATTATGAGAAATAAACACCGAGAAATTACTAGTTTGGGCAATATCTGTTGGAGATTATGGTATGCAGCGAGATTGTGAATTGTCTTATCTCTGCCTCGTCTACACTCTCAAACTGTTTCCTAATGTCCCAATGGGCTAGGACGAACTCTATGACAATGAACAAACTGAATTACCATCGTAACTCCCTGGTGTTACTCAGACATAATCTGCTAGGGCAAGCCAACTTTTACCAATTGATTTTCATCTCTCAATTGAGTGCTTGTATTGATCTGGACGTTAGATGTTGATTGTCGAAAATTCTCAGCTTACTGAGCTTTGCTGCTTGTATTGCTAACTCCGTGGAGAACCGTTCTCCTTGCAGAGATTCAACTGATTGTCCTCATTGCTAGTTTAACAATCGTGCACGAATGTCAATAGGTTTCGATTAGAGATGGAATTGTTATTCAAAACTATGCCAGTCTATGTCACATTTTGCACTGGCCTTGACTGCTCTAAGTTTTGTGTTCATTTCAATAGTTTCTATGTTGCCACATGTCTGACCGCTTGCATATTTTGCAGTTCTTACTGAAGGATATACTGCTGGTGTCTTCTTGAATTTATGGCCTAATGCTGCCCTCAAAACTACTGACAGCATCTACAAATGTTCAGATGATACTATTGTACTGAGCAGTATTACAAATAACAATGAATCGGAACACAAGAAGGAGATGGAGAATTTAGTAACATTGCATCATGAGAGCATATTTATCTATATGTCAGGAAATCAAAGGAAATGGTCATTGTATTCTGGTCTAGCGTCGCTGCACATCTTCCTGTTTACACCAAAAGTGCTGAGGTTGAGATGTTTGAGAGTATTGAGGTTCAAGTTCCTACAATTGAGCATCAACAATCTTCTGTCCTGCTATAACCGCGAAAGCTCCCCAACGACACCTCTTCCTTCATAGGTTAAGTATATGCTAGTGTGACACAGTCGACTGGTGCTAATTTCATTGATGCGCCTTCGAAAACATCCTATATCGATGAAAAACGTCTTGGTAAGTCAACTGTTCTGAATGAAGAGGCTAAATAAACTGGAGAGAGCTGTGGACACAGCTCAGCATAGAGAACACCGTTTCCATCCCGGCACAGAAAGCAATTTGCATTCCGAGGACTCTATATGTCCTTTTTGCTGCTACTGTAAAACAACCAGTTTAATAAAATACTCCACTCATGGAGGGCATTTTGACTTCTTCTTTCTTTCATTTGACGGAAGTAAACAACATCTGTGAGCCCGCATTACCAGGATCAAGGAATGTTCCTACCCCACTCTCATACGTCAACTATTATAATTCCTGAGTACAATAACTTGGAGTAATGACCCTGCAATCTACCTGCTCTGATTATACATTATTATTATATTTATTCCTGCACTGCTTGTACTCTACAGACGTTATAATTCATTTTGCATTGCTTTTCAATACATTATTACACGGCGCGTTGTGATAGAACAAAATAACAAAAGATAAAGATTCGATCTATCACAATGCACTATGGAATGATTTGAATTATAAGAATTGTTTCCAAGAAATATTCTTGACTGTATCTGAGTAGATGTAACAATAGCAAAGAAATTTCAATTCCAATATCAATTACAAATTTGCTTAGCAAATGAAGAAACATAAATTAATCTTGAACACATCCTACTCATGACAGAAGTAAATTTATTATTTATTCTCTCTGTTCTCGCAGACATTCATGACAGATGTGTTCGGCTTGTCCAGTATAGAATTTATACTGCACATTGCAATATAGTATATGTTGCTGAATTACGTGATAGATCTGCTTAAGTGGGATAGGAGTACAACTGGCCTCCATGCTTCTTAGTAGCAAGTTAGTGGCTTGAGACAGAGTGGCAAACATAGATTATGTTGCATTTACAAGTCAGTATGTGATGCAATATGATGGGTAACTATAGTAGGAGAAGACAAATATTGCGTCAGACGTGTCAGCAAACCTGGGCGACTTCTTCCAGTTCGTCAGTAAAACAGCTTAGTTTTCTCTTCTCCTGTATTTTTTTTTTATTCTTGTTTTAACGTTGCTGGGATCCTCTCAAGTCTGCGGTGTGCAGCTGCAGCTCGAACAAACAGTGCATTAACGGTGGTACATTATCGCTCTCCGACTCGACTAACGGCGAGGTGTTTCAACATCTCCGGTATGGTCCTGAAAGCTATACCCTACTGTCTTAAAAACACCCCTTTATTGCTGCATGTGCGTAGTAGGAGCAGGGGGACTTTGGTGTTCTAACCTTTTCCGTCATTGATTTCTTTTTCTGATTTTGTTTCTTGGAGAAAGTAAGAATGTTATGTTGTATATTGTATACATTATCTGATATTTAATTGAACAACAGGACCATTGAAAGTCTGACATGCTCCCATGCACAATGCCGCGTTAGAGAGGTTGTCAGAGATATCGGATTGATATTAGAATTCGATTTATTAACACTACCTGGTATGATGCAAAATCTGTAGTTTTGCAGCAGCATTGCAGTGCACGGTTATGACATTAAACCGTGAAGTTGATTTTTATTTCGCATTTTAATACAATCTTAGCTGATCTTACGTTCGAGCACCGGTCACATTTACCTTTTTGCCTAATTACGTTGGGCTGCGATTACTAAAACTCATCAGTGGCAGCTGTTATTCTCCTGATCTGAACGTCTACAATTGCAGTATTACGAAATTAACACCATTCTCTCAACAAGATAAAGTTAAAATGTCATGGACACATTTCACGCACAATCCAGTTCTTCAGCCCAGACGTACTATGTTCGCTGTCTTTCCCTTTAAGCTTTACCATATGGTTCATATTCGTCTGTACTCCCAGCCACATTTTGATCTACATAGATTCTAGTTGTTGCTAATGTACGCATTTCAAGCAGTATTTCTAGTGGCTCATTCCAATTACGTGTCATTATTTGTTTGAAACGTTGCCTACATCTGAGATCATTGTATCAAGGGCTTTGGGCAGACCTTAAATCATTGTCCACTGCTTTATGAAATATCAATTGCCAACTTGCCTTGGGAAAAAAATCTGATAGTTTCACACTGTCCTTGTCTCTCATTATCATAAATATTTTCACTGTTATCGGGAAATCTCCGTTCCAGACAATAATATCCAAGTCTAAGCGACCTCTCCGTTTCGAAATCCAGGTACCATCCCATTAAATCGATTTTTGTACATATATTGTCAGTTAACCTAAATAATTCTTAATCAATCTAGTCTTGCTTTGCCATTCCTCGCATATTTTCATCCCGTTAGTATACGGCATCAGTTAGTGTCGCTTATCCATTGCCCCGATTGCTACTGTGTTCCCCCTTTTAAACGTGCCCAGCTACTGTTCCCTCTTTTTAAATGTGCATACTACTGTCTGCACCATCGACGTTGACAAACTGCCATAGATTTAGTCCTGAGATGCGTCAGCGGAAAGAATATGTCTTACCCTTGTAGGTTACTTGAATGATCAGCAAATTACAATCGGGCTTAAGTTCCCAATTCTCCCGCATCATCGATCTTCATATCTGCAAACATACGATAAACAAGTTCACAAGCCGACTGTCTTTAAAAAGGGTCAACACGGAGATTTCTAAACCACCAATTGCTGACGTAGGGCTTTGTTTGCGCTCTTTGCAAGTACCTTTCACTTTGCCCACTCTGCTGATGCGTTTGTCTACTGCACTTATCCGAAAATTCTAAGAGTCACAGATTATAAAGCAACATGTCTAGGGAGAAAGTTTAGTTTATCTCGCAGGAGATGAAGCGAGCAAAATGCCGTTTCGCTTCTGAAAGGATTTGTTTCTATGTTATATCATTATATTCTGTTTTGGCATAGAGCCATAGGTTATGGGAACCAGACCAGCTAGCTTGTACCGATTACCAATCCCACATTTGACATATTGTGTACAAGATATTAAGAGGAATAGATGGAGTTGATAGACAGCGCCTCTTCCCCAGGGCACCACTTCTTAATACAAGAGGACATAGCTTTAAGATAAGGGGTGGGAAGTTCAAGGGGGATATGAGAGGAAGGTTTTTTACCCAGTGAGTAGTTGATGCGTGGAATGCACTGCCTGAGTCAGTGGTAGAGGCAGATACACTAGTGTAGTTTACGAGACCACTAGACAGGTATATGGAGGAATTTAAGGTCGGGATTATATGGGAGGCCGGGTTTGAGGGTCGGCAGAACATTGTGGGCCGAAGAGCCTGGAAAGTGCTGCACTATTCTATGTTCTATGTTCTATGGTACATTTACATAACCTGCTCCATTTTCACTCTCACTCAGATGTACACTAATTCCTCCTACACCCCGTGATCCGATTATTTACAGTTCTTCAGCGATACATTAGCCGCAGGGTCTGACTACAGCCACTCCACCTGATGTTCTCACCTACTTGCACCGACTTTCTGATTTGATTCCATTGAACAGATTCTTTCCTATAAGATGGCACATTCTGAAGCTCTTTGCTGCCTATCTCTATCACTTCTCATTATTCCCTTGTTCAGAATTCTGTCGGCCCACCTTCCATTGATCCCTCTGTCGTTTGCAAGATCCTGATCTGCACCTTTCTAACATCATTTTACAGGGGTTATCTCCGCCTATTCAAATATTTAAACGATTCATTTATTATCGAAGTATATTTTTTTTTCTGAAATTGTTCACTCCCTTTTAAGGATCTCGGCAACAAACGTGAACTGTGCATTACCTGCCGCGAATGCTACATGAGGTGGGAAAATTACAAGAGCAGTTTCTAGGGTGTTTCTAATTTAACTATTTCTATATTCATGTATTGTCCCAAGCAGCAGAGTTGTGGTTATCGCGACGCTATTACAATTCGGGCGTTACAGAGTTCGGAGTTACATTCCAGCATCTTTATTTAAGGAGTTTCTGTATGTTCTCCTCGTGCAATACCCGAGTTCTCCTCGGGTGTTCCGCTTTGTTCCCGCAGTTCCAGGATGTATCGGGTAGGACAACTGGTCATTGAAGGTAATTCCGTGATTCGGTTAGGGTTGAAATATTATTCTTTTATTCTGTGGATGATTTGAGAGCATCGCACTTGACTGTTAATATTTGGACAATCTGGCATATTTTAACTATTGCTAGCTGAATGATCACGTCGTACAGAAATAGAGCTGCGAGATGAAGTGTTGCCTGGAGGTACAAAGGAAAAAAAAAATAAAGTGTCGACGTTTTGGGTTCAGGATTGCGAATCGTTAGTATTCTATTGAGTCTGATCCATTGAAGAATCGCCATCTGACACTTCATTCCTCCAATAGAAGATACCGTTTCATTTAGCTTCCTGACTTTCTGACCTGCACGCTTAATAATTGCATGTACCCAAGTAAATATCCAAATACTCATCTCGTTTACATTCTGCAACTCTACCTATGAAAACAACGTTTTTCTATTTGTCAACGTAGAATGTCAGTGTCATTCAACAGTAAAGCACAGAAACATTCCCCTTATTCAAATAGTCCGCGCCGACATGTTAATCTTCAAAGTCCCATCGAAGTGCACACATTCCATAGCCCTCAGTACCGTTCTGACGCTCGTTCCTTCAAATTCCTGTTAAATGTTCAAATCAAACATCTCATATCCGTCTCCTGCTGGAAGCTCGTGCCACACTCCAACGAAGCTCTGTTTCTAGATCCCCCATCATATACCGTTTGAACATTTCACTTTTCCCAGTTAACAGATTACCTCTCGGTCTAGGTTCACCAAACCTCAGTGGAAAAGAGCCTGCTGTATTTACCCTGTATAGCCTCATAATTGTGTATGCATCCCTCAAATCTCGCTTCAATCTCCTACGATCTACGGAACAAATTTTGGACCAATTCATGCTGTAAAAATAACTCGGCTCTACAAGGCCCAGAAACATCTTACAAATAGTATGCAGTGAAACTCCTGAATTCAAAGAATGATTTACGAAAGCGAATATGCCAATACTCCCTTTACAAACATGTCTACCCCTGACGCCACTTTGAGGAAATTACAGATCTGTATTCCCGATGAATGGACAAACCACATTTCCCCATGTTAATCCACAAGTTCTGATCCAAAGGATACATGAATGATCCTCATATGGACCCTGCCTTCCCTGACTGTCAGGATTTGCACGTATCTTTACAAAACTGGAAACCTGGGCAGAATAAACACAGACACACCTATGGCGCAACTTCTAAAGGAGTTGAAAGAACATATAACATAGAACAAAAAAAATATATTTTGAAGTAAACTCCAATTTAACTGCATAGACAAAAGTTCAAGAACAGGTTATGAACACAAGCAGATCCTTCCTGAATGAATGATCACATTTCACAATTAAATAACAGTTTATATATATTTCAGACATCTGTTAGAACACCAGAACCTCCAGCTGTTCAGCAAAGCATATGCGATGCTGTCAAATGCTATTTTTGCTTCGGTAGCTGATCCGGTAGTGCATCAGCTTGACTGGATTGGATATTGGGCAATGATCTGGAATTAATTAAAAACCTTCCGGTCAACTAACCCTGAGAGCAAGTGATCATAATATGATCTAATTCACACTGACATTTGGGAAGGAGATTCTATAGTTGGATGTATCCATATTAGTGTGGTGTAAAGGGCATGAGAAAGGCCTTGGCCAAAATTGATTAGACAATAACACTCAGGGCTGTAAGCAAAACAGCAATGCCTAAAATTTCTGGAAGCAATTCGTATGGTATAGGATCCATACAATCCAAAAATGAAGTAAAACTCTAGAGGCAAGATGACACATTCTTACCTCGCAAGAGACGTCAATGCCGCGTAAATTAAAAGCAAAAGAGACGCAGTTAATAGAATAAAAATAATGGGACGTTAGAGGATTGGGGGGTTTCTTTAGATACATTTTGTGTAAAAGAGAGGCAAGAGTCGCTATCCGATCTGGGGAAATAGTAATGGGAGACAAGGAAAAGATGACGAGCAGAATAAGTATTTCGCCTCAGTCTTCACTCTCAAAGAAAATTCCATGGTGTTAGTGGTCAGAAATGTGTAAACTTGCCAGCACTAAGCAGAAGGATCTTGCAAAACTGAAAGATCTGAAGCTAAAACACTAAACTGCACATGATGGTGTTCATCCCTGGGTTCTGAAAGTGGTAGCTTAAGAGGATACGTAGCATTGGTACTAACATTTTAAGAATCACTGGATTCTGAAAGGGCGTCGGAATTTAGAAAACTATAAATGCCACTCCACTCTTCAAGAGTGGAGAAAAAAGACAGAACCGAAATGATGGACCAGTTACTCTTCCATCAGTTGCTGGGAAGATGTTGGAATCGATTATGAACGATGTGGTTTCGTGGTATTTGGAGGCACATGATAAAATAGGCAGTAGTAACCATGGTATTCGCAAAGGAACATATTACTGGGTAAATATGATACAATTCTTTGAAGAGACTACAAATATGATAATTTTGTGTGCTTGAATTTTCAGAAGGACTCTGAGAAGGTGCCATATATGAGTCTGCTTAACAAGCTATGATCGCTGGTATTACAGGGAACATTCTAGCATGGGCAAAGCAGTAGCTAAATGCAAGGTCGCAAAGAGCAGAGTAAAGGGACCCTTTTGTTTTGGTTTTCTGATGCTGAGTGGTGGGTTTCCATATAGGTCTGTGTTGCGACTAATGCTGCGTTATATGTTAATGGATTGGCTATAGAATTGATAGCTTTGTTGCAGGCGACTTGGCAAATAAGGGGAGATCAGATAGTTTTGAGGGAGAAGAGAAGTTACAGGAGTACTTAGGCAGATGAGAATAATGTACAAATAAATGGCAAATGGAATACAATATCGGAAATATATGCACATGCACATTGGTTGAAGAAATAAATCTGATGACTATTGTCTAAATGGAGAAAAATTATCAAATATCTGAGGAGCAAAGTCACTTAGTTCAGGATTCCCTAAGAGGTAATTTACAGACTAAGTTTGTGGTGCCGAGGGCAAATGCGATATTAGAAATCTTTACAAGAAAAAAATGTAATGTTTAGGGTATATAAAGCAGTGGTGAGGCCTCCCTTGGAGTATTGTGATAGGTGGTCAGTCTCTTTTCATAGAAATTATAAGCTGACACTGAAGCGTGTTCAAATGAGGCTCACGGAAATTCACGAAATCAGGATTGCACGGTTTATGAAGATCGTATGATGCCTCCAGAACTATATGCACAGAAGAATTAGGGGAGACAACATTGAAACTTATGGAATGGTGAAAGGTCCTGAGAGAGTGGATGTAGAGATGATGCTTTATATAGCTAAAGGAACTAGCGCTAGATAAAACATGCTCAGAATAACGGTGAGTCCAGAAATAAGCATGATTTCTTCTTTTTTTCCCCCGTAAAAATAGAGGCGAGAGCAGAAAAAAGCATGAATCCGTTTAGCCAGAGAGCGATGAATCTGTACAATCTGTTGCCACGTGCAGCTGTAGAGGCCACGTCTTTACTTATATTTAAGGCAGAAGTTAATAGATCTATGATTAACATGAGGAAATACGGGGAGAATGCAGGAGATTGGGACATTGAGGAATAATGGATCAGGCATGATGAAATTGAGCAGCAAACTTGAGGGCCAAATGGCCAAATTCTGTTCCTATATCTTATGATGCTATCTCCGTAGTGCATGGTTGGGAAGTGGGGTGTGCAGTAAAACAGCGATATTTGTGAATACAGAGCGATAATTCCTTGAAAGTGACGTCATGGTTCTTTAAGAGAGCTTTAAGCATGAAAGTATAAAGTGCGAGAGTTGGGATGTCATGTGCAAAGTTTTACAAGACATTATCCCGCCTTCCTTGGACTATTGTGTTCAACACGGGCCACAGCAACTATACGATATATATTTTAAAGCCGAGAACAGTACAGCGAAGGAATTTGCCTAAATGCGACGAACCGACGTAGAGAGAAAGCTTTTATCGTTTAAGATTTTGTTTTCATGGAAATTGGAAAATTAAGCGTTCTTGGATTGCGGTGTATAATATTATAGGTGGTACAGATAAGGTAAAAACAAGCACGCCTTTACCACAGTGGTTTGGTGCGAGGATTTCTGGATGCCATGACTTTGGGCTGAAGAATGAATAATTTAAGGGAACATGAGGGACGATCTCATTGCTCAGAGGATGGTGAGAGAGTGGACCGAGCTGTAAAGGAAGCTGTGGATGCGGGCTGAATTGCAATATGTAAGAGAGGATTCAAAAATAAGTAGTTTGCTGGGGTACGGACCAAATTCACGTTATTGGGAATAGTCAGAATAATTGTTCGGCACAGACTAGATGAGCAGAAGTACCTGTTTCTGTATTGTTCCTGCTACACGCCTTTATTCATTAGTGCTGCACTCCCGTATTCACTCAATTCTTCCCGGGAGTGTTTGCTTGGTGGAAGGACAAGCTGGACCGGGACATCTCGGGGACTCTTTCCTCTATTTATAATTTAGATATATAGATTATAAATATATAAATATACAGTATAGAACATATATAATTAAAAAATGTAGAACTGGAAAATAGCTAATATTGTTCTGCTGTTCCAGAACGGCTATAAAAATAAAGCAGGAAATCATAAACCATAGGCCGAATATTAATAACGGCAGAGTTATTGCGACATACCTGTATTCTAATTTCTAACCGATAGGAGATATGATATTCAGATAGGAATGGACTGATTACTGATAGTGAGCATGGTATTGTGTGATGTAAATCGTGTCTATCGAATCGTATAGTGCTTTCTTTTTCGGGGAAGTTACCAGATATGTTGACAAAGTGGATGTTGTCCACATGAACCTTACTAAGGCTTTTTACAAGGTCTCGCATGAGAGTTTGGTCAAAGAGGTTCAGTCGCTTGACATTACAGATTCGGTAATAATTGGATTTGTCATCGAATTCTGATGGAACCGAGAGAGTAGCAGCAGAAGTCGGCCTCTCTGAATGGAGGTCTGTGACTTGTGGCAGGAATCGCAGCTGGGTCGGTCGTTTTTCAAATAAATAATCTGTGTGCGGTTAACACCAAGGCTGGGGGTGTGGTGGATAGGGAAGAGGACTATTAGACTTTGCAGCCCGGCTTGGACCAACTGAAAACTGCGCTGAAAAAGACAAAGGAATTTAATTCAGACAAGTGCGAGGTGTTGCACTTGACCATACAGGGTGGATATTACACAGTAAATGTTAAGGTACCGAGAGATCTGGAAATTCAGATCCACTTTTCATTGAAGCCTGTCACTGTATACAGATTCGTGAAGACAGCTTTTGCACAGTGGACTTCATGGCTCATAGTACTGATTACGGGAGCTAGGATGTTATGATACAGTTGGAGAAGAATTGGTGAGGCTTACTTTGCATTGTCGCATGCAGTATTGGTGACCAGCATGCTGAAAAAGAAGTGTAATTAATGTTTAAGTAATACAAAGAAAACTTAAGAGGATGTTAAAGGGACTGGATCATTTGATAAGAAGGAGACATTGAATGTGTTTTTCCTTCATTCATTAGAACGTACAAGGCTGAAGGGAGTTTTTATACATTACGAGGGGTATAGCTGTGGTAAAAACAAATAGGCATTTTCTACTGAGATTGGGAAAGAATACAGCTGGATAACTAGATCTCATTGGTTATGTGCGAAAGGTGAATAATTTAAGGAAACCGCGAGGAATGAATCTTCTTCGTTCTGACACTCGAAAGACTGTGGGACCAATTGCCAAGGCAAGTGCTACAGTGGTGTAGTTGGTAGGTGGACAGCTGAAAGGGGTGAGTAATATCACTTCCGGGAATGCAAATTCCAGCCAAATATATTTTCTTGTTGGCTGTATTTGAATCCGTTCCTTTCGTTTGCCGATTCTTGACCAAAGCACGTGCTTACCCTAGTCCAATTTCCAAGAAACAGACAACAGTTTAGCCCAACCTGGTAATATTATGTGCATTTCCTACGACCACGGCACAAGAAGAATGTAATGAACAAGAGTAATGTAGAAAAGTTTCGTAAACGATTTCCCGGGATAGGGGTGTTTTAATTCTGTATACACATTATTCTGTTTTCCCTTGAACGAAAGACTTTAAGCTAATATCTTATAAAGGTTAATAAAATCATGCATAACATAGATATTATGATTAAACGCAGTGTTAGTCCCCCCTGCCCCAACGTTCAGTCTGAAGTTTAGGCACATATATTTCAAGTAAGATTTACCTTTTCCTTTGCACATTTTCAAATACCTTGCAAAAGTCCAAGGAAGCAACTTCTACTGCCTTGCCTTCATGAACTCCCCTGAAGGTCGAAAAACTCTGTACGATTGTTTATTCATGCCCTACTATGCACAAAGCCATGCTGACTATTCAAAAAGCGTCCATCTCTATCCAACAATGTATATGTCTGGTCCCTTATAATGCATTCTAATAATATTCCGACCACTGATGACGGTCTCACTGGCCTATAATTTATTGCTTTAATTTTAGAACCTGTTCTTAAATAGTGGAAAAAGAACTGCGACTACCGTTCCAAAGCTCTGGTATCTGACCTGTCGTTAAAGATGTTTTAAATATACCGACGGGGTCCCGGCAGTTGCTGCACTTACCTCCCTCACGGTCCGAGGTAACAACTTGTTGGACAGGCCCTGCGGAATTTCCCATCTTAGTTTTCCACAAGACAACAAACACGTCCTCTTCTATAATCTGTATGGCGTCCATGAATTTGATGCTGCGTTGCCTCATTTATATAACATTCGTTTTCGTCTCCTGGCTAAGTAAGGATGAAACAAAAAATAGGAAGGTCATCAATCTTGTCTGTTTCCACGCCTGAATTACTATTTTGATCATCCGGAAGACCATGTTTTCCCCGAGAATTGTATCATTCTAAACATAGCTCTAGAATCTCTAAGGATTCTCCGTCAAGTTTTCTGCTAGGAAAACGTCATGCTTTCTTTGTTTTCTATGTTTCTATGTTTCTTTTATCATTTCTTATTTTTTTGCTAACTATTCTTTTTCATTTGATAGATATCTGATAGAGGTATATACAATTATGACGGGTATAGATAGAGTGAATGCAAGCAGGATTTTTCCACTGAGGCAAGGGGAGAGAAAAAAAAAACAGAGGACATGGGTTAAGGGTGAAGGGGAAAAAGTTTAAAGGGAACATGGGGGGGGGGATTCTTCACACAGGGAGTGGTGGGAGTTTGGAATGAGTTCCCAGACGAGGTGGTAAATGCGTTTTTTTAACATATAAGAATAAATTGGACAGATATATGGATGGGATGTGTACCGAGGGATACGGTCCGTGTACAGGTCAGTGGGAGTAGGCAGAAAATTGTACGGCACAGCTAACAAGGGCCAAAAGGCCTGCTCCTGTGCTGTAGTTTTTCTATGGTTTCTATTTCCGTTACTAAATAAGCCTCTCAGTTTTGTTTTACCTGCTTATACCAGCTATTCACCTCCTTTTCTTTCTCATAACCATGATTTCAATATATCGAGAAAACAGTGTTCGTTCTCTTCAACTTTTATCTTCGCCTTTTGTTCTGATAGGCATGATTATTCTCACTTATTTTATTTTGAAGGCCTCCCACCTCAGACATCATAAATCTCAAAACATCATTTTTCCGATTTTCTTTGCCATGAATGGACTTTAGAGGATGAATACCACACATTCCGTCTCACTGCGTCTATGCTGACCACTATGCTCTTCTGCAGTAATTTTATTCTTCTACATTTATAAAAATTATCCGTGCGCTGTGCAGTCAAATGTATGCCTTTATTCCTATTCAATACGGTTAGTCCTCATACTTGGTGTCCACCCACCACGTGGCCTGACAGCACATTCCAGATACCAGAACCTTTTTGGTGATTGCATGTCACTCAAAATCTACTCATTCTGTACTTTAACTTTTGTCTTCCACTTTTAGACATACTGACACTAGTCAGAGTGTTGATTTCTTCTGCGCCAGTACGATGCCATGTATATTCTATAGCAGCTCTCAGTTCAGCAAGTTGTTGAGTGCATAAGACTTCAATTTCTCTGGAAATTCAGTGTGTCGCTTCGATGTTTTTTGACTGACCGTGAAGTGCAGATTCATTGTCAGTAAACAATCACAATCACATTACTGGTCAGCAGACTTATTAAGGAAAGGATATAGGGGAGCGAGAGTGACAGAGAGCAGAGTGAGGAGTGAGAGCGAGCGAGCGAGAGAGAGAGAGAGAGAGAGAGAGAGAGAGAGAGAGAGAGAGTGAGAGAGAGAGAGAGAGAGAGAGGGAAAGGGTGGAAGGGAGAGAGAGAGAGGGAGGGAGAGAGAGAAAGATAAAAGAGAGAGCGGTGAGGGATGAGGGAGGTATGGGGAGAGAGAGAGAGAGAGAGAGAGAGAGTGAGAGAGAGAGAGAGAGAGAGAGAGAGGGAAAGGGTGGAAGGGAGAGAGAGAGAGGGAGGGAGAGAGAGAAAGATAAAAGAGAGAGAGGTGAGGGATGAGGGAGGTATGGGGAGAGAGAGAGAGAGAGAGAGAGAGAGAGAGAGAGAGAGATCAGAATGTAGTATATGAACTCGGACTTCAATATGGAGTTCCAAAGCACATAATTTATAAAATACATTTATTAATTTAAAAGCTTTGTAAGGCACTGATAAGACATACCGAACATATAATCACTGTCGCTGTTCGTGTGGTGCAATGCTTGTCCTTTAGGTTCCGAAAACAAATCGCAACTGAATATTGAAAAAAATGAAGTCAACTGTCAGCCAGGAAGAACTATCGTTGATGGCACACACTTCGACTGTCTTAACACTGAGCACCTGGTAGATGGTCGGGAAGCTACTCGGTAAAGAAACTGTCGGTGTCCGTTTACTTATTGCATGGTGAACGCAACTAGCAGATCAGCCGCAACCATGGCCATCCGATAATGATTGACACATTTCGACTGGTCGTACTTTCCCGTTACAAAGATCACGACTACACCATCACGGGAAATTTATATCTACACTCTCGTAGTTTGTCTAATTCCCTGATTGTGCTTGATTCATTTCTCTCTTTTCATCCGAAAATTACTACAGCGTATCCGCTGTACGCATTTACTAAGTTACTCCGTTCCACAGCCCCTTTGGGAAGCAATGTTCAGAGCGAGCAAGAAAGGGATACCTGGGGCAATACCGAAATCACGCATGCAGATCGGCCTTAATCGCCGATATCATAATCTGTTTAAATGCTCAACTATTTATTATAATGTTTAAAGTTATCTCACACAGAGATAGGAAGGAGTATAATAACTTTACTAAAGTGCATGGAACTCCCCAAGGGTTTCTAAAAACATATCAGTAGGTGGTCGGGGATTAGAAAAAAAAATCTGAAATTTATTGTTCCACTGTCAGTCAGCAGTCAATTTATGTAGTATATACATTTTAAGCAGCCGGATATATTGTGTATGCAGATCATCACCCTCTTTATATCTTGAACGATCACTGGAAGCAATACGGAGCAGGAAGCTAGATGTGTTCGATTACAATAGTGAATTATTGCCACTTGCATATTATAGCAGATACGGTAACCTTTACTAAATGGTATACAGCACAATGATGAATTTTCGGCAGTTTTTCAGATCACCCTGTCTCTGCCAAAATGTCAAAAATAAATACATTGCACACCACAAACTTTTCTATATAGCGTCATCACGCATTATCAGCTGAATTGATGCTACTTGTCGCTGTGTTGTTGCAAACATATAATGCTGAATAATCCGATGTTAATTCTCGAAATCAAAAACTACATACTGCCAACATTATGCCCTTCTTATGTGTTGCGTTTCCATGTTCAACACTCACCTTAACTATTTGATGTTGCAATGTCATGTTGCTGCAATAATAACAAGCATCTATGGACGAATCTTTCCCTTGTGCATATGCCCAAAAATTTGTATTTGACCTTGACTTTGGCATAGTTACAGAATACTCAATCGTGTCATCGCCCCTTTCCGTCAATACCTTACGCCTGAAAAAATTAGATTATACTTACTGTTTCCAACAATTCCAATTGTTTGCACCATACATACGGAATTGCCACCTTGACTTTTAGACAACTGCTGTGCATTGTAATTTCCAACATGCTAAATAGCCTCGGAACAGATATTAGCACAAATTAGTTGGACCGATTTGCTCTCGCGGTAGTTTATTGATTTATAATCTATCACAAAATAGGAACCTACATGAATTACAATGGAAGTAGTGAACTGTAAGTTTCCTACTTTACGGAATTGTTGAATGCAACAGATTTGCTCTGCAGAAGTTGAAGTAAAACACAGTGTTCTCCTTCATCACAACATATGTAGAAGGCAAAAGTGTTATCCAAATAATTGGGCGAAGAAACTAAATGTTAATATTGAGAACCTCACGAGAAATATTAACAATTTCAAGATTTGCCTAACAAATGATGTGTACCTGACCACTAACACTGCATATTATTCTTTCTGAACGAAGATGCCACAAATGACTCTACCTATAATTGACGAAGTGTATTGAAATGCACTTTGTGATTTCCAAATGGAAGCACTAGTTACATTATTTGCTGTTTGGTTATAATTAAGGAACACATTTAGGACGCGCTGTTCGATTTCTGATTTTACATTAATTACCAAACCATTGAGACGAACTTACTGAATTCATCTGCACGATGGACAGAACATTCTACCGAGATCAGGGAACAGGCATACTTCAAAAACGCAATTTTGCTTTTGTCCTCGTTTTCTTACAGTGAGGCAGTAACCCATTTACTCAAAATAACGTGGCTACAAACAAGATAACGCAACCTGTTTTTTTTCTCGCCATTTTTAAAGAGCGGAATTCAGTCGATATCAATGAAATCTCTTTTGAAAATAAACTAAATGATCTATTGCCAACTCCGTATTAAGTGCAGTGGTCAAATATACAGCAAGAAAAGGCAGGAGATCATAAGGTTTAGCAATAGAGCAAGTCCAGTTGTCATATCTTCTATTCCAATTTATTATTAGATTATGAGAAAACTCAGTCCTCTTTTTGTCATGGTCCGGATCGGGGTCCCTTTAAATTTACTTTGTTTATGTTACGATCCGGACCGTTATTTCCCTGTTTTCCCGTGTCTCTCGTCGTTGGTGATTAGAAGCAAATAACGCTCGGCTGAACCAGCAGTTTATAGTCTCCGGCTTTCAGCCGTTTGGCGCGGGAACGTCTGCATAATCTGCAAGTCACGGCGTCTGGCCGGAACAAGACTTGTCTCCGCCCGAACCGAGCGTCGGTAATTCGCCTTTCCTCACCGGAGCAACCTTATCAAGTTACCTCGCCAAAGCGAGCCTGCAAAATTTCCTAACCGAGGTGGGTTCGGCAGTTAACCTGCCGGCGAGTATCAAGAACGGCTGTCGACTGTTCCCGGGCCGGGTCGAGAGTTCGCCACTACCCGGAGACTCCAAGTCAAGTTCTGGCTCCGGGCGGCATTTAAGTGCCATGTCAAGTCCTGTCCCTGGCGGCATCCAAGTACCACGTCCACGTCCTGGCACCGGCGGCATCAAAGTACCTCGTGTACGTCCTGGCTCCGACGGCATCCAAGTACCACGTCCACGTCCTGGCTCCGGCGGCATCCATGTATCACGTCCACGTCCTGGCTCTGGCGGCATCCAGGTACCACGTCCACGTCCTGGCTCCGGCGGCATCCAAGTACCACGTCCACGTCCTGGCTCCGGCGGCATCCATGTATCACGTCCACGTCCTGGCACCGGCGTCATCGAAGCACCACGTCCACGTCCTGGCTCCGGCGGCATCCAGGTACCACGCCCACGTCCTGGCTCTGGCGGCATCCAGGTACCACGTCCACGTCCTGGCTCCGGCGGCATCCAAGTACCACTTCCACATCCTGGCTTCGGCGGCATCCAAGTACCAGGTCCACGTCCTGGCTCCGGCGGCATCCTAGTACAACGTCTACTTCCTGGCTCCGGCGGCATCTGAGTACCACGTCCAGGTCAAGTCCTGTCCGTGGTGGCATCCGAGTACCAAGTCCAAGTCAAGTCCTGACCCTGGTGGCAACCGAGTACCTTGTCAAGTCCTGGCCCTGGCGGTCTGTGATTCCTGTCCTACCCCCTTGTCTGAATCCCTTCTCTTCCCCCTCGCCTCTAGCCCTTGTCTGCAGCCCCGGCCTGCACTTCGGTCTAGTTCCATCACCGGAGTTAGATAGGTACTGTCTGGTGTGCTTTCGTGTTGGCCTTGTCCTGTCCTCGCCTCCGTGGTGTAAGTCTAGCCGTCTTGCTGTTGCCCCGCGGAGAGTCATGTCTTGTCTCGTCTTGTCCTCGCCTCCGTGGTGTAAGTCTGGCCGTTTTGCCGATGCCCCGTGGAGAGTCATGTCTTGTCTCGTCTTGTCCTCGCCTCCGTGGGGTAAGTCAGGCCGTCTTGCCGTTGCCCGCGGTGGGTCATGAGGCCCGGCCCTATGTCCTGTACCCAAAGAGGGGTCCCGGCTCTCCGTTCTGTGTGCGAGCCCGGCCCTATGTCCTGTAACCATGGAGGGGTCTCGGCTGTCTGTTCTGTGTATGTGTCCATGGTTCCATGTACCTGCTGCCCGTGACCGAGGCTCTGTGTTCCCATGTTCTTCCTCTCCCTAGCCCATGTCATGTCCTTGCCTGGTTCTGGGGTCCCAGTCTCTGGCTCGGAGTACGTACCCTAGCCTATTCATGTCTCCTGTAGTTCTGGGAGCCGATTCCGAGTCCAAGCCCAGACCCCCGGTCCCAGTCCAGACGTAGTCCTGGGTCCTTGTCCAGGTCGCCATTTCCTGCTCCTGCCTGGCTCTCCTGATATCGAACAATAAACTAAATCTAAGTAACGTCACAAGATGTGTCTTGCATTTGGATCCACCTTTGCTCCCAGTGCCCCGCTATTGTGATACTTTTATTGTCATTTAGAAATGCATACATTTCTCCGGAGTGATAGCACAGAAAACAGGACAAACCAAAGACTAACACTGACAGAACCACATAAGTATAACATAGTTACAGTAGTGCAAGGCAATACCATAATTTGATGAAGAACAGACCATGGTCCAGTAAAAAAAAAAGTCTCCAAGTGCCGACTCGATAGACTCCCGAGGCCCTGATAGCAGGCGGCAAAAGGGAGAAAGTCCCTGCCATAAACCTCCAGGCACCTTCAACTTGCCGATACCCTGGAAGCAGCCGACCACAGCCGACAGTGAGTCTACCCGTCCGAAAACTTCGAGCTGCCGACCAGCCTCTCCGATACACCCTCCCGGGCGCCATCCTCTGATGAGAGCCGTTGACCTCTCACCGGCCGCTGAAACACGCAAAGCCAAGGATTTCGGGGTCTACAGCTCCGGAGATTCCGGTTACCACACAATTGCAGCGGCAGCGAAGCGGGCATTTCAGAAGTTTTGCAGATGTTCCTCTGTGCTCTTACGTCTGTCTCCATCAAATCAGAATTGTGCACGGTCCCTACTTGACAGATAACAGACATCATCACTGACGTGGCCGCGCGAGCTGCCGTCGCGCCGCCATCTTCTTCTCCCTCCATAAGGGCAGATTATGCCAGATTTATTCCCTCTAACAGCCTATACTGCTTCTTTTCCCTGTAATGTTTGACGTTCTTAATAATCAAAAACCTCTCCAACTCCACATTCAATTGACTTCCATCATACTACTTTTCATTCTTCTTAACTCCTGCCTAGGAATATCAAACTCCCCTCATACGCTTCATCCCCGGGATCATTCTCGTTAACCTCCTCCGAACCCAAGGTGTTGCAGCACGTCCATTCATAGGTAAACATACAAAAACTGGACATAATGCTCCAAATACAATCTGATTACTACCTTATAACGCCGCAACACTACATCCTTGTTGTTTTATATTATAAGTCTTCTCGAAATAAATATTACATTTGCCTTCTCACCTTGTATTGTCTTGTTTCAAACTACACGTTATCGTTTCGGGAACTCTGCACGACGAATTCCGAGCCACTATGCTCCGTTTTTTACTTAATCTGCGACTTTATTCCTTCCACTAAAATGCATGATGAAGCACATCTCTATTCTGCGTGCCGTTTACCAACTCTTTGCCTATTTTCCTATGTTTTTGAACACTTCTGCAGACGCCCTGTATTGACAACACTACTTTCCCCGTCAACTATCCCCCGCAAGCTTCGACAAAAAAGCCATCAGTTCCGCAATCCCAAGTCATTGATACATGATGTGAAAAGAAACGGTTCCAACATCGACTCCTGTGGAACATCACCAGTCACTGACAGCCAACAAAATAAAAGAGTCTATGTATTCCACTCTCGTCATCTGCCTGTCAGGCAAACTTTTATCAGCTATGTTTAATGCGGTTGTCTCTGATATTATGAAAAATTTGCCAGGTCGTGGTGTTTAGCGTGGTTTTAATAGGTTGAGCAGAATGGGATATTATTATAGGAGATTACAAAGGTATATAAAATAATCCGTAGAATAGACGCACAGTGCTAGTACTAACATCCAGAAGGCATTAACTTAAGGTAAGAAGTGAATAATTAAAAGGGACCTTTGCAAATTAATTTCCCAAGAAATTGGACAATATATGGAATTCGGCACCAGCGAGAGAATTGATTAACGAAAGTTAACGAAATGTTTAAACGACGTTAGAATAGATATACACCCAGTGAAGTTTGTGTATAGATTTTACAAATGCTTACACATAAATGTAACATGTTGTGCTCCTGGGGGAAAAAAAAAGGCTTCAGTGCCTTTTCAATGAATTGTGACTATGGTTTTAATGGTTATCTGAAAGTATAATTGTGTACCAAATAAAAATTGCATCAATTAACCACAAATGGCATTAAATTTCTGAGGAATATTTTGGCCCAGCTCCCTTCAATCCCCCTGTTTATCTCCATGAGTAGTTGCAGAATGTCATGTGATCAACAAATGACAGTGATTTTCATGTCGGCCATTTCCGGTTCTGCAGTGATTCCTAGAAGGAGAATATCGTGCGGAAGTGAATCAACATTTAGCAATGGATTGGGAGAATAAATAATAAAAAAAAAATGCGAATAGGACAGGAGAAAGAGGTGCTACATAAAACGATTATTTGATTAGCAATATACTTTTACATCTATTCGCAATTTGTTGTGGTTTGGTGACGCGACATGTAACAAGAACAACGAATCTCCATTCAATACGAACAAGACGTCCTATGACTTCAGAATTTCAACCAAGTATGTAGAATATAAAAAGCCATAAATATAAATGTCACAGCATGCATTCACATTGTAAATAACGTTATGGAAACCCAGGTTCATAGTGTTTAAAGTTAAAAGTAACATTTATTATGAGAATATATACATGTTAATCATATATCAGAATCAGAATTCCGAAGAGATCACCAGCTGGTCACCAACTACGGATGGAAAGCGTTCAGGGGTGCCAGCTGGATTCAAACTCGTGACCTTCCGTCCCGAAGTCCGGCACTGATGCCATTACGTCACCAGCCGGGTCCAGCAGAGAGAGAGGGAAAAAATATAAAACATAATATTTAAAAAATGGAAATCAATTACGCACATTGAATAGATTATTTAAAATGTGCAAAAACAGAAATACTGCATTAAACAAAAGTGAGGTAGTGTCCATATCTTAAAAGTCCATTTAGGAAACGGATCGCAGAGGAGAAGAAAATGTTTCTGAAACGCCGAATGTGTGCCTTCAGGCTTCTGTATCTCCTGCATGATGGTAGCAATGAGAAAATTGCATGCTCTGGGTGCTGGAGGTCTTTAATAATGGACGCCGCGTTTCTGAGACACCGTTTCCAAAAGATGTCCTGGATACATTGTAGGCTCGTACCCAAGATGGAGCTCACTAGATTTACAACTTTCTGCTGCTTCTTTCTGTTCTGTGCAGTAGCCCCTCCATACCAGACAGTGATGCAACCTGTCAGAATGCTCTCCACGGTGTAACTATAGAAGTTTTTGAGCGTATTTGTTGACATGCCAAATCGCTTCAAACTCGTAATAAAGTATAGCCGCTGTCTTGCCTTCTTTATAACTACCTCAGTAGGCTGGGACCAAGTTTGATACTCGGAGCTCAAAAGTGAGATTATTTTTCCTACGGTCATAAATGACAATTTTTAGAACAGTAACGGTAAACAATTTCAATGGAGAAACCGCATCACTGAAGACAACAACCTGTGCAAACGCATATATAAATAAATAGCATTAAACAACTAGCATGAAGTAAAAGATAACAAGTCCTTAATGTGAGATCTTTGTTTGTAGGACCAACAGAAAATAATATGTGCAGTTATACAAATTTGTTGAGTGGCTTGTCGATTGGTGCGCAGTAATTGTTCTTATATCATATTCTGCATGGAGGTCGGTGACCAGTGGTATGCCCCATGAATCTGTTCTGGGACCCCCACTTTTTGTGATTTTAATAAATGACCTAAGTGAGGAAGTGGAGGGATGGTTGGTAAATATGCTGATGACACAAATGTTGGGGCTGTTGTGGATAGTGTGGAGGGCTGTCAGCGGTTACAGCGGGACACTGGTAGGATGCAAAACTTGGCTGAGAAGTTGCAGATGGAGTTCAACCCAGATAAATGTGAGATTGTTCATTTTGGTAGGTCAAACATGATGGCAAAATATAGCATTAACGGTCAAACCCTTGACAGTGTGGAGGATCAAAGGCATGTTGGGGGCCGAGTCCATAGGACATTCAAAGCTACTACACAGGTTGACTCTGTGGTTAAGAAGGCATACGGTGCATTGGCCTTCATCAACCATGGGACTGAGTTTAATAGCCGAGAGGTAATGTTCTAGCGATATACGACCCTGGTCAGACCCCACCTGGAGTACTGTACTCAATTCTGGCCGCCTCACTACAGCAAGGATGAGCAAACCATAGAAAGGGTGCAAAGGAGTTTTGCAAGGATGTACCTTGATTGAGACGCATGCATAGGTTGAGTGAACTCGGCCTTTTCTCTCCTTGGAGCGACGGAGAAAAAGCTGTGACCTGATTGAGGTGTACAAGATAATGAAAGGCATTGATCTTGTGTACAGTCAGAGGCTTTTTCCCAGGGCTGAAATGGCAAGACGGGAGGGCATAGTTTTAACTGTTTGGAAGTAAGTACAGAGGAGATAGCAAGGGTAGGTTTTTACGCAGAGAGTCGTGAGTCCGTGGAACGGCCTGCCGGTGGCGGTGGTGGAGGCAGAAACGATAGTTGTTTTTTTTTTAAGAATCTTCTGGATAGGTACATGGAGCTTCGAAAAATAGAGGACTATGGGTAAGCCTAGGTAGTTCTATGGTAAGGACATGTTCGGCACAGTTCTGAGGGCCGAAGGGCCTGCAATGTTCTGTAGGTTTTCTATATTTCTATATTAGTTTTATGCCTGGTGCTCCGAGTCCCGAAACACATGCCTGATGGCAGCAGTGGGAAAGGAGCATAGCAAGGGTGGTCAGGATGATTGACGATGAGTGCAGCTTTTGTCCGACAACATATTATGTAGACATGATTAACGTTTCGTACGTCATTTTATGTGATGCGCATGGCCGATTCCATTAATTTTCGAACGATATTGCGTTAAAATTCATTAATGTTCCCATGTCAGAACATCGTGCAGCCAGTCAACACACTTTCCATGACACATCTATTGAAGTTTGTCAAGACTTTTGATGACATATCGGATCTCTGCAGACTCCTAAGGAAGTAAAAGCGCTGTCGTACTTACTTTACAATTACACTTATATGGTGCGTCCACGACAGGTCCTCTACAATAGTTACACTTAAGAATTCATGGACCCGTGTGTGCTGTCTCCTGAAGTCTCACTGTTCCTTGTTCCTTCTGTCGTTGAGTGAATGGCTGTTATTATGACACTGTTCAGCGATATTTTCAATATTTCTCCTGTATGCTCATTTACCACTATCTTTGATACGGCCACAATGGTGCACCAACGAATTTGAAGATGGTTTTCGTGCTACACAGTCGCACAGCCATGTGTGTAAAACAAACAGAACAGGCGGCATACCACAAAACCTCGTGATGCATCTGTGATGGTGCTGATTGTGGAGTAGATGCTTTGCCCATCCGAAATGACTAAGATGTGCAAGTGAGGAAATCTAGGATCAAATTGCAAAAGGGGTATCGATGCCCAGTTCTTAGATCTCCTGATTAATGTTGAGTGGCTAATGGTAACGAATACTGAGCTATATTCGATAAGATGCATCTTAAATATGCATCTTTGCTGTCCAGATATTTTACTGTTATATGAAGAGTCAATGAGATGGCATCTGCTGTGGACAAGGCTTTATTTGTTGTAGGCGAATTGGAGTGATCCAAGCCGTCACTTAGGGAGCAGCTGATATTTTTCAACACAGCCTCTCAAAACAATTTGAAACTGTGGAGGTAAGCGACAGTAGGCGATTGTCATGCAGGGAAGTTAATATGCATACCGAGGTATGATTGAAACCGGCCTGAAACAGCTGCTGAATCGAGAGGTTGAAGATATCCGTGAACACATTAGTCACTTGTTTATCACTGTTTTTCAATACTCGGACAGGTGCTCCATCCTGACCGGATGCTTTCCAAGGATTCTCCTCTTGAAGGAAGCCTAACGCCATTATAAGATACTGGCCAAAAAGCTCATTGGGAGACGTTGAGGTGCTCGATGGTTCGTTCCGTTCAGGTAATCAAAGCGATCACCGAAGGCATCGAGTTAATTTGGAAGCGAAGCACCGCTGTTCCCCTTGTAACTAGATTCAATTTTGTGGGAATCTCCGGTATTCAAATCTTACAGCTGTTGAGCACCCCTCGTTGACTGCAGTCCAGGTATGATTTGCCACCTGCTGCGTGAGGTGCTTTTCAGGAGATCATATGTTCACCTCTTGCAACATTCTTGATCTCCAGACTTGAATGCCTCTCATATGTCCATCAGCAAATTCTGGAGTTCATGGTTTATCCAGGGCATCTGATTGAGGAAAAGCATAAAGTATTCGTGGCGACACACTCCTCTAATTCTATCTAATATAATATCTCACAGCCCTGGTGTAATTATTCAAGTCCTCCAACTATCGCTTGAATATGGATAATTCCATTGACTGAAGGTAATCCTGTAACAGCTTTCTGCCTCCCACGACCATCGCCTAGATGCCTGGAGCCTTGCTCCTTAGGTTCTGTTTCTTTGCAAGTACAACCACTTGATTTACAAAACTGCACAGCAACTGAGATGATGAATAATGTGGGATAGGGTTAGAGATGGAAAACACCCTGCCTTATATTTAATGTTCATTGCTCCCTCATATCAATTTACATTTCCGTCAACCTTGCGCCACATCAATGTATCACTTCCCCGATTTTTACATTATTCCTACACTTATCAACCGAATTGATATCAATAGCCTGCTGTTTCTTCATGGATCTTGTTCCAATGTTTATCTATATAGTCCTGATGAAAGGTTTCGACCCAAAAATTTGACTGATCACTGTCGACTGTAGAAATTGACTATCCACCTGAATTGCCACAGCTCCCTGTTTTTACCTCCTGATTTCGAGAATTTCCTCTGACTTCAAACTATATCAACTGATCACGCTGAATAATAACTGCTGATGTCATTGGGTGTGAGCTATGCCTCACTTATGACGAACGTGAAACCTTTCTTTACATACTCCTGAAAGTCTGACGGCTTTGTTAGAAATTTGCAGATAACAAAACGATTAGTTAATAGAACAGGTGAAGACAGTGTGACGATAATGTAGGTGGCAGCTGTACTTTGACAGCTGAGGTGAATGGGTAAGAAAGTGGCAAATGAAATACAATATTGGAAAATGCAGGTCCATACTCTTTGTTGGTAGGAATACCAAAGACCCAAGGGATAATCCGAAACGGAGAGATAATATTAAAATCCGAAATGCAATAGGACTTGGAAGTCCTTGTGCTGGACACCCTAAAAGTTAACTGGCGTATTGAAGAAGGCAAACGCAACGTTAGCATTCATGTCAAGAGGACTGCAAGAGCAGGGATGTGACGTCGAGGCTTTAACAGGCACTGGTGTGGAATCACCTTGAGAATCGTTTTAGGCTCCTCATATAATAAAAGTTGAACTGGTATTGTAGAGTTTTCAGAGAAAGTGGACAAACTCGATTCCTGGATTTAAAGGCTTATCGTATGAGGAACGTTTGATGGCTCTGTTACTGTGCTTGCTAGAAAACAAAAATATGAGGGTGGAACTCATTGAAAACTTGAAATATTGAATTGCCTAAACAGAGTACTGTAGATGTGGAAAGCATGTTTCATATGCCAGGCGAGATTAGGACATGAGGACACACACTCAGGATAACCATATAACCATAGAACATTTACAGCACGAAAACAGGCCATCTCGGTCCTTCTAGTCCGTGCCGAGCACTTACTCTGGCCTAGTCCCACCGACCTGCACTCAGACTAGAAAACTTCATTCCTTTCCTGCCCATATAGCTGTCCAGTTTAACTTTAATACGACAATATAGAATCTGCCGCAACCACTTCTCCTGGAAGTTCGTTCCACACAGCCACCACTCTGAGTAAAGAAGTTCCCCCTCATGTTACCCCTAAACTTTTACCCTTTAACTCTCAACTCATGTCCTCTTGTTTAAATCTGTCCCACCCTCAATGGAAAAATCCTATCCACGTCAACTCTATCTAACCCCCTCATAATTTTAAATACCTCTATCAAGTCCCCCTTCAAAGTTCATGGAACTATGCACCATTATTCTAGATACCCCTGTTCCACTGCATTCTTCAAAGCCCCACCATTTATCACTTATGTCCTATTTTGATTAGTCCTACCAAAGTGTAGCACCTCTCATTTATCAGCGTTAAACCCCATCTGCCATCGTTCAGCCCATTCTTCTATCTGGCCTAAATCTCTCTGTAGGCTTTGAAAACCAACTTCATTATCCACAGCCCCACCTATCTTAGTATCATCTGTGTACTTACTCATCCAATTTACCACCGTATCATCCAGATCATTAATATATATGACAAATAACACTGGACCCAGTACAGATTCCTGAGGCACACCAGTAATCATCGGCCTCTAATCTGACAAACAGTTTTCAACCAGCACTCTCCAGCCACTGCTCAATCCATTACTACTTCAATATTAACACCTAACGATTGAACTTTCCTAACCAAACTTCCTGTGGGACCTACTCAAAAGCCTTACTGAAGTCCATATTGAGAACATCCACCGCTTTACCCTCGTCAACATTCCTAGAAACCTCTTCAAAAATTTCAATAAGATTTGTCGCACATGACCTTACACGCACCAATCCATGTTGACTGTTCCTAATCAGACCCTGTCTATCCAGATAATTATATATACTTTCCATCAATTTATCCACCACTGACGTCAAAGTCACAGGCATATAATTGCTAGGTTTACTCTTAGAACCCTTTTTAAACAATGGAACAACACCAGCAATACACCAATCCTCCAGCACCATCCCCGTTTATAATGACATTTGAAATATTTCTTTTAGAGCCCCTGCTATTTCCACACTAACTTCCCTCAATGTTCTGGGGAATATCCTGTCAGGACCCGGCGACTTATCCACTTTTATATTCCTTAAAAGCTCCAGTACTTCTTCTTCTTCTCTAATCATCATAGTTTCCACAACTTCCCGACCTGTTCCCCATGTCTTACTCAATTCAATATCCTTCTCCTTAGTGAATATCGAAGAAAATAAATTGTTAAGAATCTCCCCCTTCCCTTTTTGCTCCACACATAGCCGTCCACTCTGATTCTCTAAGGGACCAATTTTATCCCTCACTATCCTTTTGCTATTTACATAACTCTAGACACCCTTGGGATTTATTTTCACCTTACTTGCAAAAGCAACCTCATATCTTCTTTTAGCTTTTCTAATTTCTTTCTTGGACTCTTTTTACAGTCTTTATATTTACTCGAGCACCTCATTTACTCCATGCTGTCTATATTTATTGTAGATCTCTTTTTTTTTCGGAACCAAGTTTCCTATAACCCTTGAAAACCATGGCTCTCTTAATTTTCTTAAGCTTTCCTTTCAACCTAACAGGAACATAGAGATTATGTACTCTCGAAATTGCACCTTTAAATGACCTCCATTTCTCTATTACATCTTTCCCATAAAAGAAATTGCCCTAACCCACTCCTAAATCCTTTCGCATTTCCACAAAGTTAACCTTTTCCCAATCAAAAAAAAAAGTATTTTGCACACATTTTACAAACTCCAAACCATCCAGCCCTTTTACCGTATGGGCTTCTCAGTCTATGTGTGGAAAATTAAAATCTCCCCCAATCACAACCTTGTGCCTAATACTAATATCTGAAATATCCTTACGAATTTGCTGCACCAATTCCCGCTCCCCATTTGATGGTCTGTAATACACCCCCATAAGAGTTACTGCACTTTTCCTATTCCTCAGTGCCACCCAAGTAGCTTCCCTAGACGAGCCCTCTAATATATCCTGCCATAGCACCACTGTAATATTTTCTCTGACAGCAATGCAACCCCTCCTCCTCTTGTCCCTCCAATTCCATCACACCTGAAGCAATTAAATCCAGGAATATTTAGTTGCCAATCAGACCCCTCCTGTAACCATATTTCACTAATAGCTACCACATCATACTTCCAAGTTTCAATCCATGCTTTAAGCTCATCTACCTTTGTACAATGCTCCCAGAATTAAAATAAATACATTTAAGAAAATTTACACTTCTTACTGTCTGTTTATCACTAACGGTGCAAACAATTTTACTATTTTAATTTGCTTCCTTCTTCCCTATATCTGTTCCTACACACAGGTTCCTTTCCCCGCTCGTATCTAGTCTAAATCCACCGGAGCCTCTTTAGCAAACCTACCCGCAAGAATATTTGTCCCCCTGTAGTTTACATGTAGACCGTCCCGCCGTAACAGGTTCCATCTTCCCTGGAAAACTGCCCAATTATCTATAAATCTGAAGCCCTTCCTCCTGCACCATGCCTTCATCCACTTGTTGATCTACGTTACCTTAGTATCTCTGAACCTGCCTGCATGTGGCACTGGTAGCAATCCTGAGATTACTGTCCTAGAGGTCCTGTCCTTTAACTTGACGCCTAACTCCCTAAATTCACCTTTCAGGACCTCTACACTCTTCCTACCCACATCATTAGTCCCTACATGGATCACGACATCTGGATGCTCACCTTCTCTCTTGAGAATACCGAGAACTGGATCCGAGATATCGCGGACCTTGGCACTAGGGAGCAAACAGATCATCCGGGATTCTCGATCTCTTCCATAGATCCTGTTATCTGTCCCCCTAACTATCGAATCCCCTATCACTACTTTTCTTCTCTTTTCCCTCCTTCCCTTCCGAGTGGAGGGTCCCATCTCGGTGCCAGAAACGCAGCCACTGCAACTTGTCTCTGGTAGGTCGCCCATCAACAGTGTCCAAAAAAATGTACTTATTTTTGGTGGGAACGGTCACAGGGATCCTCTGCTCATTCTGTCTCTTCCCCTTCCCACTCCTAGCAGTCACGTGTCTCCTGCCTCTCAGGGGTGACAATCTTCCTGCAACTTCTCTCTATTTCTCCCTCCGCCTCCCGAATGATGCGAAGGTCATTCAGCTTCAGTTCCAGTTCCTTAACTCGGTTTTTCAGGAGCTGCAGCTGGATGCACCTTTCGCAGGTGTAGTAATCAGGGACGATTGAGCTTACCCTGATGTCCCACATCCTGCAAACGGAGCACTAAACTGCCCTAACTGCTGCCTCCATTGCCTACTCTTAAGGTAGTTATATTTATTAAAGGAACTAACCAGGCTTTACCACACTTGGTGTGAAGCTCTTCCACAGCCTCTGCTCGCCGAAACCTCAGGAGCCCAAACATTTCTACTCTGTATTCCTCTACTTTGTCGCCCGCTCCGTTAATCTGCTCTCTTTTAAATACTCCCGCTGCCTCACGGGCCGATTTATACGCGCATGCGCAGTCGTGGCCCGTTCAACTGCTGAAGAAAATGAAAAACAAACTGAGGATAGAGGGAACCAACAGGAATTCTGCAGATGCTGGAAATTCAAGCAACACATATCAAAGTTGCTGGTGAACGCAGCAGGCCAGGCAGCATCTGTAGGAAGAGGTGCAGTCGACGTTTCAGGCCGAGACCCGGGAGATACATTTGTAAGACAGATGTGGAAACAATTATTTAGCCAGAGGGTGGTGAATTTTTGGATTTTGTTACCACCGGCAACGGTGGAAGTCCTGTTGTTCAGTGTATTTAAGGCAGATGTTGAAAGGTTCTTAATTGAACACGGCATTAAACGTTACGGGGTGAAGGCCGGGACGTCGGACTGCGGAGGTTAATCCAAGATTGAATTGCGGACCAGACTAGACGGGGAAAGCTGCCTTATTCTTATCCTATACCTTATGGTCTTATGGCATCAACTTTGTATGTACATGCGCCCTTGTCTTCAGAAGCGTATCAAAATATGGCTTCGTTTGATTTTTGTTATAAAGGTCAAAATTTACACCCTTCAGTCTCAATGTCTAAAGGGAGAATTAAGAACATAAGACCATCTCAAGATATTGTACCCATTAAAAATAAATATTCCCCCCCCCACCCGAAATTGAAGGTTTTCACGTTTTATTATTTTGCAGCATTTTATCGTAACGGATTTTGCTTTAATGACGCTGATGAATTGAGAAGGCACTTTATAGTCGAGATGAATACAAATCTGTACAAATTGGGGTAAATTCACTACCATCATTTAACACAAAATAATTGATTGCGTAATTACTCACATTCTTGAATTCGGAATTTAGTAGCTTCATTTTTTGCTACAATTGCAGCCCTGAGTCTATGTGGATAGTTCTGTATCAGCTTTGCACATCTAGAAACTGCACTTATCACCCACTCTCATTTACAAAACTATTCATGCTGGGTCAGATTGCGTGGTTATTGTGGGTGACAGTCCTATTCATGTCCAGTCATGCATTCTCAATTGAATTGATGTCTGGACTCAGACTTGGTCATTCTAGAACATTAACGTATTTTTTTAAACCATTCATGTATCCCTTGGCTTCAGGCTTGGGTTATTCTCTGGCTGGAAAAACAAATCTTCCCCCAATTTGCTGTTTTCTGACAGACTGCATCAGGTTTTACGCCAGTATTTCCCTGTATGCTGTTGAATAATTTTATCCTCTACCTTCACAAGCCTTCCAGGCCTGCTGCGGTGAAGCATCCTCACAGCATGATGCAGCCGTCACCATGATTCAATGCAGGGCTGATTTGTTTAACTTCTGCCAAACATTATGTTTAGTCTGATGGCCAACAAATCTCAGTTATGGTTTTATCAGACAATTGTACCGTCATCCATCTGACTTCAGAGTCTCCAACTTACCTTCAAGGAAGCTCAGCTGAGATTTCATGTGAGTGTTTATCAACAATAGCTTTCTTTTTGCCACTCTCCCTTAAAGCACCGATTGGTGAAACCCTCGGGCAATAGCCGTTTAATGTGCCTACTCTCCCATCTCAGACACTGAAATTTTCATGACTCTAGCGTTGCAATAGTTTATCTGGTGGCTTCCCTCACTAGTTCCCTTCTTGCACTGCCTCTCAGTTTTTGTTGACGGCATGCTTCAAGGAGATTTAGAGCTGTGCCATATTATTTCCATTTCTTGATGATTGACTTAACTGTACTCCAAGGGCTATTCAGTGACTCTGAAATTATCCTGTATCCATCCCCTGGCACTTGTTTTATAACAACATTTCCAGGAATTGCTCAGAGTTTTCTTTTGTTTTCATTCTATATTTTTTTTCGCCAGGATACTGTCTTACAAACAGTTGGTCCTTCCATATACAGGTGTATTTTTACTACAATCAATTGAAACGAATTGTCTGCACAGAGCTAATCGCCATCCAAATAATTATGTGATTTTTGAAACCAATTGGTTGCACCGGTGATGAGTTGGTGTGTCGTAATAAAGTGGGCGAGTATTTATGTAATCAATTATTGTGTGTCTCATATTTATTATGCTATTACAGCACTTTAATTTTGAGAGATCTGTTTTAAATTCGATACGGGAGATTCTTTTTATCCGTTGATTAGTGTCATAAAAACGGAATTAAATTTAAATCCACGGTAATGCAATATTGTAAAAAATAAAACGTGATAGTTTCCAAGGTTTTACGTGGGCTGGTGGGGATGTCGGTGTACTTTCTATAGAATCTGCACAGGAGCAGAATTAGGCCATTTGGCCAATCGATTCTGCCCCGTCATATTATTCTAGTTGATCCATTTTCCCTCTCAAACACCATCTCCTACCTTCTCGCTGTGTGATTTCCTTCCTTGCCTATAGTAAGCCCTGCGTTAAATATAACCATTGACTCAGCCTCCACAGCCGCCTGTAGCACCGAACAATAGAGATTCGCTACATTCTGGCTCAAAGGAATTCTCCTCATATCTGTTCCAACGCATGTCCCTCTACTCTGAGATTGTATCCTCACATCGGAGACAATCCAAACAAAGGAAACAAGGCCTTTAAGGCCTTGATGCTCTATCAATGCCTTTCAAAATTCGATACGTTTCTATGGGAATACCCATTATTCTTCTAAATTCCAGTGAGTTAACGCCCAGAGTTATCCAACCCTTTCCATATGACAAGTATTAGGACAACAAAATCCATAATTATTTTCGTTAAACTCCTTTGGAAACTCACCATTTCAACACACCCTTTATAGGTTATGGGGCCTAACACTTATCACAATACTCCAAGCCAGTGTTAACTGGTGCCTTTTTAAGCCCCAACAGTATATATTTGCTTTTATCTTCTGGACAACTCGAAATAACGATTTTAGCTCTGAAGTTTGAATTTTGTTCCTATTTCGAAATGTGTTCATGCCTTTATTTCTAAGGTGCATGGCACTATACTCTACTCCCGACCCTGTATTCCACCTTCCACTTTTTTTGCCCTGTCCTTAATCTGCCTAAGTTCATTTCTAACCTCTTTCTGCATCCTCAAAACTAACTCTCCCTCCCATAACTTTCAGATTGGCAGCATAACCTTTCGCAATACCATCAATTCCTTCATCAAAATTATTGACATATGATATAAACTGAAGCCGTCCCAACTCAGACACTTATCGAAAACCATTATTTACCGGCAGCCAGCCAGAAAAGCCTTCCTTTATTCCTGCTCTCTCCTTCATGCCAAACAGGTAATACTCCATCAATGCTATAGTATTTCTAATAATACCACAAACACTGAAATTGTGAAGTAGTTTCATGTGTGGCAACTTTTCAAAGGGTTTCTGAAAATCTAAGTACACAACATCCACTGAAGCGGCGTATTATTTCTGCAATTAATTCCAACACAGTCGACATGCATTTTTAAAATAAACAATGTTGACTCTGGTCTACATCATCATGTGTCTCTAATTCTCCCCAACCCACACCCTTAACAATCGGCTGAAATATCTTTTTCGCTATCGAGGACAGATTAAGCGGTCTATCATTTCCTGTCCTTTGCCTCTCCAGCTAATTGTTACATCGAGTGACATTTGCATTATTCATTCCTCCGATCTATGTTGGAATCATTCTATTTTTTGTAATTTTATTACAAATGCCTCTACAATCTTTTTATCCACTTTTTGGAACCCTGCACTGTATGCCATTTGTCGAGTTTATTTATCTGCATTCAGATTTTTTTTTTAGATTCCCAAGACCCTTCTTCCTGGTGACTTCACACACTTCAGCACTCTGAAACATCCAAATACTGCTAGTGTCTTCTGCAGTGAAGACTGATGGAAAATGTTCATTCAATCCGTACACCATTTTGTAATCCCGCCATTGCAACCTCGCCAGCATGATTTCCAGCGTCCGGTATTCCTTCTCGCCTCTCTTTTGAGCCTTATATATCTGAGTAAATTTTCGGCATCCCCTTTGTTATTTTTGCATCCTGATAGTGTTACCGAACCGGCAACAATGAATATCAATCGAGATAGGTTATACAAAAAACAATTAAACATGTATTAAACACGGATAAACGATAAGGAAAAAAAAACAAACGAACTTTAACCGGATGTTAAAAGACATGCAGCCGTTCACCAACTCGCCACTCGGCTCTGGTTCTTAAAGCGTTAAATGCGAAAACAGTTCTTAAAGCGATAAAGTCAGATATAGTTTTTAAATCGATAACTTCGAAAGTCCAACAGATTTACACTTTCAATTGGGAGAGACTTTTCTGGAGAAGGATTTCTTCACAGACGCAACTTTCCTGCTGGTCCTATCCACAGGATAGACGATTCCGAAAATAAATAGTTTAAATCAACTGACCTTAAGTTCCTTTAGAGAGAGAGAAGGCAGCTTTTAGCATGAACTCCTTGCACTTTTTGGCAACCGTTATCTCGATGCAGGTAGCTACTCTTCCAACGAAGTATCAATAAGGTCGATCCTTTACTAAACTGTTAAACGATACCGACTCCTCTCGATTCTTCGATCCTGTAACTTCGATAAATTCTTCACTCTCCCTTCTAATGTTGGAATTGAGAAAATCAACACATCCAACAAAAGTTATAGTCCAAATAATATGGTATTTTGCAACAGAACGCACACTCCGTTTTAAAAATGAAACTGCATCACCAAAAACAAACACGCAACAGAATCGGAGATACAGCACGTTCTACCTGGACATCTACAAACAAAAAACAAATACCCTGCATCACCTGTGTCGACCCTTATATAGTCACAAGTCATATGTCATCACGTGACCTCACATCGGCGGGAAAAGCACATCAGGTGGCCTCCAAAAGACCATTACATCATACTCACACAAAAAAAACACAGATCTCCTTGAGCACGTAAAACCTCCCTCCAAAAAAATTGTTCTATTGAAGAACAAAATTTTAACAATTTATGAAAAAATATAAAAAAGGTATAAAATTTACAAAATGCATAATATATATAATCTTATCTTTCAGCCCTTTACAAACTAATGTACAGTAGGAGTGTTACAAATGTTAAAATATCACCCCCCAAAAAAAAAACAAATTTTCGTTGTCCATTGAACATTTAGAAAGACAATCAGCGATTAAATTGTCTTTACCCTGAATATGAGTGATCAAAGTATTGTACTCCTGCAACATTAAACTTCAATCTAATAATCTTCTAGTTTTGTTTTTCATGTTACTCAAAAACACTAATGGATTGTGATCTGTATAAACTGTGAGTGGTTTATGAGTAGAACCAATATACACTTCAAAATGTTGCAAAGCTAAAACAAGAGATAACAATTCTTTTTCTATTGTAGAATCATTTCTTTGATGGGCATTAAATTTCTTAGAAAAAATAAGCTACCGGACTATCAGCTTCATCACTATCACCTTTTTGAAGTAACACTGCTCCTGCAGCTTCATCACTAGCATCTACAGCTAACGAAAATGGATTTTCAAAGTCCGGAGATGTATGTACAGGTCGACTACACATTATAGCTTTCAATTTATCAAATGCCTCCTGAGAAGACTCTGTCCAAAGATACTTCTCATTTTTCTTCAAGCAATTAGTTGATGGAAGAGCAATGATTGCAAAATTTTACAAAATGTTCTGTATATCCTACCAGACGCAAACATCTTCTGAGAGTTTTCCTACCAGTTGGAGTTGGTACTTTTAAAATTGCCTGAACCTTTGCTTGGACAGGTGCTAATTTACCCTGACCCACAACATAACCGATTTAAGTCACCGTGGCATGCCCAAATTCACTTTTAACTAAGCTAATAGTTAAGTTAGCCTTTGAAAGTCTCTGAAATAATTTCTCCGCCGCCGTGAGATCTGCTTTCCACGTATTATTCCCTGTAACCAAACCACCAATATAGTCTGTTCCTTTTAATCCCCGAATCACACCAATAATCATCCTCTGAAAGGTACGTGGTGCATTCTGCATCCCAAATGGAAGAACATTATATTCATAAAACCCAGATGAGGTTACAAATGCTAAAATCTCTCTACCTCTATCCGTCAATACAATACACCAATAACCTCTTAACAAATCAATTTTTGTAAGGAATTTGGCCTGTCCAACTTTGTCCACACAATCATCTACTCTAGCGATTGGATACGCATCAGTTTTTGTCACAACAGTCACCTTTCCGTAATCCGTACAATACCTAACACTATGGTCTGGCTGAGGCACCATAACACACGGTGAACTCCAATTCGAATTAGAATGTCTATAATATCATTCTCTAACATATACTTAATTTCTTGTTCAGCCAATTCACATTTTTCCCTGTTCATTCGATATGGATGTTGATTTATGTGTTTTGCATCTCGCACATCTACATCATGAGTAGCTACAGTGGTCTTCAAGGGACGTCTGGAAATAAAGCTCTATATTTAAAAAAAACTGTTTCATCTGCTCTCTCTGCTCTGGCTGTAAATGTGCTAATTTTACATCAATATTTTCTAGAATTGTTGAACTTGGTAACCTGGCTGAAATAACATTGGGTTTAACGTGAGTTTCGGATGAATCCTCCAGTAAGTTTCCATCAAGATCAGACTCATTAACCATCACAACAGTCATAGTAGCAACCTCTCTCTGATAATACGGTTTTATCATATTTATGTGGCACAGCTGTGTGGTCTTTCTCCGATCTGTTTTTTTTCCACATTATCCACATCCTTTACCTTAGATTTAATCACATAAGGACCATGGAATTGTGAAAATAATGGGTTTGTTTGCACTGGGAAAAGAACCAAAACCATATCTCCAGGCTTAAATGACCTCATCCTAGCTTCCTTATCATACCACGTCTTCATCTTCTCTTGAGTTAATTTTAAATTTTCCTTCGCCAAGTACAAGCTTTGTACAATTTGTCTTTAAATTTCAAAACATAATCAAGCAAACTAGTGTGTACTTCTTTATTAATCCACTGTTCCTTCAACAAAGCCAAAGGTCCTCGAACTCTATGTCCAAACACAAATTCAAAAGGACTAAAACCGAATGCTTGCTGCACTGCCTCCCTTACTGCAAAAAGTAGTAAATGTATACGTTCATCCCAGTCCTTTTCATTTTCCACACAATATGTCCTAATCATAGTTTTTAGTGTAGAATGAAATCTCTCCAAGGCTCCTTGTGATTCTGGATGATAGCTGAGGAAATAATCTGCTTTGCTCCCAGTTTATAAACAATCTGCTGAAATAACCCAGGCATAAAAATACAACATTGATCTGATTGTATTTCCTTAGGCAACCCAAAATAAGTAAAGGTGTTTATAAGAGCCTTTGTCTCAGTGTTGGCTGTTATATTCCTAAGAGGTACTGCCCCTGGAAACCTAGATGCTGTGCACATAATAGTTAATAAATATGGATGTCCAGGTTTAGGTTTTGGCAAAGGACCTACACAGTCTACAATGATTGTTGAGAACGGCTCATCGAATACTGGAATTAGTTGCAATGGGGCCACCTGACGAGGTTTACCAACAATTTGACACGTATGACACGGTCTACAAAATGTCGCCACATTTTGTCTTAAACTAGATCAATAAAAAATGTTTAGAAACTTTGTTCATAGTTTTCTTTACCCCTAAATGACCCCCCAAAGGAATACTATGAGCCATAGCCAAAATCTAATTTCGGTATTTTTTAGGAACTGCTATCTAATGATTAACTTCCCATTCCTCACTAGTAGGAGTTGTAGGCGATCTCCACTTTCTCATTAATACCCCCTTTTCAAAATAATATCCAGCTGGTACTTTTTTTTTCAATTTCACTATCTGGAAGAGCTTGTTCTTTTAATTTAACTATCTCAGGATCTCTACCCTGCTCTGCTATCAGCTCGTTCCGAGATAAAGACAAATCTTCCTGATCAGACGTACCGTCAAAATCCTGATCAAATAATGTAGGTAAGAAAGTTTCTGATACATCCTCAAAACACGAATCTTGATTTGATCTGTCATTGGTAACAAGCTCATTCTATACTTCAATCTTTTTAGCCATAGCTCTTGTTACAACACAGGAAGAATCTGTGTTAGAATCCCTCTGTGGTTCCTCAGAATTTGAATTTATTGTCAAATGCAATTCAGGAAAAAACTTGTCCACCTGCTAATTCATTCTCGAACTAAAGAGGAACATCATTCACATGTAAACTGGATTGTAGTCCTATTTTAACAACCCCTGTAACTAATCCTGACCTTAAATTTACTATATGTAAATGTACTGGCGTAAGGGCACTCCCTACTCCTCTTATGTAATTTCCCTCAGCAGTACCAGACTAATCACTAAACCTTACCACATTGTCCTATTTTAGTGATTGTGAAGCTCCAGTATCTCTAAGCATCCTTAATGGCACTGTATTGGATTCTTCTTTCAAGAATACAAATCTTTCTGTTATAGAACATAGAATAGTACAGCACAGTACAGGCCATTCGGCCCATAAAGTTGTGCCGACCTCAAACCCTGCCTCCCATATAAAACTCACCTTAGATTCCTCCATACATCTGTCTTGTAGTCTCTTAAACTTCACTAGTGTATCTGCCTCCACCATTGACTCAGGCAGTGCATTCCACGCACCAACCACTCTCTGAATAAAAAACCTTCCTCTAATATCCCCCCTGAACTTCCCACCCCTTACCTTAAAGCCATGTCCTCTTGTATTGAGCAGTGGTGCCCTGGGGAAGAGGCGCTGGCTATCCACTCTATCTATTCCTCCTATTATCTTGTACACCTCTATCATGTCTCCTCTCATCCTCCTTCTCTCCAAAGAGTAAAGCCCTAGCCCCCTTAATCTCTGATCATAATGCATACTTTCTAAACCAGGCAGCATCCTGGTAAATCTCCTCTGTACCCTTTCCAATGCTTCCACATCCTTCCTATAATGAGGTGACCAGAACTGGACACAATGCTCCAACTGTGGCCTAGCCAGAGTTTTATAGAGCTGCATCATTATATCGCGACTCTTAAACTATATCCCTCGACTTGTGAAAGCTAACACCCCATAAGCTTTCTTAACTACCCTATCCAACTGTGAAGCAACTTTCAGGGATCTGTGGACGTGTACCCCGAGATCCCTCTGCTCCACCACACTACCAAGTATCCTGCCGTTTACTTTGTACTCTGCCTTGGAGTTTGCCCTTCCAAAGTGTACCACCTCACACTTCTCCGGGTTGAACTCCATCTGCCACTTCTCAGCCCACTTCTGCATCCTATCAATGTCTCTCTGATATCTTTGACAATGCTCTACACTATTTACAACACCACCAACCTATGTGTCGTCTGCAAACTTGCTAACCCACCCTTCCACCCCGACATCCAGGTCGTTAATAGAAATCACGAAAACTAGAGGTCCCAGAACAGTTCCTTGTGGGACACCACTAGTCACAATCCTGCAATCTGAATGTACTCCCTCCACCACCATCCTCTGCCTTCTGCAGGCAAGCCAATTCTGAATCCACCTGGCCAAACTTCCCTGGATCCCATGCCTTCTAACGTTGTGAATAAGCCTACCCTGTGGAACCTTGTCAAATGCCTTACTAAAATTCATATAGATCACATCCACTGCACTACCCTCATCTATATGCCTGGTTACTTCCTCAAATAACTCTATCAGGCTTGTTAAACACGATCTGCCCTTCACAAAGCCATGCTGACTGTCCCTGATCAGACCATGATTCTCTAAATACTATATATCCTATCTCCAAGAATCTTTTCCAACAGCTTTCCCACTACAGACGTAAGGCTCATTGGTCTATAATTACCCGTACTATCCCTACTACCTTTTCTGAACAAAGGAACAACATTCACCTCTTTCCAATCCTCCGGTACCATTCCCGTGGACAACGAGGACATAAAGATCCTATCCAGAGTCTCAGAAATCCCTTCTCTCGCCTCGTGGAGCAGCCTGGGGAATATTCCGTCAGGCCCCGGGGACTTATCTGTCCTAATATATTTTAACAACTCCAACACCTGCTCTACATTAATATCAGAATGCTCCAGAACATCAACCTCACTCATATTGTCCTCCCCATAAAAGCTTTATATCCCTTCTTAACTTGGTCAGACTCTGAAATATCTTCATTAGAATTTCGTAAACCCTGTGGTTTTCCAGGTTTTTCAATATGCTGCACACAAGCATTTGTGACCACTTCTTTCTCTTACCTTTTCAATCGGGAGAAATTAGCTATTACATGTCTAGGTTTCTTACAATAATGACAGATAATACCGAAATGTCTTCCCTTTACATGTCTCCCTTCATCCTTACTTTTCTCACTAACTTCAGATTTAATTTCTGGTTTACCTTACCCCTCTGTACTAGTATTCCTTTAAAAAAAAATACCTGGAGAACATTTATTCTTATGAATTATAACATACTCATCAGCCAATTTAGAAATCTCCTGCAATGTAGCAGTGTCCCGTTCATTTAAGTATGTTCTCACTTCAACAGGAATGCTTCTTTTAAATCCCTCCTGCAAAATCAGCTTTTTTAATTTATTATACACCCCATTCACATTTTCTGAGGAAACCCATCTCTCAAAACACACAGATTTCTCATGGCAAATTCCACATAAGTATTTTTTTTCCATCGATCTCGAGACGAGAATGCATGGGTTTCAGTATGCGGCTGGATTAGGTAGCCACCAAAGGATATGATGGATGAAGATGAGATTGAAAGTAAAAGAGAGAAGAATACACGGAAATGGATAAATATGTGAATGTCATGGTGCAGTCCGAGAAGCTGGCATTCCGGTTCACGGTCCAGTCTGTTGATCTGTATTCCGGGTTTTCCTCTTTTCCCCTGTTCCGTTGGGCTCCTTAATTTAGGCACTTGATCCTCGTTTCGGGCTGGCATATTAATACCTCTGCAAACGAGGGATTGGCTGCTGGACTGTTCTCTCTCTCTCTCTATCGCTCCCTCTCTCCTTCTTTCTCAATCCCTGGCAGTTACTTCGGCAGTTTATCTCAACAGGTACTTTGGCACCTAACTTTGTCTGCAGTCTTCGTCTATTACCTTAAACGACTAACTTGCCTGCAACCTTGCCTGCGTCCTCGCCTCCATCGCCGTCAAGTTCAACCGTCGCAGTGAGACTGGAGCCTTGTCACGCAAAGATAAGGAACTACCTATCGTTGAGTTTGGAACTGTCTCGTTGAGTCCCCGTGTTTCGGGTCCGTGTCAAAGAAAAGACCCGGCCCTATGTCCTGTTCCCAAGGAGGGGTACTGATTCTGCATAGAACGCCGGCCCAAAGTCCTGTTCTCCAGGAGGGGTCCTGGCTTTGTGTTCCGTGTACGGGTCCCGACCCTCCGTGCTGTTGCAAACGAGGGATCTCGACTCTGTGTCCCTGTGTTTCTGTTCTCAATTTCAAGGCTCTGTGTTCCTGTGCTCAAGTCCAAGGCTCTGTGCATCTGTGCTCAAGTCTAAGGCTCTGTGTTGCTGTGTTCCAAGACCTAGACCAGGTGCCTCTTCCAGCCCAGGAGTGCTTCGCCCAGCCCGGTGCTGGAGATTCCTTATCCTGTGCTGGAGTACCTCGTCCTGTGCGGGAGTACCTTGGCCTGTCCTGTAGCCACGTCCTGTACTTGCCCAGATCCTTTGTCCCGAGTCTTAGCCTAGACCCAGGTTCCGGTTCCGACACAGGTTCCGAGTTTCAACCAAGAATCAGGTTCCGGGTCCTTGTCGAGGCTCTGGTTCCAGAGTTCCGAGTTCCTAGTCCAAGGTCCTTACTCCTTGTTCCTCGTCCTGATCCAGGCTCCTACTTCCAACTTCCTTATCTAGGTCCCACGTTCCTAGTCCAAGTCCTAGCCTAGGCCCTGAGTCCTATTCTCCTCCTGAACCTATGTCCGTGTCCAGCTGCGCTTCTTCCCTCTATGCTTTGCTCTCTCCCGGCTTTCCGTCTGATCATTCCTGCTTTCCGACTTCCCTAGCATTCTTACTCTCATAGTCCGGTTCCTAGTACTTCAGTGTCTGTGTCTTGCATTTGGGACCGCTTACCAGTGCCACCAGTATGACAGTAAAAGGACAACGTAATTGCAGAATGGTTTATGGATCAAACTGGTTTTCAGAAAGCAAACCTTCTGAAAAATAATTTGAAAAAATCGAATATATTTTAATATTAATGTACAGTGAAGCTTCTTTAGTGGAAATGATTAGTCGAAGATTCGCTCTTTATTTGTTGTAGGAATTGATCCCCAGTATCTCCCATGGCTCTGGCTACCCCGAAGTAATCTGATCTATATCCAATAGAAAAAGTCGCATGGGGGCCAGGCTATATAAAGTTGGTCTACAGCCGAAGATGTATGACTCGGTGCTGTAATATGTATTTGATTTTCCGTCGCAGCTTAGTCTTCTCATTCCGTGGAAATTATCTCCAAAAATGAATAGATTTTCCCCTTTCCTCTGACCTCGGAGTCTGGGGACATTATTGATGTTTTAAAACTTCCAATTTCGAATTATTACATCTCTGACTTACTGACAACCGTTCCCTTCTGCTTTGCATTATTGTCTAGAATTGTTCGCAATAATTTGGAGTACACATCTAATATAGTGAATGCAAATATATTGCAATAACAACAATGGTGATAATAGTAACAAAACAATATTTATTTAATTATCTCAACATGTTTTACTCGGCATCTGTTTTATTATTTTCACGAATTACCATGATGTCTTATATTCTTTATGACACTTTAAACAATTATATCATCATCATCATCATAATCATCATTATCATCATCAGGTGCCGTGCCTTGTTTCGGCTTTAACTGCCATGGGACATACACTCCTGTTTCAGGTCAAATGGATCAATTCATTGGCATTCATTTCCAGTTCTCTGGCTGCTGTCTCCATCATCATTTGCCTTTGCCTTCCTCTTGCTTTCTTCCCTTTAATCTTTCCCATAATTACCGGGCATTCTAACTCCTCTTTCCTAATCACATATCCAATGAAGTTGAATTGCCTTTTCATGATTTCATGCATTATTTCTCTTTTTGAGTTTGCTCTCTTCATGACATCCTAGCTAGATATCCGTCTATGATATTCGTTGCATCCTCCTGAGAAACCACAGCTCTGCTGCTTCAATTCAATTTCTCATGTTACAAGATATTGTCCAACATTCTGAGCCATATCACATAACTGGATAACGTAACATTTCAGTACTCTGAGGCGGGTTGTCATGCCTAGTTTAGTATTGGTCAGTATACTCTTCATTCTCGTAAAGGTGTTTTTTTGTTTTGCGATCCTTATTCTTCTTATGATGTTCCTGTCGCACCTGCCATCTGATGTCACCTAGCTTCCTAAGTAGCAAAACTTCTGCTCTTGTCTTACATCTTCCCCATTTATTCTCAGCCTGCAGATAGGACTCTCCTTCTTTTTGGATATCACGATTGTCACAATGGGGTGCTGGAAACAGACCCAAATGCGAGACACAGACACAGAAGTACAAGGAACAGGACTTGACTAGAGTAGGGACGTGACGGGATTCAGGCAAGGAGCAGGGACAAGAACGCAAACTTGGGCTAGGGAAACCTGGACCAGGACTAGGAACCATGGACTAGGAGACAAGGCTTGGACTCCGAGCCCGATACTGGACAAGGACCCAGAACCTGGGTCTTGCCTGGAGCTCGGAACCGGAACCAGGCAAGGACATGACATGGCTTCAGGACAGGACGTGGCTGGGGTCTAGAGGCCTGAGTTTGGAGACAGGCTGGGGTCTTAGCTCTTGAGGATTGAGGCTGTGTTCTTGGATCTTGAGCTTGTCCTGGGATCCTCGAGGCTTGTGGTCTTGGGTTTTGAGCTTAGCCTGGGATCCACTAGTCTTGGGTTCTTGGGTCTTGAGCTTGGCTTGGAATTGTTGAGGTAAGGGGGTCTTGGGTCTTGACTTGGCTGCAGGCTTGGGTCTTGGGACTTGAGTTTGGCTTCGGATCCTCGAGGCTTGGGGTCTTGGGTCTTGTGCTTGGTTTGGGATCGTCGAGGCGTGGATTCTTGAGTTTTGAGCATGGCTGCGGGATCGTCGAGGCTTGGGTTGTTCCGTCTTGAGCTTGGCTGCGGGATCGTCGAAGCTGGGGTTCTTACAGCTTGGCTGCGGGATCCTCGAGGCTGGCTTCTTGAAGCTTGTCTTCGGGATCCTTGAGGCTGGAGTTCTTGGAGCTTGGCTGCGGGATACTCCAGGCTGGGGTTCTTGGAGCTCAGAGACAGACTGGGAACCAAACATCAACATAGAGCGGGGACGTATCCTTTGACAAGCCGGAACGCATCTTTAACACGACCCTAACATGAGACAGGACAAAACATAGATATAGAGCCGGGACTTATCCTAAGGCAAGCCGGGACTCAACTTCTCCACACCAAGGTGGGACAGGTCCACCTGTTGGTTAACGGCAGGATGGCTAGACTTACCCAAAAGAGGCAAAGACAAGACATGTCCCCCCGCGGGGCATGGCAAGACGGCCTGACTTACAGCACGGAAGCGAGGACAAGACAAGACAAGACATGACCCCTGCGGGGCAACAGCAAGACGGCCTAACTTACCCACGGAGGGGAGGACAAGAAAAGACAAACACCAAAGAACAACAGACAGTTCCATATCTGACCGGGGTAGCACCAAGTCTCAGTTCGTCCAGCAACCTCAGCTGGCTACGGAAATAGTCGGATTCCTACCTAGCTTGGAGTGGCTGGGCAGCCACTCAGCTGGCCAAAGAAACAGCCGAATCCATATCGCAAAGAAAGCTCCGGCAACTAACAGCGAGGCTCCATCAGGGGATGGTTCCCCAACGCGGAGTAAAGATGGTAATTGGCTGCTCTTGCCTTCCACAGGCAGGGTGCTCCAAGGGGGATTGACAAGACAAGCCAGCAGCACACCCTCAATCCCAAGGCTACTTATAATGCAAGCCCAAAATGGGAATCAAGTGCCTTTGACTTAGTCAAACAAGGGACAGCTGGTCGTCCTGGAGTCCTCCTGACATGACAACCATTCATTCTGTCTTTATTCAATTGATGGATAGACATATTTTTACACTTTCTTCAACAACTATATCAATTAAGTTTTGTAGTTCTTCCTCCGTACTTGCAATTAACACAGTGGTATCTGCATATCTGAAATTATTGATGTTTTCACCGACAGCTTTGATTCCCAAGATGTCTCTTATTTTTTTTGTAAAATTGTTTCACAGTGCATATTAAATAAATCACGGGAGAAAACACACCCTTGTCAAACGTCTGTCTTGATTTTCATAAACTGACCCACTTCTCCTTCTATTCTTATAGCGGCAGTTTGTTCCCAGTACAGATTTCTGATTAGGCGGAGGTCTTTCGAATCTAAATCTAGATTTTTCTGTAATATTTCAAATAACTTATTGTGCTTCACTTTATCAAATGCTTTTGTGTAGTCGATGAAACAAATACATTTTTTTGCACTTCAAAAACTCATTCCGACAGTATCCTTGACAACAATATTGCGTTTCTTGTACCTTTGTCTTTCACAAAACCACATTGCTCTTTACCTATTCCAGCATGTATCTTACTTTTTAGCTCTTGTCATCAAAATTCTTAGAAGCGTCTTGTTGATATGACTCATTAAACTTATAGTCCTATGTAATTCACATTCTATTTCGCCAGGTTTGTTAGGAAGTGTGATAAATACTGATTTTTTTTTTTTCATCTCTTCTGGTATGATTCCAGTCTCGTAAATGTCATTGATAAAATCAGGAAGTTTTTTAATTCCATAATCTTCAAGGGTGATAACGTGTTCTATTACTAATACATCAGGACCTGCTGCCTTTTCTCTCCTCAACTTATTATTGCATTACGAAATGCATATTTTAAAATAATTGGACCTTCAATGTTTTTTCTTAATTTCTGGTTTTCTACCTCGATCGTCTTCAAACAAATCCTGAATATACTCAGTCCATCTGTTCATCATGCCAACTTTTTTTCCATGATAACGGCACCGTCCTTTGCTTTTAATCATTCATCTGAGAATCTGAGGAGCTTTTTACAACTGATATTCTTGATTTGTTGATGTAACCTTTTTGGATCAGTAATAGGGATTCTTTGTAATCTGCACACATTCCTGGTTTAACCATTCTTCTTTGGCTTTTTGGCATAAACCTTTAACTTTTTTTTTATCTAAGGCCTTATATTCTATAGGATTTGCTTTGCTCCGTCTCCTTTCTTCCACTAGATTTTTCATTTAACCTGTCATCCATTTATTCTCTGTGCTTTTGGTTTGAGGTATGACTGACTTTTCTGATTCTACCAAGGTATCCTTTAGAGGGTTAAATTTCATTTTTACATGATTGCGATCATCTTCAAAAGATTTTATTTCTGGACATTGAAAGATATTCCTCACTTCAAATGTAAACTTTCGTCTTAAGTTTTCTTTTTTAATTAATTGCAGGTAGTCAAGGGATTGTTCAGGTTTTTGCTTCTTTAGCTTTTTTTACGGATTTTCTTTTACATGGTATGGTACTGGGTTATGGTCACCGTTACAGTCTGCACCTGGTATGGTTTGCATTGAGTCACTGAGTTTCTAAATCATTGATTTATAGTAATAAAGTTAATTTTACTTCTGCTGTTATCACCTGGACTTTTCCAGGTGCACAAGCGTCTTGAATGGTTTTTAAAGTAGGTATTCATAATGTCCTGATTATTCATCATGCACCATTCTACCCATTCCTCATTTACCTCTTTCATTGAATTCCCCTAGTCCAAATTTTCCACTGGTATTTCCATCAACACCTTACCCTACTTTAGCATTTTGATCTCCCATGACAATAACAATAGCTTGAGATTTGCATCCTTTCTTTGCCTTTAAAGCTCTTCATTGACCTTATCTATATCCTCATTTGTTCCATCTGTTGTTGGTGCATATACCTGTATAATTGCTAAATCAAATGGTTGCCCTCTGAATCTAACAAGGAGCACTCTTTCTGATATTGCCCAATGTCCTAAAGCACGTTTTTGCCATGTTTTCATCGACAAGAATTCCTACTCAAGTAGTGTGAAATGCTTCACAATAATCAAGGAGAGTTTTATTTCTCTTCTGACATGTTCCGGCACCTATCCAACGAACTTCACTAATTCCCATGATGTTAATATTTTCTATTTCTCTTATATTTATCATATTGTCCAATCTTCCTGATTGATATAGGGTTATTGCATTCCAAGTGGCAATAATTTTCTATTCTGTTACTTGAAATTTATGAGCAATAACTTGATGACGGTCGGAGATCTCTTGCTGACCATAATCAACCCTACTGAGCGAAGCATCTTCAGAATTGTCTTGAAGATCGTCTTGACGCTGTTCTTGTGTGATACATTTTGTGAGTTTGACCATTGTTTTCATAGCAAATAGATTCTAGTAAACCTCGTATAGAGCAAGGGTTGTTTACTATTGCCTAGCGTTGGGCGAACTAGGGAAATCGTAATTTCGCTTCCCAAATGTTCCTCCGCCTGTACTAAAGCATTGACATTTGAGGTCCTAGCTCATATGCCTTCTCCGTCATAAGTTCAGTTACTGAACCAGTCGGATCATTCCATGGCCTTCGCTCGTGTCCTGAGCAGGAACCCTTGCAGGCGCTATCGTTCAGGGTCAGAGCGGCCCTGGTCGCGATGAATGAATAAGGGGTCACTCCACTTTCCCCAAAGCTCCGAAAGTGCCCAATAAGTGCATCATCACCGGTTGCAGAAAAAAAAAAATCATAGCCTGGACAAAAACAATTAATAACAGAGTAATACTGTAGATATTGTAACTTTAAAATCTGTTGATATAGTGGACATCGTAACAGGGACCAACTTAAGAGTCCATTAATTTTGAAGATGGCTCGAAAGCATACGACCACAGTTGCTAAAGGAAGCCAGAGAGGAATTTCTTGGAGCGGAGCAGTCTTCAGAGATATTGACAGATGCTCCAGTGTTATCAGATTCGGTTATGGCCCAAGTGCGGAATGAGAGACACTGAAGCAGGTCGAGACCTTAATACGAAAAGTATTAAAGGGAAAATAAACAATAAACCCTAAGCCAAACAGCGCCGTTAACTAAAACTCTCATAAGGACTATGAAGCCTATACAGCGGCTGAAAAGAACATTTAGGCATTAAGCGAATACCGCTAGTCTTCAGGGTCAGTTGACTTGAAAGTCCAATATCTGAGGGAAGACCAAATGCAAAACAGCAGCGAAGCGTTGCTGTGTTCTGTCCAAGTCACGGCAAGCACTAAGACAACAAGTATGGAGTTAAGCACTATAACGATTAAATAATAATAAGCAGAAACGTGTAAATTCACAAATGCAATTTTCGTATCTACTGCGCTGCCGAATCCGTGCTTGTGACAGCGCCGTTTTCTCTTGGCGCAGCCCCTGTGGCGCCACAGACCTGTGTCCGCTGGAAGTTCCGGGTCAGCTAATTGTCCAAGATGTCCGTCGCCGTGATTCAAGCACATTCTTCTGGGGCATACCCGTCCCAGTCCACAAGGTACTGGACATTACCACGTACCCGGTGACATGCAAGGAGGTACTGCACAGAAGTGACAAGGGAATCATCTACCAGGCAGGGATGAGGGGGAGGTGGAGTGACTGGGACCAGGGGAGAGGTAGTAACTGGCTTGAGCTGGGAAACATGGAATACTGGGTGGATCCTCAGTAATGCTGATAGACGCAATCTATAGGACAACTTGTTGACAGCATTTTCCACTACAAACGGTCCCACGTAGCGCGGTGCCAATTTCCAGTTCTCGACTTTCAGGGGAAGATTACTTGATGCTAACCAGACCTGCTGTCTTGGCTTGAATGGCCTACTTATCGACGGAGCCGATCAACCTGGCGGCATTGTTGTTTCTGGGCGTTGTTTCAGCAGAGAAGCCCTGGTTCGTCTCCAGGTGCACTTGTGGTGCTGGTTTAGGTGTTCAGCAGCAGGAACTCCTATGTTGACATCCTGATCAGGAAAGAGTAGGGGCTGAAATCCCTTCTGGCATTCAAAGTAATACATACCGTAGAGGACGACTGGAGGTTATTAGGGACGATCTTTGCTCAAACCAATTGGGAGCTCCAGGACGTGGGGTTGGAAGAAGCAAGAAGCACAGGATTGTCTCTCACTCCTGGTTTACTCTGCCAGTCTGGCCATTAGATTGCGGGTGGAAGCCAGGCAAGAGACTGGCCGTGGCTCCTCCAAGAGAGAAGAAAGCCTTCTAAAAGTGGGAAGTGAACTGTGGCCCACGAACAGACACCCTGTCTTGGCGATGGAGACAGAACACATGTTGATCCATGAGTGTGACAGTCTCACGAGCCGATGGCAGCTTGGCCAAGGGAATGAAGGAGGCAGCCATCGAAAATCGACCCACAACGACCAAGATTGTGGTACTTCTATTGGACGGGGGCAGACCAGTGATGAAATCGACAGAGAAATGGGACCAGGGCCGGTGGGGCATAGGAAGCGGCACAGCAGATCCGCTGGACGCTGACCTGAAGTCTTGTTCCGAGCGCAGGTGGAACAGGCAGATGCAAAGTCGTAGATATCCTGGGACATTGACGGCCACCAACATTCGGTGAGAGGTAATCAGTGAGCCTGAGTACCTGCTTGCTGAGGGAAAAAGGTAAGGTCGGTAGTCAGTTTTTCATTTATTCTGATTAATCTGGGATCAGGTAATGGGGGAGATAGATCAGTGGTGTGCTCCGTATGCAGTACGTGGGAGGTCAGGGTCAACTCCCTTGTCCCTGAAGACCACACCTGCAGAAGGTGTATCCAGTTGCTGCTCCTATCAGAGTTAGTTAGGGAATTGGAGCTGGAGCTGGATGAACTACGGATCATTCGGGAGGCAGAGACAGATATAGATAAGAGTTATCGGGAGGTAGTCACACCGAAAAGACGGGAGGTAGGCAACTGGGAGACTGTCAGGAGATGGAGAGGGAGCAGGCAGAGAGAGCAGAGCACCCCTGTGGCCATTCCCATCAACAATAAGTATACCGTTTTCGATACTGTTGGTGGGGATGACCGACCAGGAACAAGTTGCAGTGGTCCTGTCTCTGGCACTGAGGTTGGATCCTCGACTCAGAAGGGAGGAGGGAATAGAGGACAGCGGTAGTGATAGGTGATTCTATAGTCAGGGGGGCAGATAGGAGATTTTGTGGGGGAGATCGGGAGTCTCGGATGGTATGTTGCCTTCCTGGTGCCGGTGTGCGGGACATCTCAGATCGGGTGCAGGTTATTCTCGAGAGGGAGGGCAAAAATCCAGATGTTGTGGTCCATGTAGGGACCAACGACGTGGGTAGGAAGAGTGAGGGGGTCCTGCGTAGTGAGTTCAAGGGAGTTAGGTGCGAAGCTGAAGGGCAGGACCTCCAGGATAACAATCTTAGGATTGTTACCTATGCCACGTGCGAGTGAGGCGAGGAACAGAAGGATTATACAGATCAATACGTGGCTGAGAGGATGGTTCAGGGGGGAGGGCTTCATGTTTTTAGATAATTGGGCTCTGTTCCAGGAAAGGTGGAATCTGTTCCGACGGGATCGTTTACACCAGAACTGGAGAGGTACTAACATTCTTGCAGGAAAGTTTGCTAGTGCTGCTTGGGTGCGGGGGCGGTTATACTAAATCTGCAGGGGGCAGGGATCCAGAATGTGAGAGAGGATAGCGAGATAAAGGATAAAGGACAGGTGGGGAGTACACGGTTCTGGAATATTAAGTGTGAAGTAGAGAAAGGTGAGGCGGAACGAGTGATAAGGAGGATACATGTGCAGAGGGATGGTCTGACAGAGCATGGAGTTAAATGTGCAGAAAGAGTAAGTAAATTTAAGAAGGGCAACAAAATTTAACGGGCGTATAGCCCGGTGAGAGTTCGGGGAGCTGGGTTATGCACAATAGGCAGCGAATTAAACAGAGAGAGGAAAAATGGGCTGAAAATTCTATATCTGAAAGCTCGAAGTGTCAGAAATAAGGCGCATGAGCTTGAAGCTCAGATGCGAATGGGTAACTATGACGCTGATGGTGCGGTTGGTGCAGCAGGCTGGGCCGTTACGGGGACGCCGCCTCTTGGTGAGGCCGAGGCCGGGGCCAGGCCCCGGGCCGCCCGCCGCCACCGCACCGTGGGCGGCCTGCAGCCAGTGCGAGGCAGCGGCGGGCGGAGGGGGCAAGCCCCGAGGCCTGGAGCTAGTCTGCCGCTCGTCGCGACCGCCGCCGCCGCCTGGTACGGCCAGCGCGGCGGTGAGCTGCGAACCCACTTCCATAGGCCAGTAACCAAGGTGATCATCCCAACGGCGGAGCAGGCAGAAGAGGAGACATCTCCCAACAGCTGCAAAGGCGGATGAGGATGCCCAACAATGGGTAGGGAGGCTGGCGAGCACGCGGCAAGAACTGCCGTAGACCCACAACACTCAGGGCATGAATACCTGGCGTGTGAAGCCTGGATTCGGCGGACTGCGCGGAAGAAACAATCACTGTTTCAACGGGCAGAAAGGCGATACTCAGCAATGCGTCGTGGAGCGGTAAGAAGGCACAGTGAGACACATAGAACACCGCTGGTCATCCACTGCATCCTGACCTATCTCCAGCCGTCTCGACTATGTCTTGCCACTGGGTCCAGATAGGCCGGGACGAGAGAGTGAGGCTGATGACCTGCGCAACTCTCCCTCACTTTAATCCAAGTCAAGCACAAGTCATGACTTCAAACCCAACGCGCAACCTAAAGTCCTGTGGCGATGGGGGAGTGGCGAAGCAGCAGGTACGGACACACTGGAAGCTGTCGTCACAAACCTGCACACAGGCGGCCCAGGGCGTAGGGTCGCTCTCTACTGGACTGAAGCAGCAGCTCTTTAGGATCGCTGTGCTCACCTCCATGGAGGAAGGGGCTGGGAAAGGTGCCTCAAACATAGTCTGCTTCACATCACCCTGGCCAGCTTACCGCGGCTGGTGGGGATCCCTCATAGCGGTCGACTTACAACAGTGAAGAAGAAAGTGATGGTGCTCAACCTTGGCACATGGAAGGTGAGAACTCTGCAAGATAACATCAAGGCAGACAGACCAGAGAGAAGAACTGCACTGGTTACAAAAGAGCGAGCTCGCTACAGCGTGGACATAGCAGCTCTCAGCGAAACGAGCCTCGCAGACAAGGGCCAGCTGACAGAACGTAGTGGTGGATACACGTTCTCCTGGAGCGGTCGCAGCAGCGCTGAACCACGAGAAGCAGGCGTGGGATTTGCCATCAATTCTAACTTCGCCCGTAAACTCACCAAGCAGCCAGAGAGCATCAACGACCGCCTGATGACACTTCAGCTCCCACTTGCAAACAAGAAGAGTGCTACGCTGATGAATGCCTACACTCCCACCATGACCAACCCAAATGACATTAAAGACAAGTTCTACGAAGAACTCGACGCCCTCATCTGAGCAATCCCACAGTCAGAGAAGCTCATCGTTCTCGGGGACTTCAATGCCAACATCTTGAGCAAGGTCTGCTCCCAGAAAGCCAGTACGGCTTCCGTGCTGAACGTGGGACCGCGGATATGATTTTTGCTGCGCGCCAACTCCAGGAAAAATGCCAGGAGCAACACAGCAACCTCTTCGGGACCTTTGTCGATCTAACCAAGGCTTTCGATACGGTCAGCAGAGAAGGCTTGTGGAAGATCATGGAGAAGTTTGGCTGCCCCAGCAAGTTCATCACAATCGTCCAGCAGTTCCACGACGGTATGATGGTGAAAGTTCTGGATGACGGGGACGAGTCGGAGGCCTTCTCAGTGACAAATGGCGTCAAACAAGGCTGCGTGCTTGCTCCTATTCTGTTCAGTATGGTATTTTCTGCCATGCTGACAGATGCCTTCCGTAACTACGAAGAAGGAATCCACGTCAGGTACAGGACTGACGGCAGGTTGTTCAACCTTAGGCGCCTGCAAGCAGTTACAAAGGTGCAAGAGACTTTCATCAGAGACTTCTTGTTTGCTGATGACTGCGCACTCAACGCCAGCACAGAGCAGGAGATGCAGCGTGAAATGGACCGCTTCTCACAAGCCTGCGATAACTTCGGTCTCACTATCAGCACCAAAAAGACTGAAGTTGTGTTATGGCTGCCCCAGGAAAGCCATACCAGGAGCCGCGCATCACTCGAAGGGCCAGAACCTCCAGGCAGTCGACAACTTCACTTACCTGGGCAGCATACTCTCTCGCGCAGTGAATATAGACGCTGAGGTCAACAACAGGATTGCCAAAGCCAGCGCCGCCTTTGGGAGACTCCGTGAGAACGTCTGGGAGCGCAGAGGAGTCAGGCTTACCACCAAGCTCAAGGTCTACTGTGCAGTGGTCCTTACCACCCTCCTTTACGCCAGCGAGACCTGGACTGTCTACAGCAGACACGCCGAACAGCTCAACCACTTTCACCTGAGCTGTCTCCGCAGACTCCTCCACAGCAGGTGGCAGGACAAAGTCCCCGACACGGAAATCCTGGAACGAGCTGGGCTCTGCAGCGTCTACACCCTCCTGCTTAAAGCCCAAGCCAGGTGGGCTGGACATGTGGTCAGAATGCCAGACAGCCGATTGCCTAAGCAGCTGCTGTATGGAGAACTGTGTCAGGGCAAGCGCTCAGTCAGGGGGCAGAAGAAACGTTACAAAGACGGCCTGAAAGCGTCCCTCAAAGTCCTGGGTGTCGACATCAACACGTGGGAGACGCTTGCCCTCGACCGTCCAGCTTGGCGCAGCAAGATTACCACAGGAGCCCGTGCAGCTGAAGTCAGGCGCATCATCGAGGCGCAACGAAAGCGTCCTGTGCGCAAAGACCGAGCAGCATCCAGTAATAAGTGTTATCTACAGGCCCCCAAACAGTAGCATGGATATTGGGTGCAAGTTGAATAGGGGGTTAACAATGGCATGTGGCAAATGAAATGTCGCAGTAGTTATCGGGGATTTCAACATGCAGGTGAACTGGGAAACTCAGGTTGGTACTGGACCCCAGGATAGGGAGTTCGCAGAGTGCCTACGGGATGCATTTTTGGAGCAGCTTGTACGAGAGCCGACCAGGGCTAAGGCTATTCTGAACTTAGTGTTGTGCAATGAACAGGATTTGATAAGAGATCTTGAAGTAAAGGAGCCATTAGGAGGTAGTGACCATCATATGTTAAGTTTTTATCTGCAAGTTGAGAGGGATAAGGGCAGATCAGAAATGTCAGTATTGCAGTTGAACAAAGGAGATTATGGAGCCATGAGGGAGGAGCTGGTCAAAGTTGACTGGTCGGATATTCTAGCAGAAAAGCCAGTGGAACAGCAATGGCAGGTATTCTTGGGAATAATGCACAATGTGCAAAATCAGTTCATCGCCCGGAGAAGGAAGGATTCAAAGGGGGAAAAGTGGCCACAGTGGTTGACAAAGGAAATCAGAGATAGCATAGCATTAAAAAAGAAGTATAACAGAGCTAAGGTGAGTGGGAAGATGGATGATTGGGAAATTTTTACGGAGCAATAGAACTTAACTAAAAAGGTTATACGGGGAGAAAAAATGAGGTATGAACGCAAGCTAGCTAGGGATATAAAGGAGGCTAGCAAAATATTTGTTTTTAGGTATGTGAAGAGAGGGAAGGTAGTTAAGAACAATGTTGGCCCTTGAAGAATGAATTGGGAGAAATTGTTATGGGAAACAGAGAAATGGTAGACGAATTTAACAAGTACTTTGGATCTGTCTTCACTAGGGAAGACACAAACAATCTCCCAGATGTATGGTTAGGCCAAGGAGATAGGGTAGCCGAGGAAATGAAACAGATTGACATTAGGAGGGAAACGGTGATCAGTAAACTGATGGGACTGAAGGCTAACAAATCCCCAGTTGCAGATGGTCTGCATCCTCGGGTACGAAAGGAGGTAGCTCTGGAAATTGCGGATGCATTGGTGATCATTTTCCAATGTTCCTTAGATTCAGGATAAGTTCCTGAGGATTGGCGAATGGCTAGTGTTATCCCACTTTTTAAGAAATGAGGGAGGGAGAAAACAGAGAACTATCGCCCTGTTAGCCTAACATCAGTAGTGGGGAAGATGCTAGAATCCATTATTAAAGATGAAATAGCAGCATATCTTGATAGCAGTGATAGAAGTGGCCCGAGCCATCATGGATTTACCAAGGACAAATCATGGTTGACTAATCTATTGGAGTTTTCCGAGGATGTAACCAGGAAGATAGACGCGGGAGATCCAGTGGATGTGGTGTACCTTGACTTTCAGAAGGCATTCGATAACGTACCTTATAGGAGATTGGTGGGTAAAATCAGAGCTCATGGCATTGGGGGGAGGATACTGACATGGATAGAAAACTGGTTGGCAGATGGAAAGCAAAGGGTAACAGTGAATAGGTGTTTCTCGGGATGGCAGGTGGTGACTAGTGGGGTGCCACAGGGCTCGGTATTGGGACCACAGCTGTTTACGATTTACGTCAATGATTTAGAGGAAGGCATTGTGAATAACATCAGCAACTTTGCTGATGATACTTTGTGTGGCAGTGTGACATGTGATGAGGATGTAGGAGAATTCAAGGTGACTTGGATAGGCTGGGTGAGTGGGCGGAAACTTGGCAGATGGCGTTTAATGTGAATAAGTGTGAGGTTATTCACTTTGGGTGCAAGAAAAGGAAGGCAGTTTATTATCTGAACGGTGTGGAGTTAGGTAAAGGAGAAATACAAAGAGATCCAGGAGTACTTGTTCATCATTCACTGAAGGTGAATGAGCAAGTGCAGCAGACAGTGGAGAAGACTAATGGAATGTTTGCCTTTATTACAAAGGGAATTGAGTACAAGACCAAGGAAATCCTTTTGCATTTGTAGAGGGCCCTGGTGAGACCAAACCTGGAGTATTGTGTGCAGTTTTGGTCTCCAGGGTTAAGGAAGGACATCCTGGCTGTGGAGGAGGTGCAGCGTAGGTTCACTAGGTTAATTCCTGGGATGTCCGGATTGTCTTACGCAGAGAGGTTCGAGAGACTGGGCTTTTACACGCTGGAAATAAGGAGATTGAGGGGGGATCTGATTGAGACATATAAGATTATTAAGGGACTGGACAAGGTAGAGGCAGGAAATATGTTCCAGATGCTGGGAGAGTCCTGTACCAGAGGACATGGTTTAAGAATAAGGGGCAGGTCATTTAGGACAGAGATGAGGAGGAACTTCTTCTCCCAGAGAGTTGTGGAGGTGTGGAACGTGCTGCCTCAGAAGGCATTGGAGGCCAATTCTCTGGATGCTTTCAATAAGGAGCTAGCTAGATATCTTATGGATAGGGGAATCAAGGGTTATGGGGACAAGGCAAGAACCGGGAATTGACAGTAGATGATGAGCCATGATCTCAGAATGGTGGTGCAGGCTCGAAGGGCTGAAAGGTCTATTTCTGCACCTATTGTCTATTGTCTATTGTCTATTGTCTAAAATTGTGTGATTGTGAACTCCTGAGTCCGTCGATTTCTCGGATGTCCAGCCAGGCGGGAGGAGTGAACCTCCTCCAACACTTTGAAACGTACCGCAACAGGGTCAAACAGCTGATTGGGAGGAACCATTTCTTGTCATGTTCCAGTCCGTGAAGTCCTTGTTCCGGTTCGCGGTCCGGACCATGGTAACTTGCACCGTTTTTTCCGGTTTTCCCCGGTTTCTGTTGTGAGCACATGTTTCTCGTTTTGGAGCTGAGACATAAATATTTCTGCTAACCAGCGAATCCCTGCTGGACTGTTTCCCTTCTTGTCTTTCCACAACACCGCCTCCCCCGCCCCCCGCGCCTGACTCTCTGCTTGCGTACCTCGCTCGACTCTATGTCTGGATATCCCGCATGTATCGCTGAAGTTTTACCGCCGGAGTAAGACCGGAGCCTGGTTAGTTCAAGATCAGGAACTGTCTTTCTTTGTGTGGAACTGTTTCTCGGTGTCCACGCCTTCGCTGGGTGGGTCCGGCCGTTTGCCACCACCTTGCGTTAGGATCCGTCTCTTCATGTTTAGTGTTCTGTTGTTGAGTCCCGGCACTATGTCCTGTTCCCAAGGAAAGGTCCCAGCTCTTTGTTCCGTGCTCCTGTCTCTTCTAGATCAAAGTTCTGTGCTCCTGAAGGCCCTTATCCATTTCGTGCGTAGTCCAGTCCTATCCGAGTCCTGTCCATGTTCCTTTACCTGTCCTTGTGTCTCACCCTACCCAGTAGTTCCTTACCCAAGCCAGTCCTGTAGCCTCGTCTTGTCCTCGCCTAGTTCTGGAGTCCGAGCCCGAGTCAAGTCGCAGGTCTGGGTCCTTGCCCAACTCGGAGTACGTACACAAGCATCGATGTACCCAAAACCAAGTCTCCAGCCTCATGCCTCAAGAACAAGACGCTAGCCTGCAGCGCTCAAGACCAAGACCTCAGCCTGTCTCCAAGCTCAAGACTCAAAATCAAGATCCCAAGCCTGTCTCCAAGCATCAAGCCTCAAGACCCCAGCCACCAGTCCTGCAGTCATATCATGTCCATGCCTGGTACCAAGGCCCGAGCCGGAGGCAAGACCCACGTCCTGAGTCCTTGTCCAGTCTCTGGCTCACAGTCGATACCCAAGCCTCGAAGTACCCAAAACCAAGACCACAGCCTCCAGTCCTGCAGTCATGTCATGTCCGTGCCTGGTTCTGGGGCCCGAGCCCGAGGCAAAACACAGGTTCTTGGTCCTTGCCCAGTCTCTGGATCGGAGTCCATACCAAAGCCTCGAAGTCCCCAAAACCAAGACCCCAGCCTCAAGCCTGAAGACCAAGACCCCATCCCGCAGACCTCAATACTAAGATCCCAGCCTGCAGGCCTGCGTCCAAGACATCAGCTTGTCTCCAAGCTCAACCGTAAGACCAAGACTCCAGCCTGTCTCTAAGCTCAAGCCTCAAAACCAAGACCCCAAGCCTGCCTCCAAGCCTCAAATCTCAAGACCCTAGCCTCCAGTCCTGCAGTCATGTCATGTCCATGCGTGGTGGGGCCTGACCCCGAGGCAAGGCGCAGGTTCTGGGTTCTTGTCCAGTCTCTAGTTCGGGGTCCAAGCCTTAGTTTGCATTTTTGTCCCTGTTCCTTGTCTGTATCCTGTCACGTTCCTACTCTAGTCAAGTCCTGTTATTTGTACCTCAGTGTCTGTGTCTTGCATTTGGGTCCGTTCCCACCACCCCATTGTGACACATCTAGGGCTGGATCTGATTGTTGGGCGGCCTTCACCGCTGCCTCTATTCCACAGAACACCGGAGCAGCGACAGTCGAGAGACGATCATTGAGCTCTGTGTCAGTATTGTCCCCAGATCCGTCGAAATGCCGAGAGAGAGAGCCTCGACATTTGCTGCTGCGACGATAAGTGTGGACGAAATTTATCTGCGTAAAGAAGGGAGCCTACCGAGCTTTACAAGAGTTGAGTTTCTTAGCATCCTGAATGTAGGAGAGGTTCTTGTGATCTGTCCAGACCAAGAATGATTGTTTTGCCACCTCCAGCCAGCGTTACCATTCTTCCATTGCCTCCATAACCATTAGGAGCTTCCCGTTCCCAACGACTTAATTCCTCTCGGACGAAATCAAGCGACGGGAAAGAAAGGCACAATGGTGAAGCCGGTGATCTTCAGAAGGCGCTGACAGAGGATAGCTGCAACGCCTACATCGAATGCAACCACGCGACAATAAATGGCTGAGATGGGTCTGGGGTTTGCAGCGCCGGGGCAGTGGTGAAAAGTTGCTTTAGCTCTGAAAATGCTTGATCGGCATCGTCAGTCCAATAGAATCCTGCCGAGGACTTCTAGGTGAGTGCAATATTTGGAGCCACGATAGAGCCGAAATGCCGGGTGAAGCGGCGATAAAAGTTCGCAACCACCATGCACCACCGTGCCTGTTTGACTGTAAACGGTTTGGCCCACTCTGTAACTGCCTGCACTTTACTAGAGCCCACTTGAGCACTGGATGGGGTAGGTATACAGCCCAAAACGATACCTGGTCTTTATGGAATTAACATTTTTTTTCTGGATTGGCATATAGGTTATTTTCAAGAAGACTTTGGGCACTCTCCGGGCATGCTGAACGTTCTCCTGATGAAGGCGGTAATAGATAAGGATGTCATTTAAATATACAAACACAAACTGATTTAACATGTCCCTGAGCACTTTGCTAACCAAGGCTTAGAATACAGCGGGGACGCTGGCCAGACCGACAGGCATCATCAAGTATTCACAGTGGCCATCGGAGGTGCTGAAAACCGTTTTCTATTCATCCCATTCTCTTGTGCGAATAAGATTGCAAGCATTGCGCAGATCAATGTTTGCAGAATATAGATGCACCCTGGAGATGATCAAACGCAGACCCCAGCAAGGGAATAAAGTTGTGGCTCTTCACAGTGTTCAGAGGCCGATAATCGATGCAGGGATGGAAATTGTCATCGTTCTTGCTCACAAAAAAAAAGCCCTCTCCTGCCGCCGAAGTTGACGGACGGAAATACCCTATGCTCAATGACTCCTTAATGTATTCCGCTATGTCCACTGTTTCAGGACGACAGAGGGAAAACAGCCGGCTCCGGGGAGGATTCGGGCAAGCTGGGAGTACTATGTCGCAGTCGTGCTGCCGGTGTGGTGGCATTTCTTTTACTGAAACGCTCAAGGAGATCCGCATATTCAGCGGAATCCCAGAGAGGTGACACACGAGGGGTTTCATGGAATGGAGCTTTAGCTGGACCCAGACAGTTAGACAAGCAGGCCGATCCCCACTCCTCGAGTACCTTCAGAGACCAATCAATCCGTCAGTTATGTCGGGATATCCAGTGGAGTCCAAGTACCAGTGGCAGTTCAGGTGAATTAACCAGATAGGAAGATATTACTTCATGATGGTTGCCTTCGAGCACCAGTTGGAGGAGTTGGGTGGAAAGGTAGATTTGGCCGGTTCCCAGAGTTCGACCGTCCAGCGCCTTGACGTGGATCTTTTCACTTAATCCTTGAGTTCGAGCTCCCCATTTTTGAGCAAGGGAGATGTTTATAAGATTCCCGACTGCACTAGAGTCGATGGACGCCTTATGTACATGAGTCTGAGACCTCCACGAGAAGGAAGCTGCAAGCATTACAAAATGAGGGGAAACTGAACGGGAACGGGCAAGGAAAGTCGGTGATCTGGCGGCGCGTATTAAGTTCGAAACATTGTTTCCCTGCGCCACTCAGTTACCATGTCCTCAACTCCAATAGCCAGATTAATCACGTCGTCCAGACTATCCTGCTCGTCCCAGACAGCGATCTCATGTTGGAACCCTCCATTCAGTCCACGCTGGAAGGCAATGATGAGGGATCTCTAATTCCATCCCGTCTCTACTGCAGGAGTACGGAACTTGACTACATTCGCTCTCACCATTCCTCTGCCTAGGCGTAGGTCCAAGAGTCGGTGGGCAACCGCTTGACCTCGTACTGGAATCTCAAAAGCCTTCCTTATGTCCGCCACAAAATGTTGTAACGACTGCGCTGCGGATTATCCTTGCTCCTGTAAAGCGTTGAACAGACTGAGTGGAAGTCCGTCAAGACGAATGACCATATACGCCAAATTTCACGCATCATCACCGAAACGACCAGGCTAGGCTTGGAACGTCAGTTCGCATTGGTAAATAAAATTCCTGCACCTTCAGGATCACCAGAATATCTGCCTGGTGGTGGAATACTCGGTTCCTGTACAGTCGTGGGAGTCGACTCCGGTCCGGGCGCGGGACCGGGAGCATTAGTACCGGAGATTGACGGGGCAGCAGAAAAGGAGGACTTGCGAGATGGTGGGTGTGGGACTGAGGCGGCCGGAAGCTGCTGAATTAAGCTGGCGAGAACGTTAAGGGCTGTTCGCTGATGCTTGCTGGTTGTTCAGAGTAAGTTCGCAAAAAATCGCAGACACCTCAGCCCGATTCTCTGTGGTGAGCTGTTGAACAGTAGCCGCTCGGGACTATACCTCTTCCTCCAATTGGGACTGGGCTTGTCGGCATGAGGTTATCTGCCTCATTTCCTCCGTAACTTCACTGAGATGAGATTTATTTGCCCTGTAGCTCATGTGCTACCTGACGAATGAATCTAACGGGCAAGGTCAGCTGCCCTCTCTCTCTGCTGGGTCCGTCTTTGTTGTTAAAGACTTGCTGTTATCAGTTTCGGATATGGTCGAAGTGCGGAGTGAGAGATACTGAAGCAAGTCGATACCGCGATCAGTAAAGTATGACTATGACTATGATTATGACTTTTATACAAACAGTGTTAAAGGGGAAATAAACAGTAAACGCTAAACGAATACCGCTAGACTTAAGAGTCAGTTCAATTGAAAGTCCAATACCTCTGGGAAGGCCCAACACAAAACAACAGCGAACCTTTCCGGTGCTCTGTCCACGTCTCGACAAGCACCATGACAACAAGTATGGAGTAATATCATACTAAATGATAATTAGCCGACACGTGCAATTTGACATGGACAATGGCCATATCTGCTGCGTTGTCAAATCCGTGCTCGTGATATCTAGAGTCAGTAGAAGCTACAGTCCTCTTAAATCAACAGAATTGTTATTTTAATATCATTATACCCGAGTTGATAAACATCAGGGGTAGGATAATATTGAACTGTGAGCTAATGAAGAACACAACAATTCTCCTGCAAAGTCATGAAAAAAAAATCCTTTTGTGCCGAAGGGTAATTTCTCTATATACTGGACTCTTCTACTAACACGAACAATAAAGTCGATTACAGGAAAAAAATATCGCTTTTGATTGCGAAATAATGCTAAATTTTTGTTTCAACAACGCTGTTGTACGACTCTTTGCAAGTACCTTCTAACGTTAGGAGAAAGAAAATTGACGAACAACATTGGCCGTGAGGCCAGTTATTCTGCTGTACCAATCCGTGGTATATAGCTTAAAATTTCACATAGATTATTTGCACTGAAGCGGTATACACTTAGAATCTGGTATCAAGACAATGTTGCCAATCTAAAATAAATCACACAATCGGATCATTGCTCAAATGTTATGGAGAAAAGTCTGAAGCAATTGGTAAAACAAATATCTTTATTATTAAAAGTCTTGCGTCCACCAAGATATACATAGAAATGGGGATGGTATGTGATGGCGGAAGGAGAAGTCCAAGCGCAATACATCTTCAAAGAATCGTTAATGTGTCTCACCAACATAATTCCCTTAATATCTTTCATACAGTAGGCAATGTGCATTCGAGTTGCAAGTCCATACTTGGTGTAGACTATTTTGTTTAAATGGTTCGTACATAATGAGTATATTGTTCACTTTTACACGTCCTTCAATTGTATTGAGCATTATTAGTCGGCCACGCTCAGACCGATTCCATTTACTCCAGATATAAATTCCAGTATTATATAGATAAAGTGCCGTAGAGACAAATATCGAATCAGCATCAGCATCAGAAATACATGCCACATAATCGGTTTACGTTGGAGTTCTATGACATTAACAGAACTGGTATTTTTCTTCTCAATGTGTTATTAGGTCGTTTAGGTGGCTGACATTAAGTCATTCCATTTATTTAAATGTGCGAGAAATCGATATCAGAATATCGATATCAGAATCAGCATCAGAATTACATGGCCACATAATCGGTTTACTTTGGAGTTCATTGACATTAGCAGAACTGGCATTTTTCTTGTCAATGTGTTATTAGGTCGCTTAGTGGCTGATATTAAGTCATTCCATTTCTTTAAATGTGTGAAAAATCGTGACGTCCACAAATATTTTTTTTTTCCCCAATTGAATAAACATCATTTGGAATTCACTGATTTGTTGCTTCAAACCCTGCAGTAGCATCACGTGAGGCTGTTGGAGAATATATATAACGCTGATCATCCCCATCATTATATACAAGCAACATTGTCAAAACATGCATGAACCCGTGAACATTCCTGCATATTCGATCTGTTATATTTTTATTGGTGTCGTCGGCATTCCGGGTAAGTTATTATTCATCTCCATCAGATTTAGCTTTAATTCCATCCTTGTTGTTTTGAAAATCGTTGTCTGAAACATACTGAGTTGTTGTCTATCGTAAAGTCAGTTGGGCATTAGGAGGTATTGCAGGATTAAACTTCATCACATTTTTTCCATACTCTCTTATTCTGCTGTCAATGTAAGCCTGGTGACACCAAAGTACGCGAGCCTCTCCTTAACAAAAGTATAATCTGCTGGAGGATCTGACCTAATCAGGCAACATCTTCAGATTTTAATGAACCAGACGACATAGTGATTTTTTCCAGACACTGTCTGAGTTGTTGACCTTATTATACATGTGATTTGTTGCATGGAGTTATCTCTACATTAAACAAAATATATTATTTAATTATTCTTCCGTGCGTTATGTGCAAGCAATTTATTCTGAATGCTGGAGGACGGAACTTTGGTGTACATACCATGAAATATAAAGTCATGTGCATGTTTTTACATTATTGTCCATTTTGCAATTCGGGTAAGCATCTGTTTCTCATCAAAATCCGCACATACTTTTCTTGACTTACTTCAGTCCTGATGTCTACTAATTTTCACATCAGGATAATACGATTTAACTTAATGATATTCTCTGTAAGTACTAAACATTTTACATTGCAGCTACAATAATTTAATTATACAACGGCATGTTTGACTGTTGGCAGAAAGGTAAATCGACCAAAAGTCCACATTAACACAGAAAAATGCTATTTGATAACCAACTTAAAATGTTGCAAATTGCAGCTTAATTTCAGAACATATTCGCACTGAGTCTGAAAACTCGTCTACCTTCCACTGAAAAGTTATAACAGGACAAATGGATTTCATTCGTAGATAAATATCAAACACATGTTACAATCAATGCTCACTTATTACAGATTGAAAAAGAGTGGCTCGGTTTTCTGTAGGCATACAGGATTTACTGTTTTTGATGATATTGAAATGAGTCTTCCAGTTTATTACGTCGACGCTGCCTTTCTTCCCTATATCTCATGTCATATTTGTTTATATCAGGAACATATCTTTCCATGTCTTGTCTGAACTTTGCCAGAAGCCATGACTCCTTTTCAACCTACAATGTCATCTGTCCGCAAAACAAACAAACATATCTGACAGTGTTCATCAGACCCCCTTGACTCAATTGCATCATGTGTTAGCTCCCAGCGGTCCCTGGGGAATTACGTTCCTGTTATATTGTTTATCTTATGCCACCACCGACATCTATTTGAAAGAAGATGCGCCAAGTGCATCGAGATGCAGCTCCTAAGGGACCGTGTTACGGAACTGGAGCTGCAGCTCGATGACCTTCGTCTGGTCAGGGAGAGTGAGGAGGTGATAGAGAGGAGTGGAAGGCAGGTGGTCACGCCGGGGCCACGGAAGGCAGGCAAGTGGGTCACGGTTAGGAGGGGGAAGGGGAAAAGTCAGGTGATGCGGAGTACCCCGGTGGCTGTGCCCCTTAACAACAGGTACTCCTGTTTGAGTACAGTTGGGGGGGACAGCTTACCCGGGGGAAGCGACAGTGGCCGTGCCTCCGGCACAGAGTCTGACCCTGTAGCTCAGAAGGGTAGGGCAAGAAAGAGGAGGGCAGTTGTGATAGGGGACTTGATAGTAAGGGGGTCAGATAGGCGATTCTGTGGACACAGTCCAGAGACCCGGATGGTAGTTTGCCTCCCTGGTGCCAGGTTCCGGGATATTTCTGATCGTGTCCAAGATATCCTGGAGTGGGAGGGTGAGGAGCCAGACGTCGTGGTATATATAGGTACCAATGACATAGGTAGGAAAAGGGATGAGGTCCTGAAAGGAGAATATAGGGAGCTAGGAAGGGAGTTGAGAAAAAGGGCCTCAAAGGTAGTAATCTCGGGATTACTGCCTGTGTCACGCGACAGTAAGAGTAGGAATGCGATGAGGTGGAGTATAAATGCGTGGCTGAGGGATTGGATCAGGGGGCAGGGAATCAAGTTTTTGGATCATTGGGACCTCTTTTGGCGCAGACGTGACCTATACAAAAAGGACGGGTTACACTTGAATCCTAGGGGGACCAATATCCTGGCAGGGAGATTAGCGGGGGCTACTGAGGTGACTTTAAACTAGAATGGTTGGGGGATGGGAATCAAATTAAAGAGGCTAGGCGTGAGGAAGTTAGTTCACAACAGAGGGATGGGAACCAGTGCAGAGCGACAGAGGGGTGTAAAGTGAGGGTAGAAGCAAAAAGTACAAAGGAGAAAAGTAAAAGTGGCAGGCCGACAAATCCAGGGCAAGCATTAAAAAGGGCCACTTTTCAACATATTTGTACAAGGCTAAGAGAGTTGTAAAAGAGCGCCTGAAGGCTTTATGTGTCAATGCAAGGAGCATTCGTAATAAGGTGGATGAATTGAAAGTGCAGATTGTTATTAATGATTATGATATAGGTGGGATCACAGAGACATGGCTCCAGGGTGACCAGGGATGGGAGCTCAACGTTCAGGGATATTCAATATTCAGGAGGGATAGACATGAAGGAAAGGGAGGTGGGGTGGCGTTGCTGGTTAAAGAAGAGATTAACGCAATAGAAAGGAAGGACATAAGCCGGGAAGATGTGGAATCGATATGGGTAGAGCTGCGTAAAACTAAGGGGCAGAGGACGCTGGTGGGAGTTGTGTACAGGCCACCTAATAGTAGTAGTGAGGTCGGAGATGGTATTAAACAGGAAATTAGAAATGTGTGCAATAAAGGAACAGCAGTTATAATGCTTGACTTCAATCTACATGTAGACTGGGTGAACCAAATTGGTAAAGGTGCTGAGGATGAGGATTTCTTGGAATGTATGCTGGATGCTTTTTTGAACCAACATGTCGGGGAACCAACTAGAGAGCAGGCTATTCTGGACTGGGTTTTGAACAATGAGGAAGGGTTAATTAGCGATCTTGTCGTGAGAGGCCCCTTGGGTAAGATTGACCATAATATGGTGGAATTCTTCATTAAGATGGAGAGTGACATAGTTAATTCAGAAACAAAGGTTCTGAACTTAAAGAGGGGTAACTTTGAAGGTATGAGACGTGAATTAGCTAAGATAGACTTGCAAATGACACTTAAAGGATTGACGGTGGATATGCAACGGCAAGCATTTAAAGATTGCATGGATGAACTACAACAATTGTTCATCCCAGTTTGACAAAAGAATAAATCAAGGAAGGTAGTGTACCCGTGGCTGACAAGAGAAATTAGGGATAGTATCAATTCCAAAGAAGAAGCATACAAATTAGCCAGAGAAAGTGGCTCACCTGAGGACTGGGAGAAATTCAGAATTCAGCAGAGGAGGACAAAGGGCTTAATTAGGAAGGGGAAAAAAAGATTATGAGAGAAAACTGGCAGGGAACATAAACACAGACTGTAAAAGCTTTTATAGATATGTAAAAAGGAAAAGACTGGTAAAGACAAATGTAGGTCCCCTGCAGACAGAAACAGGTGAATTGATTATGGGGAGCAAGGACATGGCAGACCAATTGAATAATTACTTTGGTTCTGTCTTCACTAAGGAGGACATAAATAATCTTCCAAAAATAGTAAGGGACAAAGGGTCCAGTGAGGTGGAGGAACTGAGCGAAATACATGTTAGTAGGGAAGTGGTGTTAGGTAAATTCAAGGGATTGAAGGCAGATAAATCCCCAGGGCCAGATGGTCTGCATCCTAGAGTGCTTAAGGAAGTAGCCCAAGAAATAGTGGATCATCAGTGATAATTTTTCAAAACTCGTTAGATTCTGGACTAGTTCCTGAGGATTGGAGGGTGGCTAATGTAACTCCACTTTTTAAAAAAGGAGGGAGAGAGAAACCGGGGAATTATAGACCGGTTAGCCTAACGTCGGTGGTGGGGAAACTGCTGGAGTCAGTTATCAAGGATGTGATAACAGCACATTTGGAAAGCAGTGAAATGATCGGACAAAGTCAGCATGGATTTGTGAAAGGAAAATCATGTCTGACGAATCTCATAGAATTTTTCGAGGATGTAACTAGTAGAGTGGATAGGGGAGAACCAGTGGATGTGGTATATTTGGATTTTCAAAAGGCTTTTGACAAGGACCCACACAGGAGATTAGTGTGCAAACTTAAAGCACACGGTATTGGGGGTAAGGTATTGGTGTGGGTGGAGAATTGGTTAGCAGACAGGAAGCAAAGAGTGGGAATAAACGGGACCTTTTCCGAATGGCAGGCGGTGACAAGTGGGGTACCGCAAGGCTCAGTGCTGTGACCCCAGTTGTTTACAATATATATTAATGACTTGGATGAGGGAATTAAATGCAGCATCTCCAAGTTTGCGGATGACACGAAGGTGGGTGGCAGTGTTAGCTGTGAGGAGGATGCTAAGAGGATGCAGGGTGACTTGGATAGGTTGGGTGAGTGGGCAAATTCATGGCAGATGCAATTTAATGTGGATAAATGTGAAGTTATCCACTTTGGTGGCAAAAATAGGAAAACAGATTATTATCTGAATGGTGGCCGATTAGGAAAAAGGGAGGTGCAACGAGACCTGGGTGTCATTATACACCAGTCATTGAAAGTGGGCATGCAGGTACAGCAGGCGATGAAAAAGGCGAATGGTATGCTGGCATTTATAGCGAGAGGATTCGAGTACAGGAGCAGGGAGGTACTACTGCAGTTGTACAAGGCCTTGGTGAGACCACACCTGGAGTATTGTGTGCAGTTTTGGTCCCCTAATCTGAGGAAAGACATCTTTGCCATAGAGGGAGTACAAAGAAGGTTCACCAGATTTATTCCTGGGATGGCAGGACTTTCATATGAAGAAAGACTGAATGAACTGGGCTTGTACTCGTTGGAATTTAGAAGATTGAGGGGGGATCTGATTGAAACGTATAAGATCCTAAAGGGATTGGACAGGCTAGATGCAGGAAGATTGTTCCCGATGTTGGGGAAGTCCAGAACGAGGGGCCACCGTTTGAGGATAGAGGGGAAGCCTTTTCGGACAGAGATTAGGAAAAATTTCTTCACACAGAGAGTTGTGAATCTGTGGAATTCTCTGCCACAGAAAACTGCTGAGGCCAGTTCATTGACTATATTTAAGAGGGAGTTAGATATGGCCCTTGTGGCTACGGGGGTCAGGGGGTATGGAGGGAAGGCTGGGGCGGGGTTCTGAGTTGGATGATCAGCCATGATCATAATAAATGGCGGTGCAGGCTCGAAGGGCCGAATAGCCTACTCCTGCACCTAATTTCTATGTTAAGATCTTATCTACTAACCTAGGCTGCAGTCAAACGCTTCCATCTCCCCCGCCGTAATGATCACGTACAAGAAGCATTCGTTTATGAACAAGTCCATGCTCAACACATTTCACACGAACTGAACGCATGGATTACACGCGACGTTTCAGAGTGGACACATATTTCCCCCGTCAACTCGCTTGATCTTGGGCTGCTTCCTGTTTCGTCTCCTGCTCGTTTTTTGTCTGACGAAGAGTTCACTCGGACCCTACGGGGAGAAAATGCAGAAATTCGCGTCGTCATAGCAGATACGTACATTAGGAATCTGTAGGCCGGTGAGTCTCACATCAGTTATGGAAAAGGCATGGGAAAATATTTGAGGGGCTGGATATATCAGTATTTTGATAGACATGGACTGAATAAGGAGAGTCAGCATAGGTTCATTTTTAAATGGTCACATCTACCCAATTTTAAAGAGCTACTCGAGGACGTTATTAGGAAAATGAATGGGAAAAATGCGCTGGATAACTTTAGACAGAAGTTTGACAAGTTCACGCATAGGACACTGAACAAGCAGGGTCAGTTGTGGAAGAAGCCAGAGAACGTTAGCAGAGGATTGCCTCTCTAAATGGTGGGCTGTGATTTGTGGCATGCTGCAGGGATCGTCGTTGGATCTTTTGTCGTTTGTTTCTATATTAATTATCTGGATAAGAATGTGCTCAACTGGCTCAGCAAATTTCCGATTGCCACCTAGATGCGGGGTGTAGTAGACAGGGAGAAACACTAGAACGGATTGCAGAGGGATTTGCATCAGCCGAGAAAATGATCTGAAAAATGACCCATAAGTCCGAGATTTTGTACCTCAGTAGGACCAAACAGGGTAGGTCTCACAGAGAGAACGGTGTGTCACTGAGCAGTGTATCACATCAAAGGGCGGTTATGTTGAAGTCGTAAATATATATTGATGAGGCCTACATTCGAGAATTTTGTGCAGATTTTGACACCTGCCTACAGGAAAGATGTAAGCAAGGTTGAACGAGTACAGATAAATGTTACAATTATGTTGCCGTGTCTGGAGGATCTGAGGTCCAATGAGAGATTGAATTAGCAGCCATTGCCTTTTTTTTAGAACGTGGCAGATTGAGAGGAAATCACATTTGATAGAGATATACAAAATTAATTGGGGGTACAGAAAGGGTAAATGGCTTCAGTCCTAATTTCTCGCTGTGGTTGGGCGGGATTAAACAGAAGTTCATGCGTTATGGCTGAATGCTGACAAGTTTAAGGTGAATTTGAGGGAAATTTAGAGGGTCGGGAGAGTGTGGAATGAGCTGCCAGCATAAGTGGCGCATGCACGCTCGATTTCAACGCTTAAGAACAGTTTGGATAGGTATATCGATAGGATGACTATGGTCCCGATGCAGTCCAATGGAATAGACAGCTTAATGGGATCGGAAATGGACTAATAGGCCGAAGGGCCTGTTTCTGTGATGCAGATCTCTATGACTGTATTACTGGTTTGAAATTTGTACACACTGGTCTGTTTCCCTATGCCCTGTATTTCCATTTTCACAGTTCAATGGTTGCACTGATATAACGTGCTCTCAACTTAACTGTCTCGGCTCCGAGGCTCATTGTATTAAAATAAATTCGTTTCCCTATTGTTAGCCTTACGCTCACTGGAGTTAACTTGGGTACATTGCCCAGAGTACGTCGTCAGTTAATCATTGAATTATAAATTCTACAGCACATTACAGGCCCTTCTCCTCACAATGTTGCACTGACCATGTGACCTGCTCTAGAAACTGCCTAGAATTTCCTTACCACATAGCTGTATATTTTTCTAAGAACCATGTACCTACCCGAGAGTTTCCTAAAGTGCCCTACTGCACCCGTCTCCACCACTGTCGCTGACAGTGCATTCCACACAGCTACCACTCTCTGTCCTTTACATTTTAGCCAGACGGCCACAAAATATCCCGCTGATTGTTTTGTACTTCATCTAAAAGTGTTGAAAACCTCAAAAGAGAATGAAAACATTCAGTGTAGAAACATTAGTCCCATGGAGATTTATGGCTACAAGTCTTTTTTTTTGTGCTTGGCACACCTGCATCAGACGCGATCTGAATCTTCTCCAAGTCAATATACATGAAATGTGGGATATACTCAGCAGATCAGGCAACATGTATGGAAATAAATAAACAAGCAACGTGCCAGGCTGACATACCAAAAAGCTCTGATAAGGGAGGATTGGGGGAAAACGCAGAAGACGTTGGAAGTGGAATGTAGAAGGTGATGTGAAGCCAAACGGGGGAGAGATGAAGTAGCCAAGCAAGTAGGTGATTGGAAGAGGGAGAGATGGGAACCAGACTGAAGAAGGAAGTGGAAGGAGAATGCAGCGGGAATATTACTGGAGGATGAAGAAACTGAAGTTCATGCCATGAGTTGGAGGGTACACAGAAAGAATAGGGTATTGACCCTCGAAATTGATAATGGCATCATCTTCACAATAGAGGGAGCAGTGTAGTTCCGGGAAATCCTGCTTCATCCCGATGCAGGGAATGTTCTCTGCTTATCACAGTATCCGACTCAACCGCCACTTCATTTGCGAAACATTGATTTGGCGTCATGAATTTTCTCACAACTAGGGTGTTTTCTCAATTCCATTCTTCCTCTACCCGTGTGAGTGTCTCGCGAATCGGTTGATTCCTGATATTTTTCGCAATCCAGACGTGCTCACTGATATTAGTTTTGACAATATGATGCGTCCTTGCTTCTTTTTTCATCAGCGAATGCCATTTCGATTGTGGTCTTGTCGCGGGGCAGGTGTGGACTTTCGAAGTGCATCACCTACTACTTAACTGCCATGGCTGTGGCCGATCTTTTCGCTGTACTCACAAATGTCATAGTGAACCGAATTTTCAGTGTTTTCTTTCCGGTCAGCTTCCTCAGCATCACTCCAGTATGTAGTGTCAAGACAGTTCTCCTCTACGTGGCCAAAGACTGTTCAGTCTGGTTAACAGTTGCTTTCACCCTGGATCGATTTATCGCTATTTGTTCTCAAAACCTACGTTACAAATACTGTACCACGAGAACGGCGGTGGTCGTTATAGCAGCAGTGTGTGTACTCACTTTCTTACGGAGCATTCCATGGTATTTTGCTTTGAGACCTTTGTATTATATTGATAAGATACCCTGGTATTGTGCATTCAAGTCCAACTTCTATACATCTATCTTATGGATAGTTTTCTCAATGTTTAACATTGCTGTAACTCCATTTATCCCTTTGTTTCTCATCTTACTATTTAATGCACTGACTATCAGATACATTCTAGTCTCCAACCGCACCAGAATGACACTTCGGTGCAAGAAAGCTGTGCGAAATGAAAATGATAGCGAAACGCAAAACAGGAAACAATCCGTCATGTTGCTGCTGGCGGTATCAGCAAATTTAGTAATCTTATGGTTCACGTTCGTTGCACATTTCATTTTTGTTCGATCAATAGGGATTTATTTGTACGGCACATCGGACCCGATGTTCCACTTTCGAGAAACTGGATATCTCCTTCTTCTCCTCAGCTGCTCCACCAACACTTTTATTTATGCAGCTATACAGTCAAAATTTCGGGAGGAGATGAAATATGTTGTTCTGTATCCATTCGCACGTGCCGCGGTATTGTTTAAATCTCATAAATAATAACGACATTAACAAATAAATTTAGGAATTATGTATGTAACGCTTAGCTATATTGGCTCGTACTTATCTAGGGCAAACCCAGCCCGCGCCCCACCTAGTCCCCGGTTATGTCGCTTGCTGTACAACTGCCACCTGATTCAGCTTCAAACGTCAATCATCAGCCAGCACACAATGTACGTTTTAGCAATTACACTTTATAGATATTACTAAGTCTATGAGATGAATAGAATTTCAATTAAAAAAAATGGAAAAGGCGCCAGACTTTTCAAAGTTCAATTTCTTCGTGCACACGTTGGAGCTCGGGGACCTCTTTGGGACCACTCTGACCCCGTCGACTCGCAGCTCGGGACGACACAGAGTGATCAGCCTGAGCTTTCCCGCACGTCCGTCGTCCTCACGGTCTCTCCTCCAATTCCCCACCAAAAAAACACTAGTTCCCAGCCATATGAGACAGCATATCACCCGAAGAAAGAATAACACAGACGCCCATTGGTTCACAGTACTCTGATATCTGTTATAACCCAAGCAAAGTGCTAGCTACAGGCTTTCGCAGCATTTAACATAACTAAGAAGCCTTCTTAATTCCCATATGCAGTAACATAAAACATTAACACAACAAAGACGCCATGTTAATTAACATACACAGTAACATAAAAGACCCTCCCCCCACCAAATAAAAGTCATGCCCTCATGACATTAACAGTGTTCGCCATTGCTCCTTGCAAATACACAAAACCCCACCCAGGTGCATAAAGCAGTGACATGACTTCTCAGGGTAGTAGAGATCACACACCCTGTTCTACCAGCGCTCTATAGGTCAACCTTTCCGGGGGGTGCCTACTTCTCTGAGACCTCGGTACCTCCTCTGCTGACTCTTCCGGCTCAGACACCACAGGTGACTCCCCGGGCCTGCCTGTCGGACCCTAACCCTCACTGGAATCCCTCGGCACCTGTAAGCCCTCTGCCTCGTCTTCTGGTTCCACCCTCTCTTTCCCCAATGCTGGCTGTATTTCAGGCGGTTCCTCAACACCCTCCCTCTTCTCCCCTAAATCAGTGAGGGAAGGGCGAGGAAACTCTTCTTCCGGTACAGGGGTATTAGCGAAAGGAAACAAGTGCCACACGTCCAAATCATCGTCTTCCGATGACGTATCCCTTTTTCGGGGTAGGCCCCTTCTCTTTCGCAGCTGGCTCTTCCCTCGTCCCGTGCCCTCGCAGAGTCGTCGTACTAGGCATAAACTCCCATTCGGGCCCTTGGTCTACCTGCACCTCCCGACCCAGAGGCAACAGGTGGTTCCGATGGAGTATCTTGACAAGCCCCTTCCCATCCTATGGTCTCACCCGGTAAACAGGTAGATTCGGCATCTGCTCTCTACCATATAGGGGGTGGCCGCCTAGCGATCCGCCAACTTGTGCTTACCAGGTACTCCTAAATTCCGGATAAGGACACAATCTCGCGGCAATAGTTAGGCGAAATTTACTTTCTGATCATACTTCTTCTTATTCCTCTGATTCTGCTTGGTGGCTGCCACCTCAGCCAACTTTTACGCCCTTTTCAACTCTCTCCTCATATCGGACACATACTTCAGATATGGCTTCGAAGGTAATTCACCCGCTTCAGTCCCAACACACAGGTCAATGGGCAACCTCGCTTGCCGCCCGAACATCAAATAATCAGGCAAGTACCCCGCAGCGTCATTGCAAGTACAATTGTAACAGTGAACCAAATGGCCGACGTGCTGTCTCCACTTACTCTTCTAACCGATCTTCAGAGTGCCGAGCACGTCCAGCAGGGTCCGGTTAAAACTCTCGGGCTGAGGTTCACCCTGCGGGTGATAGGGGGTGGTACTGGATTTCTCAGCCCCAAGCATACCTAGTAATTCATGGATAAACCTGCTCTCGAAGTCCCGTACCTGATCACTATAGATCCGCCGAGGGAGGTCATAATCAACAAAGTACTTCTTCCATAACACCTTTGCCAGTGTAGTCGCTTTCTGGTGCTTAGTGGGAAATGCCTGCGCGTATCTAGTGTAGTGATCCGTGATGACTAAGACAGTCGCGGTGTTGCTGGTGTCTGGCTCAGTAACAGGAAATCCATACACACCAGGTCCATGGGTCCCGCACTCTGCAAGTGGGACATGGAGCCTCCTGCGCAGGCAGGGTCTTCCTCCTGATGCAACGAATGCATTTCTTACAGTATTCTTCAACCTCCCCCCTCATCCGGGACCAGTAAAACCGGTCAATGAGTAATCCATAGGTCATTTCTACCCCCAAGTGCCCGGAATCGTCATGCAGTGCCTGGAGCACAGTCTTCCGATACTTCTCAGGTATGACCAGCTGCCAGCGCGGGGGGTGGTCCGAGGGCGACGTGACCCGGTACAAGACTTGGTTCTTCAGCTTCAATTGAGGCCACTCCTTCAGTAGTAGGGGCACTGAGGGGTGCTTCGCCTTCTCTGCCTGAGCCATAACCCCCTTTTTAACCACGTACCAGATAGTGCCAATGCTCGGGTCATTCCGCTGAGCCGCCTCCACTTCCTGGGGGTTCAACAACGGCAACGGCCTGTTCCTCAGAGCAGTCAAATTACAGTACAGAGTGGGTAGCGCGTCATCATCAGCCCCCAGTTGATCCACTGCCCGATCCGGCCCTATCGGGGCTCCTGCTTCAGCTTCGCTCACAAATTGACACATGGTCTTCACTTCCGGGGCAGGGACACTGTCCCACTCCTCATCCGTGCCCGACCCCTCATGCGCCCGAAGAGATAAAGCATGTATATTGATGTTCCGACTCCCCGGCCGGTGCTTCAGGCTGAACTCATAGGCAGACAAGGCCGCCAACCACCGACACCCAGTAGGGTCCAGTTTTGCCGAGGTCAGAATATAAGTGAGAGGGTTGTTGTCCGTTCTCAGCTCGCACTGGGCCCCGTATAGATAGTGGCTCAACTTGTCCACCACCGCCCATTTCAGCGCCAGGAACTCCAACTTGTGAGTGAGATAGTTTCTCTTAGATGGCGACAAGTCTAGGCTGAGAAAAGCCATCGACCTCAAACCGTTGGCCTTTTCCAGGTACAGGACGGCCCCCAGACCCTCGCGACTGACATCAGTGTGTAGCACATACGGCTTCCGGCGATCGGCAAAAGCCAATTCGGGGGCCTGTGTCAGCGCCCTTTTCACAGATTGGAAGGCCGCCTCATATTGAGCATCTCACCTCGATCCAAAAGGCTCCGCCGGGTTCAAGTAGCCTTCTGCCTCCGGCCCTCGGTCTCCCTTTATTTTCTTTCCCTCAAGTGGATAGCCACACAACAGCTGGTTCAATGAGTGACACATTTTATTGTATCGTGTATCGCCGCTAATAACCATAGAACCCCACAAACGAGCTTAAGGCTCTCACCGTCTGCCGTCTCGGCCAGGTGGTCACCGCGGTTATCTTAGCCAGATCAGTGGCCACTCCATTTCACGAAATTATGTGTCCAATATAGCCGACCGACGGCTTAAAGAACTGGCATTTATCCAGGGAAAGTTTCAACCTTTCCTCCCTCAGCCAACTCAGCACTTTCAGCAGGGCGCTACTCATGTTCCTCCAACGTAGATCCAAACACTATCAGGTCCTCCAGCTACAACAACACGTCGAGAAGGTTCATATCCTCCACCGTCCTCTTCATGAGCCTCTGGAACGTGGCTGGGGCCCCAGATATGTCTTGGGGCATTCGTTCGAACTGAAAGAATCCCAGGGTGCAGATAAGGCCGTCTTCTCTTTATCGGCCTCAATCATCGGAATCTGGTAATACCCAATCCGCAAATCCAAAACACTAAAGCACTGCGCACCACTCAAACAGGCCAATGCGTCTTCAACACCCGGGGCCGTATACTGGTCGGGGGCAGTGCGCCAGTTCAGGGTCGTATAGTCCACGCTCATGCGTATTTTCACATTTTTCTTCCGAGCCACTACTATGGGGGACGCATAGGGGCTCTTTGTTTCTTCAATAATACCCGCATCCTTCAAGTGCCGCACATCTTCCTCATCTGCTGGGGCCAATCGTCGCGACTTTTCTCTAAACGGGGTGTCATTTCTCACCAGGATAGTGTGACGATTGCTCTTGAAACAGCCCACATCAAACTCGCCCTGAGAAAATACATCCCTAGTTTCATCAACTTCTCCACCAGCCTGCTCTTATACTCCGACGGTACAGGGGTGTCTTTATGGTTAAAGGCCTGCTCGGTCAGTGGACCCCTATTCTCTAATCGTTTTCCTCCAGTTGACCTCACGGGGGCGCTAGACATCACCGTCACCGGGAACAAGTGCTCAAGGGGCATTCCACGCTTAAAGTTGATCTCCCTCTCCGTTGTGTTCGTTACAATCACCCCCATTCGGCATGCCTATACAACCGAGGGCCTCTGCAATTCAGGTCTCACCAGAAGCCCAGCAGGGAACCGGGACTCCCCCTCAAGGACTTCCAGGGCGTCTACTAACAGGGCCTCACCCGCCGGTACTTCGGGGAATTATTAGTACCACCTCCCCTGGCCTTATCACTTTAGGCCTCACCTGAGTACACCACACTGTCATTCGTTTGAACTCAGGATACAGTCCCTGGGGGGGGGGGGGGTAACCCACTTCTTTGAACACCGCTCGAAACACTGGGAGTACCGAGACGGTTTCCCCGGCCTTCTCCTTACAGGCTCCAAGGAGGGAACCGTCGCACGAGAGGAGAGTTAGTCCCCACCTGCAGGGCAGCGTCACCTGTTTCTACCGGGAATGAACAAACCAACACCAACGTTTCATGGGCTTCCGACACTCCCACATCGCCCTCCGAGAATTCCAATCTCACTGACAGGAACCCATCGTATGAGTAATCACCATCACTAATGCCGCAAATCTCCAGTGTATTCAACGGGGTTACTGGCAACTGCTTCAGATATTTGTTGGAGAACGACCGGGACAATAAGGTAACCGGCGATCTTCTGTCAAGGATAGCTCTTGCAAAGATTCCGTCTATCCGAGAGGCACGCTGGAATGGGGTCCCACCAGTCCATCCGGAAAATAAAGGGCTTGTGCTTTTGGGGGTCCCATGGCTGATTCCTGGGAACGTGTTCCTCCTGAGACTTCAGTCTGTTTTCTCATTGTTTCTCCTAAGTTTCCCGACACCTCTCACTTCTTCGTGGCCCTGGGGCATTCCCTCAGCGGGGCATATTCTCTCTCACAATCCCTCCGAAAGTAACCCGCTTCCCCATATCTGTAGCACACCCCGGCCACTCAAATTCCCGCCGGAAATGCCCCACTTTCCGAGAGTTATAGCACACGCTACGCGCCGCCCCTCTCCTCCAGGGACTCGGCCCACTCCCAACGCACGGTGCGGGCCGTCCCCCGAAGAGGGTACTTTCCCTGTCCATCTCCTCAAGAGGGTGGTCCCTTCCTCCCGGGTCCTCTTGGGTTTCGCGGTTATCAGCCCAGCTACCACCTCCTGGACCTCTGAGGACCGTCCCCGGTAGCCCGAGTCCCTTTTCCGGCCAAAAACGCTCTCCTCCTCCCGCACCTCTCTATTCAGCTGCCCGAATGGTGGAGGGGGACTCCTTTTATAGGACTGCCGGAGACTCCAGACCACTTTCTCCTCCTCCAGGGAACCACTAAATAACTGACATCCTCAACCTCACAACTTCGTGCGCCTTCACTACTGAGGTGTGGAGACCTCATGGCCCCGCCTCCACCGGGACGCTGACCATCACTGGCAGTTCCAACATCATAACGTCAGCACTCGTCCGAACCAACACCCAGCTAGATTCCACTTCTTTACCACACCTTCTAGCTACCAGTTCTACCTGCTCTCCACCTTTGACCAAACTCAACCCTTGCGCTAGTACATCTCCCGAAATATGGAAATTCATCCCAATTAACACGCACGCGTGATTCACCGGTACGTCCTCTAACTCACACCAGCTTACAATCTTATCTCGATCCATCTTCGGACTGCTTACCGTGGCGACTTATACAGCTTTACCGAAAATCCAAACCCTGTCGCCTGCCCCCACAACTTAACGCTGAGCTATATTGGCTCGTGTTTACCTCAGGGAAACCCCGTCCGCCGCACACCTTCTCTCCCGGTTATGTTGGTTGCTGTACAACTGCCACCGGTTTCAACTTCAAACATCAATCTTCAGCCAGCACACATTGTACGTTTTGCCAATTACACTTTATAGATATTACTAAATCTATGAGATTAATGGAAGTTCAATACAAAAAAAAAGGGAATGGAAAAGGCGCCAGACTTATCAAAGTTCATTTTTTTTCGTGCACACGTTGGAGCTCGGGGATCTCTTCGGGGCCACTCTGACCCTTTCGACTCGCAGCTCGGGACCAAACGGAGTGATCAACCTGAGCTTTCCCGCACGTCCGTCTTCCTCACGGTCTCTCCTCCATCTCCCCGCCAAAGACCGCTGGTCCCAGCCAGATAAGACAGCATATCACCCCAAGAAAGAATAACATGGACACCCATTGGTTCATTGTACTCTGCTATCTGTTATAACCCAAGCAAAGTGTTAGCTAGAGACTTTCTCAGTATTTAACATAACTAAGAAGATATGTTAATTCCTATACGCAGTAACATAAAATATTAACATAACAAATCATCCATTTTATTTAACATACACAGTAACATAAAAGAAGAAACCCTTTACATGTACATCACATTTTGTTTAAATTTCTTCTCCTATTACATCACTTAATTCTTCTTTGATATGACCATCGTATCTACTAACAATTAGAGACCCGTCATTTATTTTAATAGAAACGTAGAAGCATTGAACAGCACAGCAGAGTACAGGCCCTTCGGCCCACAATGTTGTGCCGACCCCTAAACCCTGCTTCCGATATAACCTACCACACTAAATTCCTCCATATACCTGTCTAGTAGTCTCTTAAATTTCACTAGTGTATCGGGTTCCACCAATGACTAAGGCAGTGCATTCCACGCACTAACCACTCTCTGTGAAAAAAAAACCTTTCTCTAATATCCTCCTTGAACTTCCCACCCCTTTCCATAAAGCCATGTCTTCTTGTATAGAGCAGTGATGCCCTGGGTTAGAGGTGCTGGCTGTCCACTCTTATTTATTCCTCTTAATGTCTTGCAAACCTCTATCATGTATCCTTTAATTCTCCTTCTCTCCAGAGAGTATAGCCCTAGCTGCCTTAATCTCTGATCATAATGCATACTCTCCAAATCAGGCAACATCTTGGTAATTATCCTCTGTACCATTACAGTGCTTCCACACCCTTCGAAATGTGAGGCGAACAGAACTGGACACAATCCTCCAAGTGTGGCCTAACCAGAGTTTTAAAGAGCTGCATCAATACCCAGTGACTCTTAAACTCTATCCCTCGACTTATGAAAGCTAACACTCCATACGTTTTCTTAACTATCCTATCTATATGTGAGGCAAGTTTCAGAGATCTGTGTACCCCCAGATCCCTCTGCTCCTCCACACTACCAAGTATCCTGCAATTTACTTTGTACTCTGCCTTGGAGTTTGTACTTCCAAAGTGTACCACCTCGCACTTCTCCAGGTTGAACTCCATCTGCCACTTCTCAGCCCACTCCTGCATCTTATCAATGTGTCTCTGCACTCTGCGACGATCTTCTACACTATCCACAACACCACGGACTTCTGTGTCATCTGCAAACTTGCCAACCCACCCTTCTACCCCGACATCCATGTCGTTAATACAAATCGTGAAAAGTAGATATCCCAGAACTGATCCTTGTGGGACACCACTAGTCACAACCCTCCAATCCGATTGCACTCCCAACACAAGGACCCTCTGCTTTCTGCAGGCAAGCCAATTCTGAATCCAAATGGCCAAACGTCCCTGGATCCCATGCTTTCATACTTTATGAAAAAGCATTCCGAGTCGAACCCTGTTAACTGCCTTATTAAAATCCATATGGATCAGACCCACAGCACGACCCTCATCTACATGCCTGGTCACATCCTCAAAGAACACTATCAGGCCTGTTAGACACAATCTGACCTTCATAAGGCCACGCTGACTGTCCCTGATAAGACCATGATTCTCTAAATGCCAATAGATCCTACCTCTAAGAATCTTTCCAACAGCTTTCCCACCACAGGTGTAAAGCCAGTGGTCTATAATACCCGGACTATCCCTACTACCTTGTTTGAACAAGAGGACAACATTCGCTTGACTTCGATCCTCCGGTATCATTCCCATGGACAACGAGGACATAGTGATCCCAGCCATAGGCTTTGCAATCTCTTCCTTCGCCTCGTGGAGCAGCCTAGTGCTTATTCCGTCAGGCCCCGGGGACTAATCCGTACTAATGTATTTTAACAGCTCCAACACCTCTTCTCCCTTAATAAGAAGATGTCCCAGAACATCAACCTCATTGATATTGTCCTTACTGTTATCAAGTTCCCCCTCATTGATGAATGCCGAAGGGAAGCATTCATTGAGGACCTCGCTCACTTCCAGCGCCCCCAGGCACATCTTCCCACCTTTATCTCTAATTTGTCCTATCTTCAAACCTGTCAACCTTCTGATCTTCACATAATTGAAGAATGCCTTAGGGTTTTCCGTTATCCTACTCGCCAAGGCCTTCTCATTCCCCCCTTTTTGCTCTCCTCAGTCCCTTCTTAAGCTCCATCCTTGCTATCCTATATTCCTCAGTAGACCGATCTGATCCTTGCTTCCTAAACCTGAAGTACCCTGCCTTCTTCGACCTGACCAGATTCTCCACCTCACTTGTCACCCATGGTCCTTCACCCTACCATTCTTTATCTTCCACACCGGGACCTATTATCGCTAAAATCCTGCAAAAAAAAAAAAAAAAAAAAAAAAAAACCCTTATAGCCTCATACTGTTCACTTTCCCAATTAAAAAAAAAAGACCTGTCCTGTCTGATTCTATCCTTTTCCACGATAATGTTGAAGGCCAGGGAGCGTGATCACTGTTGCCAGATGGTCACCCACTGCGAGATCTGTGACATTGCCCGATTTGTTACCTAATACCAGATCTAGTATGGCGTTTCCCCTGGTCGGCCTGTTAACATACTGTGACAGGAATCCGTCCTGGACACACTTAACAAACTCTGTCCCGTCTAAATCATTGGAACGAATCCGGCGCCAATCAATATTAGGGAGGTTAAAGTCACCCATGGTAGCAACCCTGTTATTTTTGCGCCTTTCCAAAATCTTCTCCCCAATCTGCTCCAAGGTATCCCTGCTGCTACCAGGGGGGCTATAGAATACTCCCAGTAGAATAACTGCTCCCTTCCTCTTCCTTACTTCCACTCATACCGACTCAATAAAAGGATTCTGCTACATTCCCCAGCCTTTCTGTAGATGTAATCGTATCGCTGACCAGTAATGCCACCCCTCCTTTCCTTTTCCCCGCTCTCTATCCTCTGTAATCCAGGAATATTGGGAATCAATTCCTGCCCTGGTGCCAGCGAAGTCTCTGTAATGACCACTAAATCATCTTTTCCATGTATGTATCCACACTCTCAGTTCACCACCTGTGTTCCTGATGCTTCTTACATTAAAGTACACGCACTTTAGCACTTCTACCTTACTACCTTTACCCCCTTTATTCTGTTTCTCTATCATCAAAGCCTCTTTATATTTTAGATCTGACTTTACTCCATGCACTGTGCTTGGAGTTCTCGCATCATCTTTATCCTTCCCCGCCTCACTATCTGCTCTAACGCTCCGGTTCCCCTCCCCCTGCAATTCTAGTTTAACCCCCAAGGAGCAGCACTGGCAAATCTTCCTGCAAGGATTTTAGACCCCTCCAGTTCGGGTGCAACCCGTCCTGCCGGAACACGTCCAACCCTCCCCGGAACAAAGCCAAATTGTCCAGAAACATGAAGCCCTCCCTCCTGCACCAACTCCTTAACCACGTATTTAGCTGCATTATCCTCCTATTTCTTGCCTCACTAGCATGTAGCACAGGTACTCTGTTAGGTTCAGATAGTAACCCACGCTGTTATTACTTAGCTTTCAATGATAATGAAATGGGTTTATCTTGTAACAGTGTACTGATTGTTTTCAAGGAACATAACAATACTACCCTGCATAAGAAGTTCGGGAAATATTTTCCAAACTTATTTTACAATTTTCGCTATGACTGAGATTGGCTTTATGATTTTCAATGTTGCCACTGCATTCACAGTTCAGTTATCTTATGCTAAACCACAGCGCTTATGTTAGCTTCCGGTCCTGAAAAAGTCCTCGATCGCAGCTTCTGTGAAATTAAACCCCTCTAACTGTGTGGGGCTTCTTTGAAGAATGTTCTGTTTCCTTTATATTTTTTCTTCTTATGAAAATTATTTGCATCACACAGAACTATCTTCCGCCAAGTACAACGAGATCTGTGTCTCTACCCTCATTTTGCCTTTTAGGTAACACGGTCAATTACGGAATACTAGCATGTGCAAACAACAATGAAAGCTTGCAAATCCGCTCATTCTGGTACATTCACCTTCGCTATTCTGCTTAAGTCATGCGATGTCTGCGACGATATTCTCTCTGACCTGCCACGTTCATTTTTACCGATGTAACCATCTTTTCACTTGCAGCCGGTTTTTCAAATTACATATTGATCACTAAAGTGGGAGTCAGCGGGTAGGGGGTTTCATTAGATCAGACGCATAAAACTCTGGGAGTCTGTTGATAAATTAATAGTGTTTCGTTCATGATTTTGATCAGATAACTGTGAATCTCACCATATCAGTCCACCTCTTTTCTGCACTAGGGGAAAGATATGCTACCATAGGAAGTCCCCAAGCGGAAAGAGATCTGAAAGAGTCTGATATACAGTATTGAGCTTTATTTATAATATTAATACACATCATCACAACAAAAGACTGTCATGTGTCCACGTTGCATACCGCGCCATATAACAATTATTACGAGTCCGCTATGTGCATGAGTAAGGTTTCGAAAATATCATTGAATTTAACGTAGCATACTTTTCTCTGTCCCACTTCGTTTAGATTATTTATTTTAACTGCTGGGATAAATGTCCAAAACCTGGCAAAAAAAAAAAAAATGCTACAATGTATGCAGTTAATCAAAAAGAGGTAAAAGGTGAGATTTTTGTTAAATGAAATACTATTGCTTTGCCAATCGACAAGTGTGAACTTGCATGGCAGTTTCCTATCAATCAAAACAAAGGTGCTTGGAATTTGGAACAAATACTTTTCCACTGATTATATGGCAGCCTGGTAAAGACTCGCTTGGAATATTATGCATTCGTTTAGCCTCCTTATCAAAAATAATCACAGAAGATGTACTGCAACCAATTTTCATCATCTGATACATGGGGCATAAGTCTGAGCAAAAAAAATGTGTGCGAAGGGTTGTATTCGTCCTTTAGAAAGCGATAGAGATTTAATGAGATTCAGATATTTCGGTTATCATCAATGGGAGGAATAGGTGGAAGTCTGTTGATCGGTTAGGGATGATGATCCCATAGTATTAAAGTTTCAATGTCAATGCCAAGAAATTGAGAGGAAATCTGCTGATTAATCATTTTCACAATGCTCAAAATATGGAACAGCCTGCCAGGACTAGATCGAAATGGTGTGTACTGTTGCAATGCTTTTACATTGGAGAAAAACAAATGGACATAGCCCTAATTAAGAAATTTGGATGTGTAGTTAAATTGCACAGTATTTTATTTGCCAGCGTGGAGGGTAGAGTGAGTTTGTAAAACTAGACAGAGAAAGGAATGTTAACAATCACGGGGTGGAGCATGTAAGCATAGTTGTGGGATAGTTGGCAGAGAAGAATTGCCAGTTGCGTGGGGTTGGAGCGTGGGCAGTGGCACGCGACATTCGATTCTAATAAACTGGTTTATTGATCACTACAGAACGTCACTCTGGTGCTTCCGCATCCAGACCCTCTTCCCTCCCCTTTTCTTGTCATAATTGGAGCGCTGATGGCGGACCCTAATGCAAGACACAGACACTGACGTACTAGGAACTGGACCAGAGTTAGGGACAGGTCTGGATGCAGACTAGAAGGTGGGACAAGAACAAAGATTAGGGCCACCAATCGGGACAAGTACCTTGGCAAGAACAGAACGTGGCTACAGCTCAGGACGTGGAACTCCAACACAGGAAAAGGCACATGTACAAGAGGAGAACACAAAGCCTTGACTTGGACGGGACGATGTTCTTGGACGTGGCTTGGACTAGACTAGGTTCTTGGACGTGGCTTGGACTAGACGAGGTTCTTGCACGTGACTTGGACTAGATGAGGTGCTTGGACGTGGCTTGGACTGGACGAGGTTCTTGGAAGTAACTTGCACTAGACGTGGTTCTCGGCCGTGGCTTAGACTGGACGAGGATCTTGGACGTGGATTGCCCTGTTCGAAGTTCTTGGACGTGGCTGGGACTGGACGAGGTTCTTGGACGTTGCATGGACTAGAGCGAGTTTTTCGATGTGGATTGGAATATAACGAGGTACTTGGAAGTGGCTTGGACTAGAAAAGGAACTTCGCCGTGGCTTGGACTAGACTAGGTTCTTGGATATGGCTTGGACTAGACGAGGTTCTTGGACGTGGCTTGGACTACACGAGGTTCTGGGACGTGGCTTGGAATCGACGAGGTTCTTCGACGCGGCTTGGACTGGACCAGATCATGGACGTGGCTTGGAATGCACAGGGATCATGGAGGTGCCTTGCGCTAGACGTAGTCCATTGCGGTGGCTTGGACTAGACGAGGTTCTTGGAAGTGGCTTGGACTGACGAGATTCTTGGACGTTGCATGGACTAGACGAGGTTCTTCGACGTGGATTAGACTGCACTAGGTTCGTGGACGTGGCTCGGACTAGACAAGGATCTTGGACGTGGCTTCGACTAGACTAGGTTCCTGGATGTGGCTTGGACTAGATGAGGTTCGTGGACGTGGCTTGGACTGGACGGGGATGATGGACGTGATTTGCACTAGGCGAGGTTCCTGGACGTGGACTGGCCTAGACGAGGTTCTTGGAAGTGGCTAGGATTGAATGAGGATCTTGGACATGGCTGGGACTAACAAGGTTCTTGGACTTTGCATGGTCTAGACGAAGTTATTCGACGTGGATTAGACTGCACTAGGTCCTTGGACGTGGCTTGGACTAGACAGTGACTTTGGACTTGGCTTGGATTAGACGAGGTTCTTGGACGTGTCTTCGATTCGACGAGATTGTTGGACGTGGCTTCAATTCGACGAGGTTGTTGGACGTGGCTTGGACTAGACGAGGTTCTTGGACGTGGCTAGGACTGAATGAGGATCTTGGACATGGCTGGGACTGACAAGGTTCTTGGACTTTGCATGGTCTAGACGAAGTTATTCGACGTGGATTAGACTGCACTAGGTCCTTGGACGTGGCTTGGACTAGACAGTGACTTTGGACTTGGCTTGGATTAGACGAGGTTCTTGGACGTGTCTTCGATTCGACGAGATTGTTGGACGTGGCTTCAATTCGACGAGGTTGTTGGACGTGGCTTGGACTAGACGAGGTTCTTGGACGTGGCTTGAACTACACGAGTTTCTTGGACGTGGATTGGACTTCACGAGGTTTTTGGACGTTTCTTGCACTGGACGAGGTACTTGGACGTGGTTTGGACTAGTCGAATTTCTTGGATGTGGCTTGCACTGCACGAGTTTCTTGGCCGTGGCTTGCACTGGACGAGGTTCTTGGATTTGGCTTGGACTGGACGAGGTTCTTGGACGTGGTTTGGACTGATTGAGCTTCTTGGACGTGGCTTGGACTAGACGAGGTTCTTGGACGTGACTTGGACTAGATGAGGTGCTTGGACGTGGTTTGGACTGGACGAGGTTCTTGGAAGTGACTTGCACTAGACGTGGTTATCGGCCGTGGCTTAGACTGGACGAGGATCTTGGACGTTGATGGGACTGGACGAGGTTCTTGGACGTTGCATGGACTAGAGGGAGTTCTTCGATGTGGATTGGAATATAACGAGGTACTTGGAAGTGGCTTGGACTAGAAAAGGAACTTCGCCGTGGCTTCGATTAGACTAGGTTCTTGGATGTGGCTTGGACTAGACGAGGTTCTTCGACGCGGCTTGGACTAGACCAGATCATGGACGTGGCGTCGACTACACAGGGATCTTTGACGTGCCTTGCACTAGACGTGTTCCATTGCGGTGGCTTGGACTAGACGAGGTTCTTGGAAGTGGCTTGGACTGACGAGATTCTTGGACGTTGCATTGACTAGACGAGGTTCTTCGACGTGGATTAGACTGCACTAGGTTCTTGGACGTGGCTCGGACTAGACAAGGATCTTGGACGTGGCTTCGACTAGACTAGGTTCCTGGATGTGGTTTGCACTAGATGAGGTTCGTGGACGTGGATTGCACTAGACGAGGTTCTTGGACGTGGCTTGGACTGGATGAGGTTCTTGGACGTGGCTTGGACGGGACGGGGATCATGGACGTGATTTGCAGTAGGCGAGGTTCCTGGACGTGGCTGGCCTAGACGAGGTTCTTGGAAGTGGCTAGGACTGAATGAGGATCTTGGACGTGGCTGGGATTGACAAGGTTCTTGGACTTTTCCTGGTCTAGACGAAGTTATTCGACGTGGATTAGACTGCACTAGGTCCTTGGGCGTGGCTTGGACTAGACAGTGACTTTGGACTTGGCTTGGATTAGACGAGGTTCTTGGACGTGGATTAGACTGCACTAGGTTCTTGGACGTGGCTCGGACTAGACAAGGATCTTGGACGTGGCTTCGACTAGACTAGGTTCCTGGATGTGGCTTGGACTAGATGAGGTTCGTGGACGTGGCTTGGACTGGACGGGGATGATGGACGTGATTTGCACTAGGCGAGGTTCCTGGACGTGGACTGGCCTAGACGAGGTTCTTGGAAGTGGCTAGGATTGAATGAGGATCTTGGACATGGCTGGGACTGACAAGGTTCTTGGACTTTGCATGGTCTAGACGAAGTTATTCGACGTGGATTAGACTGCACTAGGTCCTTGGACGTGGCTTGGACTAGACAGTGACTTTGGACTTGGCTTGGATTAGACGAGGTTCTTGGACGTGTCTTCGATTCGACGAGATTGTTGGACGTGGCTTCAATTCGACGAGGTTGTTGGACGTGGCTTGGACTAGACGAGGTTCTTGGACGTGGCTTGAACTACACGAGTTTCTTGGACGTGGATTGGACTTTACGAGGTTTTTGGACGTTTCTTGCACTGGACGAGGTACTTGGACGTGGTTTGGACTAGTCGAATTTCTTGGATGTGGCTTGCACTGCACGAGTTTCTTAGCCGTGGCTTGCAGTGGACGAGGTTCTTGGATTTGGCTTGGACTGGACGAGGTTCTTGGACGTGGTTTAGACTGATTGAGCTTCTTGGACGTGGCTTGGACTAGACGAGGTTCTTGGACGTGACTTGGACTAGATGAGGTGCTTGGACGTGGTTTGGACTGGACGAGGTTCTTGGAAGTGACTTGCACTAGACGTGGTTCTCGGCCGTGGCTTAGACTGGACGAGGATCTTGGACGTTGATGGGACTGGACGAGGTTCTTGGACGTTGCATGGACTAGAGGGAGTTCTTCGATGTGGATTGGAATATAACGAGGTACTTGGAAGTGGCTTGGACTAGAAAAGGAACTTCGCCGTGGCTTGGACTAGACTAGGTTCTTGGATGTGGCTTGGACTAGACGAGGTTCTTCGACGCGGCTTGGACTGGACCAGATCATGGACGTGGCGTCGACTACACAGGGATCTTTGACGTGCCTTGCACTAGACGTGTTCCATTGCGGTGGTTGGACTAGACGAGGTTCTTGGAAGTGGCTTGGACTGACGAACTTCTTGGACGTTGCATTGACTAGACGAGGTTCTTCGACGTGGATTAGACTGCACTAGGTTCTTGGACGTGGCTCGGACTAGACAAGGATCTTGGACGTGGCTTCGACTAGACTAGGTTCCTGGATGTGGTTTGCACTAGATGAGGTTCGTGGACGTGGATTGCACTAGACGAGGTTCTTGGACGTGGCTTAGATTCGACGAGGTTGTTGGACGTGGCTTGGACTAGACGTGGTTCTTGGATGTGGCTTGGACTGGATGAGGTTCTTGGACGTGGCTTGGACGGGACGGGGATCATGGACGTGATTTGCACTAGGCGAGGTTCCTGGACGTGGCTGGCCTAGACGAGGTTCTTGGAAGTGGCTAGGACTGAATGAGGATCTTGGACGTGGCTGGGACTGACAAGGTTCTTGGACTTTTCCTGGTCTAGACGAAGTTATTCGACGTGGATTAGACTGCACTAGGTCCTTGGGCGTGGCTTGGACTAGACAGTGACTTTGGACTTGGCTTGGATTAGACGAAGTTCTTGGACGTGGATTAGACTGCACTAGGTTCTTGGACGTGGCTCGGACTAGACAAGGATCTTGGACGTGGCTTCGACTAGACTAGGTTCCTGGATGTGGTTTGCACTAGATGAGGTTCGTGGACGTGGATTGCACTAGACGAGGTTCTTGCACGTGGCTTAGATTCGACGAGGTTGTTGGCCGTGGCTTGGAAAAGACGTGGTTCTTGGATGTGGCTTGGACTGGATGAGGTTCGTGGACGTGGCTTGGACGGGATGGGGATCATGGACGTGATTTGCACTAGGCGAGGTTCCTGGACGTGGCTGGCCTAGACGAGGTTCTTGGAAGTGGCTAGGACTGAATGAGGATCTTGGACATGGCTGGGACTGACAAGGTTCTTGGACTTTGCATGGTCTAGACGAAGTTATTCGACGTGGATTAGACTGCACTAGGTCCTTGGACGTGGCTTGGACTAGACAGTGACTTTGGACTTGGCTTGGATTAGACGAGGTTCTTGGACGTGTCTTCGATTCGACGAGATTGTTGGACGTGGCTTCAATTCGACGAGGTTGTTGGACGTGGCTTGGACTAGACCAGATCATGGACGTGGCGTCGACTACACAGGGATCTTTGACGTGCCTTACACTAGACGTGTTCCATTGCGGTGGCTTGGACTGACGAGATTCTTGGACGTTGCATTGACTCGACGAGGTTCTTCGACGTGGATTAGACTGCACTAGGTTCTTGGACGTGGCTCGGACTAGACAAGGATCTTGGACGTGGCTTCGACTAGACTAGGTTCCTGGATGTGGTTTGCACTAGATGAGGTTCGTGGACGTGGATTGCACTAGACGAGGTTCTTGGACGTGGCTTGGACTGGATGAGGTTCTTGGACGTGGCTTGGACGGGACGGGGATCATGGACGTGATTTGCACTAGGCGAGGTTCCTGGACGTGGCTGGCCTAGACGAGGTTCTTGGAAGTGGCTAGGACTGAATGAGGATCTTGGACGTGGCTGGGACTGACAAGGTTCTTGGACTTTTCCTGGTCTAGACGAAGTTATTCGACGTGGATTGGACTGCACTAGGTCCTTGGGCGTGGCTTGGACTAGACAGTGACTTTGGACTTGGCTTGGATTAGACGAGGTTCTTGGACGTGGATTAGACTGCACTAGGTTCTTGGACGTGGCTCGGACTAGACAAGGATCTTGGACGTGGCTTCGACTAGACTAGGTTCCTGGATGTGGCTTGGACTAGATGAGGTTCGTGGACGTGGCTTGGACTGGACGGGGATGATGGACGTGATTTGCACTAGGCGAGGTTCCTGGACGTGGACTGGCCTAGACGAGGTTCTTGGAAGTGGCTAGGATTGAATGAGGATCTTGGACATGGCTGGGACTAACAAGGTTCTTGGACTTTGCATGGTCTAGACGAAGTTATTCGACGTGGATTAGACTGCACTAGGTCCTTGGACGTGGCTTGGACTAGACAGTGACTTTGGACTTGGCTTGGATTAGACGAGGTTCTTGGACGTGTCTTCGATTCGACGAGATTGTTGGACGTGGCTTCAATTCGACGAGGTTGTTGGACGTGGCTTGGACTAGACGAGGTTCTTGGACGTGGCTTGAACTACACGAGTTTCTTGGACGTGGATTGGACTTTACGAGGTTTTTGGACGTTTCTTGCACTGGACGAGGTACTTGGACGTGGTTTGGACTAGTCGAATTTCTTGGATGTGGCTTGCACTGCACGAGTTTCTTAGCCGTGGCTTGCAGTGGACGAGGTTCTTGGATTTGGCTTGGACTGGACGAGGTTCTTGGACGTGGTTTGGACTGATTGAGCTTCTTGGACGTGGCTTGGACTAGACGAGGTTCTTGGACGTGACTTGGACTAGATGAGGTGCTTGGACGTGGTTTGGACTGGACGAGGTTCTTGGAAGTGACTTGCACTAGACGTGGTTCTCGGCCGTGGCTTAGACTGGACGAGGATCTTGGACGTTGATGGGACTGGACGAGGTTCTTGGACGTTGCATGGACTAGAGGGAGTTCTTCGATGTGGATTGGAATATAACGAGGTACTTGGAAGTGGCTTGGACTAGAAAAGGAACTTCGCCGTGGCTTCGATTAGACTAGGTACTTGGATGTGGCTTGGACTAGACGAGGTTCTTCGACGCGGCTTGGACTGGACCAGATCATGGACGTGGCGTCCACTACACAGGGATCTTTGACGTGCCTTGCACTAGACGTGTTCCATTGCGGTGGCTTGGACTAGACGAGGTTATTGGAAGTGGCTTGGACTGACGAGATTCTTGGACGTTGCATTGACTAGACGAGGTTCTTCGACGTGGATTAGACTGCACTAGGTTCTTGGACGTGGCTCGGACTAGACAAGGATCTTGGACGTGGCTTCGACTAGACTAGGTTCCTGGATGTGGTTTGCACTAGATGAGGTTCGTGGACGTGGATTGCACTAGACGAGGTTCTTGGACGTGGCTTGGACTGGATGAGGTTCTTGGACGTGGCTTGGACGGGACGGGGATCATGGACGTGATTTGAAGTAGGCGAGGTTCCTGGACGTGGCTGGCCTAGACGAGGTTCTTGGAAGTGGCTAGGACTGAATGAGGATCTTGGACGTGGCTGGGACTGACAAGGTTCTTGGACTTTTCCTGGTCTAGACGAAGTTATTCGACGTGGATTAGACTGCACTAGGTCCTTGGGCGTGGCTTGGACTAGACAGTGACTTTGGACTTGGCTTGGATTAGACGAGGTTCTTGGACGTGGATTAGACTGCACTAGGTTCTTGGACGTGGCTCGGACTAGACAAGGATCTTGGACGTGGCTTCGACTAGACTAGGTTCCTGGATGTGGCTTGGACTAGATGAGGTTCGTGGACGTGGCTTGGACTGGACGGGGATGATGGACGTGATTTGCACTAGGCGAGGTTCCTGGACGTGGACTGGCCTAGACGAGGTTCTTGGAAGTGGCTGGGATTGAATGAGGATCTTGGACATGGCTGGGACTGACAAGGTTCTTGGACTTTGCATGGTCTAGACGAAGTTATTCGACGTGGATTAGACTGCACTAGGTCCTTGGACGTGGCTTGGACTAGACAGTGACTTTGGACTTGGCTTGGATTAGACGAGGTTCTTGGACGTGTCTTCGATTCGACGAGATTGTTGGACGTGGCTTCAATTCGACGAGGTTGTTGGACGTGGCTTGGACTAGACGAGGTTCTTGGACGTGGTTTCGACTACACGAGTTTCTTGGACGTGGATTTGACTTCACGAGGTATTTGGACGTGTCTTGCACTGGACGAGGTACTTGGACGTGGTTTGGACTAGTCGAATATCTTGGATGTGGCTTGCACTGCACGAGTTTCTTGGCCGTGACTTGCACTAGACGAGGTTCTATGACATGGCTTCGACTGGACGAGGTTCTTGGACGAGGTTCTTGGACGTGGCTTGGATTAGACGAGGTTCTTGGACGTGGGGTGGACTAGACGAGGTTCTTGAACGTGGCTTGTACGGGACGAGGTTCTTGGACGTGACTTGAACTAGACGATGTTCTTGGACGTGGCTTGGACTCTACGAGGATCTTGGACGTGTAATGAATTGGACGAGGTACTTGGATGTGGCTTCGACTAGACGAGGTTCTTGGACGTGGCGTGAACTAGACGAGGTTCTTGACGTGGTGTGAACTAGACGAGGTTTTTGGACGTGGCGTGAACTAGACGAGGTTCTTAACGTGGCTTGGACTGCACGAGGATCTTGGACTTGTAATAAACAAGACGAGGTACTTGGATGTGGCTTCGATTATATGAGGTTCTTGGGCGTGTCTTGGACTGGAAGAGGTTCTTGGATGTTGCTTGCACTGGACGTTCTGCTGGAAGTGCCTTGCACTGGAAGTGCTGTTGGAGGTGGCTTGCACTGGATGAAGTTCTTGCACGTGGCTTGGACTAGACGAGGTTCTTGGACTGGCTTGGAAGAGATGAGTTGTTTCGACGTGGCTTGTACTAGACGAGTTTCTTGGATGTGGCGTGGACTGGATGAGGTTCTTGGAGGTGGCTTGGACTAGTCGTGGATATCGGACGTGGCTTGGACTAGACTGTATTATCGGACGTGGCTTGGACTAGACCTGATTCTCGGCCGTGACTTGGTCTGAACGAGGACCTTGGCCGTGTCGTGCACTGGACGAGATTCCGGGCCGAGGCTTGGATTAGTTGAGGTTCTTGGACGTGGCTTGGAAGAAATGTGTTGTTTCGACGTGGCTGGGACTAGACGAAGTTATTGGACGTGGCCTGGACTAGGCCTGGTTCTCGGCCGTGGCTTGGACTGGACGAGGATCTTGGCCGTGCCCTGCACTGGACGAGATTCCGGGGTTAGGTTTAGAATAGACGAGATTTTTGGACGAGGATTGGACGAGACGAGGTTCATGGACGTGACTTGGACTGGACGAGTTTCTTGGACGTGGCTAGGTCTAGACGAGGTTCTTGGACGTGGTCTGGACTGTACAAGGTTCTTGAACGTTACTTTGACTGGACGATGTTCTGGTAAGTGACTTGGACTAGACGAGGTTCTTGGACATGGGTTGGTCTGGACAACATTCTTGAACGTGGCTTCCACTGGACGTTGTTCTTGGACGTGGCCTGGACTGTACAAGGTTCTTGGACGTGGTTTGACCAGACGAGGGTCATTAACGTGGCTTGGATTAGACGATGTTTCTGTACGTGGCTTGGACAATACGAGGTTCATGGATGTGGCTTGGACTAGACGAGTTTCTTGAACGTGGCTTCACTAGACGAGGTCTTGGGACGTGTCTTGGATTCGACCATATTCTTGGACGTGGCTTGAACTGGATGAGGTTCTTGGACGTGGCTTGGACTAGTCGAGGTTCTGGGACGTGTCTTGGATTCGACCAGATTCTTGGACGTGGCTTGGACTGGATGAGGTTCTTGGACGTGGCTTGGACTAGACGAGGTTCTGGGACGTGTCTTGGATTCGACCAGATTCTTGGACGTGGCTTGGACTGGATGAGGTTCTTGGACGTGTCTTGCACTGGACGAGGTACTTGGACGTGGCTTGAACTGGATAAGGTTCTTGGACGTGGCTTGGATTAGATGAGGTTATTGGACGTGACTTGGACTAGATGAGGTGCTTGGACGTGGCTTGGACTGGACGAGATTCTTGGAAGTGACTGGCACTAGGCGTTGTTCTCAGCCGTGGCTTAGACTGGGCGAGCATCTTGGACTTAGATTCAACTGTTCGATGTTCTTGGACGTGGCTGGGACTGGACGAGGTTCTTGGACGTGGCTTGGACTACACGAGGATCTTGGACGTGGCTTGGAATCGACGAGGTTGTTCGACGTGGCTTGGACTGGACAAGTTCTTGGACGAGGCTTGGACTGCACAGGGATCTTGGACGTGCCTTGTACTAGACGTGGTTCTCTGCGGTGGTTTGGATTGGACGAGGATCATGAACATGATTTGTACTGGACGAGGTTCTTGCACGTGGCTTGGACTGGACAACGTTCTTGAACGTGGCTTCCACTGGACGTGGTTCTTGGGCGTGGCGTGGACTGCACGAGGTTCTTGGATGTGGTTTGACCAGAAGAGGTTCATTCACGTGGCTTGGATTGAACGATTTTCCTGTACGTGGCTTGGACAATACTAGGTTCATGGACGTGGCTTGGACAAGACGAGGTTCTTGAACGTGGCTTGCTCTAGACGAGGTTCTTGGACGTGACTTGGACTAGATGAGGTGCTTGGACGTGGCTTGCACTGGACGAGATTCTTGGAAGTAACTAGCACTAGGCTTTGTTCTCGGCCGTGGCTTAGACTGGGCGAGGATCTTGGACGTGGATTCAACTGTTCGATGTTGTTGGACGTGGCTGGGACTGGACGAAGTTCTTGGACGTGGCTTGGACTAAACGAGGTTCTTGGATGTGGCTTGGACTGGACGAGGTTCTTGGACGTGGCTTGGACTACACGAGGATCTTGGACGTGGCCTAGAATCGACGAGGTTCTTCGACGTGGCTTGGACTGGACCAGGTCTTGGACGAGTCTTGGACTACACAGGGATCTTGGACGTGCCTTGTACTAGACGTGGTTCTCTGCGGTGGTTTGGTTTGGACGAGGATCATGAACATGATTTGCACTGGACAAGGTTCCTGTACGTGGCTTGGACTGAACGACGTTCTTGGACATGGTTGGGTCTGACAAGATTCTTGGACGATTTTATGGACTAGAGAAGGTTCTTCGATGTGGAGTAGACTACACTAGGTTCTTGGACGTGGCTCGGACTAGACAAAGATCTTGGACATGGCTTCGACTAGACTAGGTTCCTGGATGTGGCTTGGACTAGACGAGGTGCTTGGACGTGGCTTGGACTGGACGAGATTCTTGGAAGTGACTGGCACTAGGCGTTGTTCTCGGCCGTGGCTCAGACTGGGCGAGGATCTTGGACGTGGATTCAACTGTTCGATGTTCTTGGACGTGGCTGGGACTGGACGAGGTTCTTGGACGTGGCTTGGACTAAACGAGGTTCTTGGATGTGGTTTGGACTGGACGCGGTTCTTGGACGTGGCTTGGACTACACGAGGATCTTGGACGTGGCTTGGAATCGACGAGGTTCTTCGAAGTGGCTTGGACTGGACAAGTTCTTGGACGAGACTTGGACTACACAGAGATTTTGGACGTTGCTTGTACTAGACGTGGTTCTCTGCGGTGGTTTGGATTGGACGAGGATCATGAACATGATTTGTACTGGACGAGGTTCTTGCAAGTGGCTTGGACTGGACAACGTTCTTGAACGTGGCTTCCACTGGACGTGGTTCTAGGACGTGGCCTGGACTGTACGAGGTTCTTGGACGTGGTTTGACCGGAAGAGGTTCATTCACGTGGCCTGGATTGGACGATGTTCCTGTACGTGGCTTGGACAATACGAGGTTCATGGACGTGGCTAGGACAATACGAGGTTCTTGAACGTGGTTTGTTCTAGACGAGGTTCTGGGACGTGCCTTGGATTCGACCAGATTCTTGGACGTGGCTTGGACTGGATGAGGTTCTTGGACGTGGCTTGGACTAGACGAGGTTCTTGGACGTGGCTTGGATTCGACCAGATTCTTGGACTTGGCTTGGACTTGATGAGGTTCTTGGGCGTGTCTTGCACTGGACGAGGTACTTGGACGTTGCTTGAACTGGATGAGGTTCTTGGACGTGGCTTGGACTAGACGAGGTTCTTGGACGAGACTTGGACTAGATGAGGTGCTTGGACGTGGCTTGGACTGGACGAGATTATTGGAAGTGACTGGCACTCGGCGTTGTTCTCGGCCGTGGCTTAGACTGGGCGAGGATCTTGGAAGTGGATTCAACTGTTCGATGTTCTTGGACGTGGCTGGGACTGGACGATGTTCTTGGACGTGGCTTGGACTCCACGAGGTTCTTGGATGTGGCTTGGACTGGACGAGATTCTTGGACGTGGCTTGGACTACACGAGGATCTTGGACGTGGCCTGGAATCGACGAGGTTCTTCGACGTGGCTTGGACTGGACCAGGTCTTGGACGAGGCTTGGACTACACAGGGATTTTGGACGTGCCTTGTACTAGACGTGGTTCTCTGCGGTGGTTTGGTTTGGACGAGGATCATGAACATGATTTGCACTGGACGAGGTTCCTGGACGTGGCTTGGACTGGACGAGGTTCTTGGAAGTGGCTTGGACTGAACGACGTTCTTGGACGTGGCTGGGTCTGACAAGATTCTTGGACGTTTCATGGACTAGAGGAGGTTCTTCGACGTGGATTAGACTACACTAGGTTCTTGGACGTGGCTCGGACTAGACACAGATCTTGGACGTGGCTTCGACTAAGCTGGGTTCCCGGATGTGGCTTGGACTAGACGAGGTTCTTGGACGTGGCTTGGACTAGACGAGGTTCTTGAAAGTGGCTTGGACTGGACGAGGTTCTTGGACGTGGCTTGGACTAAACGAGGTTCTTGGACGTGACTTGCACTAGAAAAGGTTCTTGGACGTGGCTTGGATTCGACGAGGTTGTTGGACGTGGCTTGGACTAGACGAGGTTCTTGAAACTGGCTTGGACTGGACGAGGTTCCTGGACGTGGATTGGACTAGACGAGGTTCTTGGACGTGGCTGGGACTGACAAGGTTCTTGGACGTTGCATGGTCTAGACGAAGTTATTCGACGTGGATTAGACTGCACAAGGTCCTTGAACGTGGCTTGGAATAGACAGGGACCTTGGACTTGGCTTCGAATAGACTAGGTTCCTGGATGTGGCTTGGACTAGATGACGTTCTTGGACGTGTCTTCGATTCGACGAGGTTGTTGGACGTGGCTTCGATTCGACGAGGTTGTTGGACGTGTCTTGGACCAGACGAGGCTCTTGGACGTGGCTTCCTCTGGAGGGGGTACTTGGACGTGGCTTGGACAAGTCGAATTTCTTGGATGTGGCTTGCACAGCGCGAGTTTCTTGGCAGAGGTTTGTACTACACGAGGTTCTTGGACATGGCTTCGACTGGACGAGTTTCTTGGACGTGGTTTGGACTGAGTGAGCTTCTTGGTCGTGGCTTGGACTAGACGAGGTTCTGGGACGTGGCTTGGACTGCAGGAGGATGTTGGATGTATCTTGGACTGGAAGAGGTTCTTACACGTTGCTTGCACTGGACGTTCTGCTGGAAGTGGCTTGCACTGGACGAAGTTCTTGCACGTAGCTTGGGCTGGACGAGGTTCTTGGACTGGCTTGGAAGAGATGAGTTGTTTCGACGTGGCTTGTACTAGACGAGTTTCTTGGATGTGGCTTGGACTGTACGAGGTTATTGGAGGTGGCTTGGACTAGTCGTGGTTATTGGACGTGGCTTGGACTAGACTATATTATCGGACGTGGCTTGGACTAGACCTGATTCTCGGCCGTGACTTGGTCTGAACGAGGACCTTGGCCGTGCCGTGCACTGGACGAGATTCCGTGACGAGGCTTGGATTAGTTGAGGTTCTTGGACGTGGCTTGGAAGAAATGTGTTGTTTCGACGTGGCTGGGACTAGACCAAGTTATTGGACGTGGCCTGGACTAGGCCTGGTTCTCGGCCGTGGCTTGGACTGGACGAGGATCTTGGCCGTGCCCTGCACTGGACGAGATTCCGGGGTTAGGTTTAGAATAGACGAGATTTTTGGACGAGGATTGGACGAGACGAGGTTCATGGACGTGACTTGGACTGGACGAGTTTCTTGGACGTGGCTAGGTCTAGACGAGGTTCTTGGACGTGGTCTGGACTGTACAAGGTTCTTGAACGTTACTTTGACCAGACGATGTTCATGCATGTGCCTTGGACTAGACGATGTTCTTGTAAGTGACTAGGACTAGACGAGGTTCTTGTACGTGGCTTGGACTGGACAACGTTCTTGAACGTGGCTTCAACTGGACGTTGTTCTTGGACGTGTCTTGGACTACACGAGGATCTTGGACGTGGCCTGGAATCGGCGAGGTTCTTCGACGTGGCTTGGACTGGACCAGGTCTTGGACGTGGCTTGGTCTACACAGGAATCTTGGACGTGCCTTGCACTAGACGTGGTTCTCTGCGGTGGTTTAGATTGGACGAGAATCATGAACATGATTTGCACTGGACGAGGTTCCTCGACGTGGCTTGGACTAGACGAGGTATTTGGAAGTGTCTTGGACTGAACGAGGGTCTTGGACGTGGCTGGCTCTGACAAGATTCTTGGACGTTTCATGGACTAGACGAGGTTCTTGGACGTGGCTTGGAATCGACGAGGTTGTTCGACGTGGCTTGGACTGGACAAGTTCTTGGACGAGGCTTGGACTGCACAGGGATCTTGGATGTGCCTTGTACTAGACGTGGTTCTCTGCGGTGGTTTGGATTGGACGAGGATCATGAACATGATTTGTACTGGACGAGGTTCTTGCACGTGGCTTGGACTGGACAACGTTCTTGAACGTGGCTTCCACTGGACGTGGTTCTTGGGCGTGGCGTGGACTGCACGAGGTTCTTGGATGTGGTTTGACCAGATGTGGTTCATTCACGTGGCTTGGATTGAACGATTTTCCTGTACGTGGCTTGGACAATACTAGGTTCATGGACGTGGCTTGGACAAGAAGAGGTTCTTGAACGTGGCTTGCTCTAGACGAGGTTCTTGGACGTGACTTGGACTAGATGAGGTGCTTGGACGTGGCTTGCACTGGACGAGATTCTTGGAAGTAACTAGCACTAGGCTTTGTTCTCGGCCGTGGCTTAGACTGGGCGAGGATCTTGGACGTGGATTCAACTGTTCGATGTTGTTGGACGTGGCTGGGACTGGACGAAGTTCTTGGACGTGGCTTGGGCTAAACGAGGTTCTTGGATGTGGCTTGGACTGGACGAGGTTCTTGGACGTGGCTTGGACTACACGAGGATCTTGGACGTGGCCTAGAATCGACGAGGTTCTTCGACGTGGCTTGGACTGGACCAGGTCTTGGACGAGTCTTGGACTACACAGGGATCTTGGACGTGCCTTGTACTAGACGTGGTTCTCTGCGGTGGTTTGGTTTGGACGAGGATCATGAACATGATTTGCACTGGACAAGGTTCCTGTACGTGGCTTGGACTGAACGACGTTCTTGGACATGGTTGGGTCTGACAAGATTCTTGGACGTTTTATGGACTAGAGAAGGTTCTTCGATGTGGAGTAGACTACACTAGGTTCTTGGACGTGGCTCGGACTAGACAAAGATCTTGGACATGGCTTCGACTAGACTAGGTTCCTGGATGTGGCTTGGACTAGACGAGGTGCTTGGACGTGGCTTGGACTGGACGAGATTCTTGGAAGTGACTGGCACTAGGCGTTGTTCTCGGCCGTGGCTCAGACTGGGCGAGGATCTTGGACGTGGATTCAACTGTTCGATGTTCTTGGACGTGGCTGGGACTGGACGAGGTTCTTGGACGTGGCTTGGACTAAACGAGGTTCTTGGATGTGGTTTGGACTGGACGCGGTTCTTGGACGTGGCTTGGACTACACGAGGATCTTGGACGTGGCTTGGAATCGACGAGGTTCTTCGAAGTGGCTTGGACTGGACAAGTTCTTGGACGAGACTTGGACTACACAGAGATTTTGGACGTTGCTTGTACTAGACGTGGTTCTCTGCGGTGGTTTGGATTGGACGAGGATCATGAACATGATTTGTACTGGACGAGGTTCTTGCAAGTGGCTTGGACTGGACAACGTTCTTGAACGTGGCTTCCACTGGACGTGGTTCTAGGACGTGGCCTGGACTGTACGAGGTTCTTGGACGTGGTTTGACCAGAAGAGGTTCATTCACGTGGCCTGGATTGGACGATGTTCCTGTACGTGGCTTGGACAATACGAGGTTCATGGACGTGGCTAGGACAAGACGAGGTTCTTGAACGTGGTTTGTTCTAGACGAGGTTCTGGGACGTGCCTTGGATTCGACCAGATTCTTGGACGTGGCTTGGACTGGATGAGGTTCTTGGACGTGGCTTGGACTAGACGAGGTTCTTGGACGTGGCTTGGATTCGACCAGATTCTTGGACTTGGCTTGGACTTGATGAGGTTCTTGGGCGTGTCTTGCACTGGACGAGGTACTTGGACGTTGCTTGAACTGGATGAGGTTCTTGGACGTGGCTTGGACTAGACGAGGTTCTTGGACGAGACTTGGACTAGATGAGGTGCTTGGACGTGGCTTGGACTGGACGAGATTATTGGAAGTGACTGGCACTCGGCGTTGTTCTCGGCCGTGGCTTAGACTGGGCGAGGATCTTGGAAGTGGATTCAACTGTTCGATGTTCTTGGACGTGGCTGGGACTGGACGAAGTTCTTGGACGTGGCTTGGACTAAACGAGGTTCTTGGATGTGGCTTGGACTGGACGAGATTCTTGGACGTGGCTTGGACTACACGAGGATCTTGGACGTGGCCTGGAATCGACGAGGTTCTTCGACGTGGCTTGGACTGGACCAGGTCTTGGACGAGGCTTGGACTACACAGGGATTTTGGACGTGCCTTGTACTAGACGTGGTTCTCTGCGGTGGTTTGGTTTGGACGAGGATCATGAACATGATTTGCACTGGACGAGGTTCCTGGACGTGGCTTGGACTGGACGAGGTTCTTGGAAGTGGCTTGGACTGAACGACGTTCTTGGACGTGGCTGGGTCTGACAAGATTCTTGGACGTTTCATGGACTAGAGGAGGTTCTTCGACGTGGATTAGACTACACTAGGTTCTTGGACGTGGCTCGGACTAGACACAGATCTTGGACGTGGCTTCGACTAAGCTGGGTTCCCGGATGTGGCTTGGACTAGACGAGGTTCTTGGACGTGGCTTGGACTAGACGAGGTTCTTGAAAGTGGCTTGGACTGGACGAGGTTCTTGGACGTGGCTTGGACTAAACGAGGTTCTTGGACGTGACTTGCACTAGAAAAGGTTCTTGGACGTGGCTTGGATTCGACGAGGTTGTTGGACGTGGCTTGGACTAGACGAGGTTCTTGAAACTGGCTTGGACTGGACGAGGTTCCTGGACGTGGATTGGACTAGACGAGGTTCTTGGACGTGGCTGGGACTGACAAGGTTCTTGGACGTTGCATGGTCTAGACGAAGTTATTCGACGTGGATTAGACTGCACAAGGTCCTTGAACGTGGCTTGGAATAGACAGGGACCTTGGACTTGGCTTCGAATAGACTAGGTTCCTGGATGTGGCTTGGACTAGATGACGTTCTTGGACGTGTCTTCGATTCGACGAGGTTGTTGGACGTGGCTTCGATTCGACGAGGTTGTTGGACGTGTCTTGGACCAGACGAGGCTCTTGGACGTGGCTTCCTCTGGAGGGGGTACTTGGACGTGGCTTGGACAAGTCGAATTTCTTGGATGTGGCTTGCACAGCGCGAGTTTCTTGGCAGAGGTTTGTACTACACGAGGTTCTTGGACATGGCTTCGACTGGACGAGTTTCTTGGACGTGGTTTGGACTGAGTGAGCTTCTTGGTCGTGGCTTGGACTAGACGAGGTTCTGGGACGTGGCTTGGACTGCAGGAGGATGTTGGATGTATCTTGGACTGGAAGAGGTTCTTACACGTTGCTTGCACTGGACGTTCTGCTGGAAGTGGCTTGCACTGGACGAAGTTCTTGCACGTAGCTTGGGCTGGACGAGGTTCTTGGACTGGCTTGGAAGAGATGAGTTGTTTCGACGTGGCTTGTACTAGACGAGTTTCTTGGATGTGGCTTGGACTGTACGAGGTTATTGGAGGTGGCTTGGACTAGTCGTGGTTATTGGACGTGGCTTGGACTAGACTATATTATCGGACGTGGCTTGGACTAGACCTGATTCTCGGCCGTGACTTGGTCTGAACGAGGACCTTGGCCGTGCCGTGCACTGGACGAGATTCCGTGACGAGGCTTGGATTAGTTGAGGTTCTTGGACGTGGCTTGGAAGAAATGTGTTGTTTCGACGTGGCTGGGACTAGACCAAGTTATTGGACGTGGCCTGGACTAGGCCTGGTTCTCGGCCGTGGCTTGGACTGGACGAGGATCTTGGCCGTGCCCTGCACTGGACGAGATTCCGGGGTTAGGTTTAGAATAGACGAGATTTTTGGACGAGGATTGGACGAGACGAGGTTCATGGACGTGACTTGGACTGGACGAGTTTCTTGGACGTGGCTAGGTCTAGACGAGGTTCTTGGACGTGGTCTGGACTGTACAAGGTTCTTGAACGTTACTTTGACCAGACGATGTTCATGCATGTGCCTTGGACTAGACGATGTTCTTGTAAGTGACTAGGACTAGACGAGGTTCTTGTACGTGGCTTGGACTGGACAACGTTCTTGAACGTGGCTTCAACTGGACGTTGTTCTTGGACGTGTCTTGGACTACACGAGGATCTTGGACGTGGCCTGGAATCGGCGAGGTTCTTCGACGTGGCTTGGACTGGACCAGGTCTTGGACGTGGCTTGGTCTACACAGGAATCTTGGACGTGCCTTGCACTAGACGTGGTTCTCTGCGGTGGTTTAGATTGGACGAGAATCATGAACATGATTTGCACTGGACGAGGTTCCTCGACGTGGCTTGGACTAGACGAGGTATTTGGAAGTGTCTTGGACTGAACGAGGGTCTTGGACGTGGCTGGCTCTGACAAGATTCTTGGACGTTTCATGGACTAGACGAGGTTCTTGGACGTGGCTTGGAATCGACGAGGTTGTTCGACGTGGCTTGGACTGGACAAGTTCTTGGACGAGGCTTGGACTGCACAGGGATCTTGGATGTGCCTTGTACTAGACGTGGTTCTCTGCGGTGGTTTGGATTGGACGAGGATCATGAACATGATTTGTACTGGACGAGGTTCTTGCACGTGGCTTGGACTGGACAACGTTCTTGAACGTGGCTTCCACTGGACGTGGTTCTTGGGCGTGGCGTGGACTGCACGAGGTTCTTGGATGTGGTTTGACCAGATGTGGTTCATTCACGTGGCTTGGATTGAACGATTTTCCTGTACGTGGCTTGGACAATACTAGGTTCATGGACGTGGCTTGGACAAGAAGAGGTTCTTGAACGTGGCTTGCTCTAGACGAGGTTCTTGGACGTGACTTGGACTAGATGAGGTGCTTGGACGTGGCTTGCACTGGACGAGATTCTTGGAAGTAACTAGCACTAGGCTTTGTTCTCGGCCGTGGCTTAGACTGGGCGAGGATCTTGGACGTGGATTCAACTGTTCGATGTTGTTGGACGTGGCTGGGACTGGACGAAGTTCTTGGACGTGGCTTGGGCTAAACGAGGTTCTTGGATGTGGCTTGGACTGGACGAGGTTCTTGGACGTGGCTTGGACTACACGAGGATCTTGGACGTGGCCTAGAATCGACGAGGTTCTTCGACGTGGCTTGGACTGGACCAGGTCTTGGACGAGTCTTGGACTACACAGGGATCTTGGACGTGCCTTGTACTAGACGTGGTTCTCTGCGGTGGTTTGGTTTGGACGAGGATCATGAACATGATTTGCACTGGACAAGGTTCCTGTACGTGGCTTGGACTGAACGACGTTCTTGGACATGGTTGGGTCTGACAAGATTCTTGGACGTTTTATGGACTAGAGAAGGTTCTTCGATGTGGAGTAGACTACACTAGGTTCTTGGACGTGGCTCGGACTAGACAAAGATCTTGGACATGGCTTCGACTAGACTAGGTTCCTGGATGTGGCTTGGACTAGACGAGGTGCTTGGACGTGGCTTGGACTGGACGAGATTCTTGGAAGTGACTGGCACTAGGCGTTGTTCTCGGCCGTGGCTCAGACTGGGCGAGGATCTTGGACGTGGATTCAACTGTTCGATGTTCTTGGACGTGGCTGGGACTGGACGAGGTTCTTGGACGTGGCTTGGACTAAACGAGGTTCTTGGATGTGGTTTGGACTGGACGCGGTTCTTGGACGTGGCTTGGACTACACGAGGATCTTGGACGTGGCTTGGAATCGACGAGGTTCTTCGAAGTGGCTTGGACTGGACAAGTTCTTGGACGAGACTTGGACTACACAGAGATTTTGGACGTTGCTTGTACTAGACGTGGTTCTCTGCGGTGGTTTGGATTGGACGAGGATCATGAACATGATTTGTACTGGACGAGGTTCTTGCAAGTGGCTTGGACTGGACAACGTTCTTGAACGTGGCTTCCACTGGACGTGGTTCTAGGACGTGGCCTGGACTGTACGAGGTTCTTGGACGTGGTTTGACCAGAAGAGGTTCATTCACGTGGCCTGGATTGGACGATGTTCCTGTACGTGGCTTGGACAATACGAGGTTCATGGACGTGGCTAGGACAAGACGAGGTTCTTGAACGTGGTTTGTTCTAGACGAGGTTCTGGGACGTGCCTTGGATTCGACCAGATTCTTGGACGTGGCTTGGACTGGATGAGGTTCTTGGACGTGGCTTGGACTAGACGAGGTTCTTGGACGTGGCTTGGATTCGACCAGATTCTTGGACTTGGCTTGGACTTGATGAGGTTCTTGGGCGTGTCTTGCACTGGACGAGGTACTTGGACGTTGCTTGAACTGGATGAGGTTCTTGGACGTGGCTTGGACTAGACGAGGTTCTTGGACGAGACTTGGACTAGATGAGGTGCTTGGACGTGGCTTGGACTGGACGAGATTATTGGAAGTGACTGGCACTCGGCGTTGTTCTCGGCCGTGGCTTAGACTGGGCGAGGATCTTGGAAGTGGATTCAACTGTTCGATGTTCTTGGACGTGGCTGGGACTGGACGAAGTTCTTGGACGTGGCTTGGACTAAACGAGGTTCTTGGATGTGGCTTGGACTGGACGAGATTCTTGGACGTGGCTTGGACTACACGAGGATCTTGGACGTGGCCTGGAATCGACGAGGTTCTTCGACGTGGCTTGGACTGGACCAGGTCTTGGACGAGGCTTGGACTACACAGGGATTTTGGACGTGCCTTGTACTAGACGTGGTTCTCTGCGGTGGTTTGGTTTGGACGAGGATCATGAACATGATTTGCACTGGACGAGGTTCCTGGACGTGGCTTGGACTGGACGAGGTTCTTGGAAGTGGCTTGGACTGAACGACGTTCTTGGACGTGGCTGGGTCTGACAAGATTCTTGGACGTTTCATGGACTAGAGGAGGTTCTTCGACGTGGATTAGACTACACTAGGTTCTTGGACGTGGCTCGGACTAGACACAGATCTTGGACGTGGCTTCGACTAAGCTGGGTTCCCGGATGTGGCTTGGACTAGACGAGGTTCTTGGACGTGGCTTGGACTAGACGAGGTTCTTGAAAGTGGCTTGGACTGGACGAGGTTCTTGGACGTGGCTTGGACTAAACGAGGTTCTTGGACGTGACTTGCACTAGAAAAGGTTCTTGGACGTGGCTTGGATTCGACGAGGTTGTTGGACGTGGCTTGGACTAGACGAGGTTCTTGAAACTGGCTTGGACTGGACGAGGTTCCTGGACGTGGATTGGACTAGACGAGGTTCTTGGACGTGGCTGGGACTGACAAGGTTCTTGGACGTTGCATGGTCTAGACGAAGTTATTCGACGTGGATTAGACTGCACAAGGTCCTTGAACGTGGCTTGGAATAGACAGGGACCTTGGACTTGGCTTCGAATAGACTAGGTTCCTGGATGTGGCTTGGACTAGATGACGTTCTTGGACGTGTCTTCGATTCGACGAGGTTGTTGGACGTGGCTTCGATTCGACGAGGTTGTTGGACGTGTCTTGGACCAGACGAGGCTCTTGGACGTGGCTTCCTCTGGAGGGGGTACTTGGACGTGGCTTGGACAAGTCGAATTTCTTGGATGTGGCTTGCACAGCGCGAGTTTCTTGGCAGAGGTTTGTACTACACGAGGTTCTTGGACATGGCTTCGACTGGACGAGTTTCTTGGACGTGGTTTGGACTGAGTGAGCTTCTTGGTCGTGGCTTGGACTAGACGAGGTTCTGGGACGTGGCTTGGACTGCAGGAGGATGTTGGATGTATCTTGGACTGGAAGAGGTTCTTACACGTTGCTTGCACTGGACGTTCTGCTGGAAGTGGCTTGCACTGGACGAAGTTCTTGCACGTAGCTTGGGCTGGACGAGGTTCTTGGACTGGCTTGGAAGAGATGAGTTGTTTCGACGTGGCTTGTACTAGACGAGTTTCTTGGATGTGGCTTGGACTGTACGAGGTTATTGGAGGTGGCTTGGACTAGTCGTGGTTATTGGACGTGGCTTGGACTAGACTATATTATCGGACGTGGCTTGGACTAGACCTGATTCTCGGCCGTGACTTGGTCTGAACGAGGACCTTGGCCGTGCCGTGCACTGGACGAGATTCCGTGACGAGGCTTGGATTAGTTGAGGTTCTTGGACGTGGCTTGGAAGAAATGTGTTGTTTCGACGTGGCTGGGACTAGACCAAGTTATTGGACGTGGCCTGGACTAGGCCTGGTTCTCGGCCGTGGCTTGGACTGGACGAGGATCTTGGCCGTGCCCTGCACTGGACGAGATTCCGGGGTTAGGTTTAGAATAGACGAGATTTTTGGACGAGGATTGGACGAGACGAGGTTCATGGACGTGACTTGGACTGGACGAGTTTCTTGGACGTGGCTAGGTCTAGACGAGGTTCTTGGACGTGGTCTGGACTGTACAAGGTTCTTGAACGTTACTTTGACCAGACGATGTTCATGCATGTGCCTTGGACTAGACGATGTTCTTGTAGGTGACTTGGACTAGACGAAGTTCTTGTACGTGGCTTGGACTGGACAACGTTCTTGAACGTGGCTTCAACTGGACGTTGTTCTTGGACGTGTCTTGGACTACACGAGGATCTTGGACGTGGCCTGGAATCGGCGAGGTTCTTCGACGTGGCTTGGACTGGACCAGGTCTTGGACGTGGCTTGGTCTACACAGGAATCTTGGACGTGCCTTGCACTAGACGTGGTTCTCTGCGGTGGTTTAGATTGGACGAGGATCATGAACATGATTTGCACTGGACGAGGTTCCTCGACGTGGCTTGGACTAGACGAGGTATTTGGAAGTGTCTTGGACTGAACGAGGGTCTTGGACGTGGCTGGCTCTGACAAGATTCTTGGACGTTTCATGGACTAGACGAGGTTCTTCGACGTGGATTAGACTACATTAGGTTCTTGGACGCGGCTTCGACTAGACAGGGACCTTGGACTTGGCTTCACCTAGACTAGGTTCCTGGATGTGGCTTGGACTAGACGAGGTTCTTGGACGTGTCTTCGATTCGACGGGGTTGTTGGACATGGCTTCTATTCGACGAGGTTGTTGGACGTGGCTTGGACTAGCCGAGGTTCTTGGACGTGGCTTGCTCTGGAGGAGGTTCTTGGACGTGGGTTGGACTTCACGAGTTTTTTGGACGTGTCTTACACTGGACGAGGTACTTGGACGTGGCTTGGACTAGTCGAATTTCTTGGATGTGGCTTGCACAGCGCGAGTTTCTTGGCAGTGGCTTTTACCAGACGAGGTTCTTGGACGTGGCTTCGACTGGACGAAGTGCTTGGACGTGGCTTGGACTGGACGAGATTCTTGGACGTAGTTTGGACTGAGTGAGCTTCTTGTACGTGGTTTGGACAAGACGAGGTCCTAGGACATGGCTTGAACTAGCCGAGGTTCTTGGACTTGGCTTGGACTGCAGGGGGATCTTGGACGTGTCTTGGACTGGAAGAGGTTCTTGGACGTTGCTTGCACTGGACGTTCTGCTGGAAGTGGCTTGCACTGGAAGTGCTGTTGGAGGTGGCTTGCACTGGACGAAGTTCTTGCACGTAGCTTGGGCTAGACGAGTTTCTTGGATGTGGCTTGGACTGGACGAGTTTCTTGGAGGTGGCTTGGGCTAGTCGTGGTTATTGAACGTGGCTTGGACTAGACTATATTATGGGACGTGGCTTGGACTAGACCTGATTCTCGGCCGTGACCTGATCTGGACGAGGACCTTGGCCGTGCCGTGCACTGGACGAGATTCCGGGCCGAGGCTTGAATTAGTCGAGGTTCTTGGACGTGGATTGGAAGAAATGTGTTGTTTGTACGTGGCTAGGACAAGACGAGGTTCTTGGACGTGGCTTGAACTAGCCGAGGTTCTTGGACTTGGCTTGGACTGGACGAGGTTCTTGGCCGTGCCCTGCACTGGACGGATTCCGGGGTTAGGCTTAGATTAGACGAGATTCTTGGACGAGGATTGGACGAGCCGAGGTTCTTGGACGTGGCTTGGAGAGAAAGAGGTTCTTGGACGTTGCATGGACTGGGCGCCGTTCGTGAATGTGACTTCCACTGAACGTAGTTCTTGGACGTGGCTTGGACTGGACGAGTTTCTTGGACGTGGCTAGGTCTAGACAAGGTTCTTGGACGTGGCCTGGACTGTACAAGGTTCTTGAACGTTGCTTTGACCAGACGATGTTCATGCATGTGCCTTGGACTAGACGATGTTCTTGTAGGTGACTTGGACTAGACGAAGTTCTTGGACGTGGCTTGGACTGGACAACGTTCTTGAACGTGGCTTCAACTGGACGTGGTTCTTGGACATGTCTTGCACTGGACGAGGTTCTTGGACATGGCCTGGAGTGTACGAAGTTCTTGGACGTGGCTTTGACCAGACGAGTTTCATTCACGTGGCATTGGATTTGACGATGTTCCTGTACGTGGCTTGGACAGGACGAGGATCTTGGACGTGGATTGCACTGGAAGTGCTGTTGGAGGTGGCTTGCACTGGACGAAGTTCTTGCACGTAGCTTGGGCTAGACGAGTTTCTTGGATGTGGCTTGGACTGGACGAGTTTCTTGGAGGTGGCTTGGGCTAGTCGTGGTTATTGAACGTGGCTTGGACTAGACTATATTATGGGACGTGGCTTGGACTAGACCTGATTCTCGGCCGTGACCTGATCTGGACGAGGACCTTGGCCGTGCCGTGCACTGGACGAGATTCCGGGCCGAGGCTTGAATTAGTCGAGGTTCTTGGACGTGGATTGGAAGAAATGTGTTGTTTGTACGTGGCTAGGACAAGACGAGGTTCTTGGACGTGGCCTGGACTAGACCTGGTTCTCGGCCGTGGCTTGGACTGGACGAGGATCTTGGCCGTGCCCTGCACTGGACGGATTCCGGGGTTAGGCTTAGATTAGACGAGATTCTTGGACGAGGATTGGACGAGCCGAGGTTCTTGGACGTGGCTTGGAGAGAAAGAGGTTCTTGGACGTTGCATGGACTGGGCGCCGTTCGTGAATGTGACTTCCACTGAACGTAGTTCTTGGACGTGGCTTGGACTGGACGAGTTTCTTGGACGTGGCTAGGTCTAGACAAGGTTCTTGGACGTGGCCTGGACTGTACAAGGTTCTTGAACGTTGCTTTGACCAGACGATGTTCATGCATGTGCCTTGGACTAGACGATGTTCTTGTAGGTGACTTGGACTAGACGAAGTTCTTGGACGTGGCTTGGACTGGACAACGTTCTTGAACGTGGCTTCAACTGGACGTGGTTCTTGGACATGTCTTGCACTGGACGAGGTTCTTGGACATGGCCTGGAGTGTACGAAGTTCTTGGACGTGGCTTTGACCAGACGAGTTTCATTCACGTGGCATTGGATTTGACGATGTTCCTGTACGTGGCTTGGACAGGACGAGGATCTTGGACGTGGATTGCACTGTTCGAAGTTCTTGGACGTGGCTGGGACTGGACGTGGTTCTTGGACGTTGATTGGACTAGACGGAGTTCTTGGATGTGGATTGGAATATAACGAGGTTTTTGGAAGTGGCTTGGACTAGAAAAGGAACTTGGATGTTGCTTGGACTAGACTAGGTTTTTGGATGTGGCTTGGACTACACGAGTTTCTTGGACGTTGTCTGGATTGTACGAGGTTCTTGGTTGTGGCTTCGACTGGAAAAGGTTCTTGGACCTGGCTTGCACTGGATGTGGTTCTTGGATATGACTGGGACTGGATGATGTTCTTGGACGTGTCTTAGACTAGACGAGGTTCTTGGACGTGGACTGGACTGTACGAGGTTCTTGGACGTGGCTTTGTCTAGACAATGTTCTTGGACGTGGCTTGGACTAGACGATGTCCATGGGCGTGGCTTGGAGTAGACGATGTTCTTTGACGTGTCTAGCAGTTGACGAGGTTCTTGGACGTTGCTTAGACTGGGCGTTGTTCTTGAACGTGGCTTCCACTGAAGGTAGTTCTTGGACGTGGCTTGGTCCAGACGAGGCTCTTGGACGTGAATTGGACTGGATGACGTTCTCGGCCGTGGCCTAGACTGGAGGAGGATCTTGGACGTGGATTGCACTGTTCGAAGTTCTTGGACGTGTCTGGGACTGGACGAGGTTCTTGGACTTTGCATGGACTAGACGGAGTTCTTCGATGTGGATTGGAATATAACGAGGTTCTTAGAAGTGGTTTGAACTAGAAAAGGAACTTGGATGTGGCTTGGACTAGACTAGGTTCTTGGATATGGCTTAGACTACACAAGGTTCTTGGACTTGGCTTGGAATCGACGAGGTTCTTCGACGCGGCTTGGACTAGACCAGATATTGGTCGTGGCTTGGACTACACAAGGATCTTGGACGTGCCTTGCACTAGACGTGGTTCTCTGCGGTGGTTTGCACTGGACGAGGATCATGAACATGATTGGCACTGGACGAGGTTCTTGGACGTGGCTTGGACTAGACGATGTACTTGGAAGTGGCTTGGACTGAACAAGGTTCTTAGACGTGGCTGGGTCTGACGAAATTCTTGGACGTTGCATGGACTAGACGAGGTTCTTCGACGTGGATTAGACTGAACTAGGTTCTTGGACGTTGCTCGGATTAGACTATGTTCCTGGATATGGCTTGCACTAGACGAGGTTCTTGGACGTGGCTTGGAATCGACGAGGTTGTTGGACGTGGCTTGGAATCGACGAGGTTGTTGGACGTGGTTTGGACTAGACGAGGTTCTTGGATGTGGCTTGGACAGGACGAGGTTCTTGGACGTGGCTAGGACTAAACGAGGTTCTTGAACGTGACTTGGACGGGACGGGGATAATGGACGTGGATTGGACTAGACGAGTTTCTTGGAAGTGGCTTGGACTGAACGTGGTTCTAGGACGTAGCTGGGACTGACGAAGTTCTTGGACGTTGCATGGTCTAGATGAGGTTTTTCGACGTGGATTAGACTGCACTAGGTCCTTGGATGTGGCTTAGGCTAGAGAGAGACCTTGGACTTGGCTTCGACTAGACTATGTTCCTGGATATGGCTTGCACTAGACGAGGTTCTTGGACGTGGTTTGGACTAGACGAGGTTCTTGGATGTGGCTTGGACAGGACGAGGTTCTTGGAAGTGGCTTGGACTGAACGTGGTTCTAGGACGTAGCTGGGACTGACGAAGTTCTTGGACGTTGCATGGTCTAGATGAGGTTTTTCGACGTGGATTAGACTGCACTAGGTCCTTGGATGTGGCTTAGGCTAGACAGAGACCTTGGACTTGGCTTCGACTAGACTAGGTTCCTGGATGTGGCTTGGACGAGACGAAGTTCTTGGACGTGGCTTGGGCTGGACGAGGATCTTGGCCGTGCCCTGTACTGGACGAGATTCCAGGTAGAGGGTTGGACTAGACGAGGTTTTTGGACGTGGTTTGGACTAGACGAGGCGATTGGATGTGTCTTTGAATAGACGAGGTTCTTGGACGTGGCCTGGACTGTACGATGTTCTTGGACGTGGCTTTGACTAGACGATGTTCTTGCACGTGGCTTGTACTAGACGGGTTTCTTGGTCGTGGCTTGGACTAGACGAGATTATTGGACGTGGCTTGTACTAGACGAGGTTCCTGGACGTGGCCTGCAGTGGACGAGATTCCGGGCTGAGGCTTGGATTAGACGAGATTCTTGGACGTGTCTTGGACTAGACGAGGTTCTTGGACGTGGCCTGCAAAGTACGTGGTTCTTCGACTTGGTTTTGACTAGACGAGGTTCTTGGACGTGGCTTGGACTAGACGGAGGCCTTGGACGTGGCTTGGACTAGACGATGTCCTTGGACGTGGCTTGGAGTAGACGAGGTTCTTGGACGTGGCTTGGACTGGACAACGCTCTTGTACGTGGTTCCACTCGTCGTGGTTCTTGGACCTAGCTTGGACTTGGCGAGGTTCTTGGACGTGGTGAGGTCTAGACGAGATTCTTGGATGTTGTCTGGAATGTACAAGGATCTTGGACGTCGCTTTGACCAGACAAGGTTTATGCACGTGGCTTCGACTAGGCGATGTTTTTGTTCGTGTCTCGGACTAGACGGGGTTCTTGGGGGTGGCTTGGATTTGATAAGGTTATTGAACGTATCTTGGAATAGACTATGTTCTCAGACGTGGTTTGGACTAGACCTGGTGCTCGGTCGTGGCTTTGACTGAACGAGGATCTTGGCCGTGCCCTGCACTGGACGAGATTCCGCGGCGAGGCTTAGATTAGATGAGATTCTTGGGCGTGGCTTGGACTTCACAAGGTCTTGGACGTGGCTTGGACTGGATGTGGTTCTTGGATATGACTGGGACTGAATGACGTTCTTGGACGTGTCATGGATTAGACGAGGGTTTTGGACGTGGACTAGACTGTACGAGATCCTTGGACGTGGCTTTTTCTAAACAAGGTTCAAAGACGTGGCTTGGAGTAGACGATGTTCTTGGACGTGTCTAGGAGTAGACGAGGTTCTTGGACGTTGCTTGGACTGGGCATCGTTCTTGAACATGGCTTCCACTGAAAGTAGTTCCTGGACGTGGCTTGGACTGGACAAGGTTCTTGGACGTGGCTAGGTCTAGACGAGGTCCTTGGACGTGGCCTGGACTGTACGAGGTTCTTGGACGTGGCTTTGACTAGACGAGGTTCATGCACGTGGCTTGGAGTAGACGAGGTTGTTGGATGTGGCTTGTACTAGACGAGGTACTTAGAGGTGGCTGAGACTACACGAGAATATTGGACGTGGCTTGGACTACATTATGTTTTCGGACGTGGCTTGGACTAGACTAGGTTCTTGGAGGTTACTTGCACTCGGCGAGTTTCCTGGCCTTGGCTTGAACTAAACGAGGTCCTTGGACGTCGGTTGCACTGCACGAGGTTCTTGGAAGTGGCTTGGACTAGACGAGGTTTTTGGACGTGGCTTGGACTAGACGAGGGTCTTGGTCGTGGCTCGCACTAGACGAGGTTCTTGGACGTGGTTTGGACTAGACGAGGTACTTTGAGGTGGCTGGGACTACACGAGAATATTGGACGTGGCTTGGACTACACTATGTTTTCGGACGTGGCTTGGACTAGACCTGGTGCTCGGCCGTAGCTTGGACTGGACAAGGATCTTGGCCGTGTCCTGTACTGGATGAGATTCCGGGACGAGTCTTGGATTAGCCGAGATTCTTGGACGTGGCTTGGACTAGTCGAGGTTCTTGGTCGTGGCTTGGACTAGATTAGGTTCTTGAAGGTTGCTTGCACTCGACGAGTTTCCTGGCTTTGGCTTGAACTAAACGAGGTTGTTGGACGTCGGTTGCACTGCACGAGGTTCTTGGACGTGGCTTGGACTAGACGAGGTTCTTGGACGTGGCTTGGACTGCTCGAGGTTCTTGGACATGGCTTGGACTGGACGATGTTCTTGGACGTGGTTTGGACTGGACTAGTTTCTTCCACGTGGCTTGGACTGCACGCGGATCCTGGACGTGTCATGCACTGGTCCAGGTTGTTAGACGGGGATTAGACTAGACGAGGTTCTTTGACGTGGCTTGGACTGGATGAGTTTCTTGGCCGTGGCTTGTACTAGACGAGATTCTTGGATTGGCATGGACTGGACGAGGTTCTTGGACGTGACTGGGAATGTACGAGGTCCTTGGACGTGGTTTGGACTGGACGAGTTTCTTCGACGTGGCTTGGAGTAGACGAGGTTCTTGGACGTGGCTTGGACTGGACGAGGTTCTTGGACGTGGCTTGGAATTTACGAGGTTCTTGGACGTGGCTTGGACTGGACGAGTTTCATCGACGTGGCTTGGACTACACGAGGTTCTAGGACGTGTCTAGTGTGAGAAGATATTCTTGGACGTGGTTCTTGGACGTGGCTTGGATTAGTCAAGGTTCTTGGAGGTTGATTGGACTGGGCGAGTTTCCTAGCCGTGGCTTGGACTTAACGAGGCTCTTGGACGTCGCTTGCACTGCACGAAGTTCTTGGACTTGGCTAAGACTATACGAGGTATTTGCACGTGGCTTGTCGAGGAAGAGGTTCGTGCACGTGTCTTGGACTGGATGAGGTTCCTGGACGTGTCTTGGACTGGACGATGTCCTTGGACGTGGTTTGCACTAGACGAGGTTGTTGGACGTGGCTTGGACCGCACGATGTCCTTGGACGTGGTTTGCACTGGACGAGGTTCTTGAACGTGGCTTGGACTGGACGTTATTATTCGCCGTGGCTTGGACGACATTAGGTTCATGGACGTGGCTTGGACTAACGACGTTCTTGGACGTGTCTTGGACTGGGCGAGATTCTTGGACGTGGCTGCACTGGACGAGGTTCATGGACGTGGCTTGTATTGCAGAGGTTCTTGGGCGTGGCTTGGACTGGACAAGGTTCTTGGACTCGTCTTGGACTGGACGAGGTTCTTAGACGTGTCCTGGAGTAGAACAGGTTCTTGGACTTTTCTTGAACGGGACGAGAGACTCTAGCTCAGGAAGAGGGAACTCCAGCACCTGGTTGGGCGAGGTACCCCTAGGCTAGGAGAGAACACGAAGCCTTGATTTGTTCGAGGGAGAGACAGGAACGCAGAGCCTTAGTCGAGGGAGAGACAGGAATGGCGAATACAGAGCCTTGATCTTGAGATACAGTAACATGGAACACAGAGACAGGACCCCTCTTTGGGAACAGGGGGTGGGCCGGGACTCATACACTGAATGCTGAACATAACGAGAAAGTTTATAGCACTAGGTAGTGTCTAACGGCCTGAGCTACCTCGAAAAGGCGGGGACACAGAGACGGTTTTCAACACTAGGAAGCGGCAAACGGCCGGTCCAACCTAGCGAAGGTGTGTAAAAAGGGACAGTTCAAAACAACGATCAACAGTTCTTTATCTTGCTCCGGCGGTTAAAATTGACAGCAGTGCAGGCGAAGGTTGCAGGCGACTCAAGGCTACTGGTGAGGCGAGTCTTCAGGAGAGGTGAGGCGAGAAAAGGCTTCAGGCGGAGCGTGGCGAGGCGAGGCATGGCGAGGCAAGGCTCAGACAATGTTTGCAGGGCATGGCTACAGGAGGAAGGGGAAGAGAAGGCATTCACGCATTGGGTTTTGACACAAACAATCCAGCAGCCAAGCCCTGGTCTCTGGAGGTATTTATGTGTCGGCCTAAACAAGAATCGTGTGCCTCATTTAGAGTACATAAAAGAACAAAGGAAAACCAGAGAATCTGGAATACGGAATGATGGACCGAACCTTGATCCGGAATGCAGCTTCACGGACCTGACCATGACATTTCCAAACCATGATTTCCCGCTCCCTGCCACATTCTCACTTGCGAGACCTGCGAGAACCTCATCGTTGTGGCCTAAGTCTGTCGTTGCTTGGGCTGCCGTAATTTCCTTCACGGCGAATCCTCTCTGGAAAATCTATTGTATTTATTGGAGAAAGTAACAGGCGAAATAAAGAAAGGCTCTTTTGTTGGATGTTCAGAAAGCCTTTGACAAGGAACCGCACATATGGTTGCTAAACAAGATCAGAGTACATGGTATGAAGGAAAGGTGCTAGCACAGATAAAGGATTCACTTACTGACAGGAAGCAAACACTAGCAATAACCCCAACGCACAGGTTCAGTATAGAAACACGCTCCCGTAGAGCAGATAAGAGGAGGAATGATCTAATAAGAGCATGAGAAACCTGTGGAATACATTGACATAGGCAGCTATGGAGGCCAAGTGAAGGCATATATTCAAAGCGGGGTGGGAGATTCCGGATTATACAGCGCGATAAAAGGTTACTGGGACAATGCAGGAGTGTTGGGTTGAGAGGAATAATAATTCAGCCATGCTGTAAAGGCAGACCAGTATACAGGGGCCGAAACTATTTTACATTTTTATGGCCAAGTTTTTGTAAGAATTCGTTAACAGTTACATATATTTACCATTGCTATATTGTTAACGTCCGATTGGCGTATTTGCAGGATTAATAAACTTTCATAATACAAGTTTAGAAAGTCATCTGCATCGTGCTATAGATAGTGTTATGTTGGGATATCGTCATTGTCCTCTGTATCGCCCTTTGGTCACAGCCTCACAGACAAACACAAATATTCTCTGGCAGGCGCTTTGCCGCTTAGAAATACCTCATCTTTTTGGTATTCGCAAGACGTGTGGAGTGATAAGCCTTCAGGGTTTGACTCAAAATTTGCACTACTCTCTCTGTTTCTCGTTTTGCTTGCGGGTACCGTGGACTGCCTGTCCGGAGGTTTAAGTCACATTTTCTAATAAAATACTCAGCAGCTAAAATGTGCACAGATGTCTGACACAAGTGCATTTAGTTTTCTTTGCCGAGTGAATACTTTCTTTTCACTCTGCGTTGTGTTACTGCTACTGAGGGTGTTGATGGCAGCGTGGACCCGACAACATTCCATGAGTAGACATCTTGAGTGAGAAGATATTTGTTTATTTTCAGCTTGAATATGTCTATACCTGTAAATCACCTTGGAATGTCTGGGAGTTAGTGAGGCAAGAAAGATTCCGCAGTATTTTGTGCAGTTTTCCTCATGATTCTCATTGGTTTACAAAATCTCCCAGCGGTGTGCTCACACCAGACTACTATTTGACGATGCCTTCGTGGACTTCGTGGATTTGACTGATGATTTTGCTGTACTTTCTCCTTTTTTTTCTATTAAGGTTGTTTATTTATATTTTATTGAATTAGTAGTCTTCTTCTTTCTCCCGAGAGTTTGATTGGCTTCTCTGACTTCTCTACTGTGTCTGTGTCTCTGTGCACTTCCCAAGGGTTATGGCCCACATATAATATGTCCACTTTGGTGTGCAGTCTGAAGGCGTTGCCTAGCAACCCTGCTCGGAACTCAGCTCGTGCCCCATGGTGCATATATTTGCATTGGGATGTTATGTTGCTAACTCTCTGGATATTTTCCAGTAGTATATGCGAACAAAACAAATGGTATTACAGTAAATCAATTTTGTTTGTGATCTCACTTCGTCTTGAGCTCGAATCAATCGACGATAGTCCAATTCCGACATCATGTTGAGATCGATATTGAGGTGTAGTGCCGCTGACACCCAGACGCTAACAAGCAGGATCTTCAATTGCATTGTTCTGTTACCCTAGCTTGAACAGTATGCGAAATCCTTCCATGCTGGAGTGGCTAATCCACTGGCATTGGAATAACAGGGCAATGACTTAGGTTTTGGTGCATGATATGTGTTGTCAACTGCACGGTACTTTTGCCATGTATAGCGCTTTTTTTAAGTCGGTTTGGATGGCAAGCAATCTGGACATGTTCTGGAAGAAGGAGCCGCACATGTAGCTTCAGGACTTGCCTTTTCCTTTGGACTGATAGTGCCCTTGCACTAAAGTATATCAGGTGTGACATTTCCCATTTCTGAATCTTCGTCGCTAAGAGAGATTCAAAAATTCCTGAAGTCTGGCATGTATCACAAGGAGGTATATAATTACTTCAAGCAACCCAGCAGACGTATCCTTTACAGGACTCAAAGTGCAGGAGTTTCTGAAAAATAAGATATTGTTGCCAGCGGCTCAGTATCTTCAGTTTGAAAGCAAATGGCCTGGAGATCGCGCTTGTCCAGTGCAATTCTGTTTGATGATTCTGATGTCAGGTGGACTGAAAAGGAGTTGAATGCAGTAAGTTGTATAGTGCTCCACTTCGCGGCCTTGACCGGTTTGTCGGAGACAGTCGCCGAGATTCTTAGATTTAAGAACCGCTTCTTATTTCCTTAGCTGATGAAAGAAACATATGAACATCATTCAAACCCTGTCTGAATTGGTTGGAAAACATCCGGTGAATTATATGGGAAAGAGATGGAAAACGCCACAGGTTAGAGTGTACGAGATTCCCTCTAAGTGGTGGAGATCAGAAAGTCTAAAATGGACGTCGCGGTATTTTGCCTCAGAAGGAGATTTCGAGATGCATTCTCCAGTATGCTAAAGGGAGACTGGGTGAAAAGGAACAGACATATTTTCTAACGCCAACCAACACGCTAAGATTGTGTCTATATAGATTTGGTGGATGGCGTAGTGGGGCGGCCATGCCTGGACGGTCTAAGCATCGTCTTATTCTGGCAAAGGATCTTTATATCTCTGAACTTTTTCTGAGGCAATTACATCAGCATGTAGTGCATGGTGACCGTAATATCTTGTTATTGAGATTGGGACAAAAATATTGGATGCCGGTGTTTGTACACCTAGAAGAAAAAGCCTGTCTAAATGTGTTTTTGTTGATGAGCTGATGCAGCTCCAGGATGTAAGGGGGTTTCGATTTTTATGTTACTGCGGAGACTAATTAAAATGGCGTCTTTGTTATGTTAATCTGGGGAATGCGGCTTTGTTGTGTTAAACACTGAGAAAGTTTGCGCTAACGGCTTGTTTTTGCTTTAGAGTCTGATAAGAGAGTGCTATTAACCAATTGGGATAGTTGTTATGGTTTTGGTGTATTTGAAGATACTGTATGCCCGGGGTTTGGGGGCAGAAGGCGGGAGAGCGAGACAGAGGATGGACCAGGTACTGTGATGTCTGCTAACGGGGTCGGACCCCGAGCGGGACGTTCGGCGAGGAGACGGAGACACTCGTGTGGAGCGTCAGGTCGACCACCGTTGTTGGTCCCAGGCGGCCGGTCGAGGTGGTCCATGGGGTCGCAGGGTGAAGAAGAAGGTCCTTGAGCTCCAACGGTTTTTTGTGCACGAAGAGATTGAACTTTGATAAGTGTGACGCCTTTTATTTTCCTTTTATATTTTATTCTCTTTTAATTATATAGTTCCAGTAATATCTATAAACTGTAAATCATTTAATTGCATCTGGTGTATTGTCTGTTATTTGGGCGGGGTGGGGTACCTCACACAACATCCACACAAACGAATTATCCAGTTTGGCGGGGCCAAGGCTGTTTCCCTAGATGACAGCGAGCCGAGCGACCCTGAGGGTGGCCAGAGGGATCTACATTGTGTGCGCTTTGTCCGGTATTGAGTCTGCTGGTATGCTGTGTCGGTACCCGGTTTAAATCTGTAATGTTTGTCTCTGTGGGTTATTTGCTGGTGATTGCTGTATGCGTGGTGGGTGAGGTCTTTGTTCGAGTTCGGGCTGGCATTGACGAGTTGGAGGTGGCACTCGGAGCTGCCCAAGCGGTTGGGAGAGAGAAGGAAGAGTGGTCTGATTTGTAGGTAGGGTCTGCGAATAAATGTTCTAGCTCTGGCAGGCTCTGCCTGGCACTTGGGATAGTGTCCACCCCAGGAGGGGCGGAGGCGTGCGAGACGTGGGCGGAGCGGATCTCTCAGTTGTTAGATGAGTGGCAGTGCTCGGTTGAGGGAGAGAGACAGGGATTGGTTGAAAGTTTGAGTAGGCGGGCTGGTGACGGTATTAGAGCTGTCAGGTTCAATTACACCGTAGTGACGGCTGTCAGTTATTAGAAAGAGAGGGGGGGAACGTTTTCAGTGTGTCTTCTCTGGCGAGGAGGGCGGCTAAATTGCTTGCAGTGCCTGGGGGATCATTTCAGGGGATCAGTTGTTCAGCTGATTAGAGAGGTGTAGGGAAACTTAGTGGAGAGCCAGTGGGGGAACGGCTTGGGGTCTCTGGGGAAGCACGTTCCCAGCAATGTACCAATGGACTTCCGAAAGGAAAAGACCTTATTCCTGAAGGCTTAGAAGGGCCACGCCCCAGGGTGTCGCTATGGATAGAGGGAAGCGATGCTAAAGCTATCCTCGACCCCGGGGCACAGATCAAGTTGTTGGACAGTTCGTTTTACAACCGGTGTCTGAAGCATTTATCCTTGACAACCGCAAGGGCACTGGACACTTTGGGTACTAGTGGCAGTAGTTATCCAGAAGACGATGATTGGTTAATGACCCTGGAGTTCATGGAGGCACTGTCTGGGCACCCAGCGTGTCGAGTTGCTTTTGAGGACGTGTGTAGCAGCCTTGAGGCGGTACCGAATTTAAGTGAGACCCAGCGGTGGTACGGTCTGGGGTAAGTAGCTGAGGGTGAGACCGTCTTAGTAGATGCTCCGACCTACCACGAGAGAGGGGAGTTGACCGCTGAAGACACCTCAGTGAGAGAGAGGTCGTGGCAATTGGACCCTGGCGGCGTGGAAGATGAAGGCAGCGTGTGTGTGGATTATGCGATGTGGTTTAATGTGCTGCATCTGAGGGGTGGATGTTGCCAGATCCTGAGGAGTGCGGCTGTTGAGCTGAAGATGGCCTTTACTAGTTCCCTAGGATTCTTCCGATCCGAAAAGATACCCAAGGGCATATCCGGAGCCCCTGCACCCTTCCCGCGAGGCATGAGGAGGACCATAGGGGAAGTGAAGGTGTGTGGAGTTTTGACGTATGTGGATGACCGCTAGAGCTTGGATTCGCCTGGGGGGACTATGAGGCGAGGCGAGTGGCGGAGCCCGGGCGACCGAAGCGAAGTGTCAAATGTGGAGGAGTTTGGTGCAATGTCAGGAAAATGACCCGACATACCAGTTGAACTTCCTGGTGTTGGGACAGACCGTGGTGGACCGGGGGATGGAAACCTAGGTCGTCAATCTGAATGAGACACAGGGAAGAGAGGGGATTTGCACCGCACCGCGGTCATGTGCTGATGAATTAATCCAGCGGGAAGAAACAATGACCCACCTTGGAAGGGATCAGCAGAAACTCAAGACGTCCATTCAGAACAGATTGGAAGATTTACAAGTTGGGGAAGATCAAGGAAGTGTTCTGACTAAGACCAACAGAAAACCGAGAGCCCAGGGAGGGGAGTTTGACTACACTCCCGAGGAGGTGAAAAATGGAGGACAGATCTCGGAAAAGGGAGGCGGACGCTTGAAAGGAACCTGAAGGTGACTATCGCGAGTTTAAATGAAGTGGAAAAACTGAAAGTTGACCTGGAAGACGCTCTCAGGAAGAAACAACCGGAGGCTGAACATTCTTTAACTGCTGCTTTTCAGGTCAGGGTGGAAGAAGCTGGTGGGGTAACTGCGTCCCAGATTGAGATGGCCAGGAGCCCTGAGTCAGAACTGCGGAGGCTGTGGCGAGAGTTGAAGGAGTCCCCGAAGAAGCTGATGTCTCGACTGCAGGAGGCTGAAGGGGTAGCCCCGGCTAAATGTTTCAGTTTGGAGAAACTCAAACAGCAGCTACCGATCGAGGGAATGAGGAAGGATACGGGTTCGAAGGATGATGTGCTGCACATGTGGTATATGCTGTCTTTCGCTAACTTCCCTGTGATTGAGGAAGAGACTTTTGGCCCTTCTCCCACTGAGTCAGGTGTAGTGGGGAGAGCTAGCTGTGGGCAGTCGGAGTTACAGCAGGATCAGGAAGGAGGAGAGGAGGGGCCCCGGACACTGGACTGGGGGCTCCGAGCTGTAGTGGTGGCCTGAGTGGGAGAGGAGTTGGCAAGCAGGCCCGAGGTATCCCTAGTAGTGTCTGAGCCTTTTGGGTTTAGGTGAAAGGGTATGGAGGTCTCCGAGGGTTAAGAAGCTCCCAGATAGGTTGGCCTATGTAGCGCCCGTGGGACGGGAGAAAGGTCCACTGTTTGGGGAGCACTGTCACTGTGTGTATCTGTGTATCTGTGTGTTGTGTGTCTGTAGGACTGGGTGGCGAGTTATTTATAAGTCATGAGGACATGACTTTATTTGGTAGGGGGGAGTGTAAGGGGGTTTCGATTTTTATGTTACTGCGGAGGCTAATTAAAATGGCGTCTTTGTTATGTTAATCTGGGGAATGCGGCTTTGTTGTGTTAAACGTTGAGAAAGTTTGCGCTAACAGCTTGTTTTAGTTTTAGAGTCTGATAAGAGAGTGCTATTAACCAATTGGGATAGTTGTTATGGTTTTGGTGTATTTGAAGATACTGTATGCGCGGGGTTTTGGGGCAGAAGGCGGGAGAGCGAGACAGAGGATGGACCAGGTGCTGTGAGTCCGCTAACGGGGTCGGACCCCAAGCGGGACGTTCTGCGAGGAGAAGGAGACGGACTCGTGTGGAGCGTCTGGTCGACCACCGTTGTTGGTCCCAGCCGGCCGGTCGAGGTGGTCCGAGGGGGTCGCAAGTTGAAGAAGAAGGTCCTTGAGCTCCAACGGTTTTTTGTGCACGAAGAGATTGAACTTTGATAAGTGTGGCGCATTTTATTTTCCTTTTATATTTTATTCTCTATTAATTATATAGTTCCAGTAATATCAATAAACTGTAAATCCTTTAATCGTATCTGGTGTATTGTCTGTTATTTGGGCGGGGTGGGATACATCACAGAGCATCCACACAAACGAATTATCCAGTTTGGCGGGGCCGAGGCTGTTTCCCTAGACGACAGCGAGACGAGCGACCCTGAGGCTGGCCGGGGTGGGGGGGGGGGGGGTACACATGTTTCCTTTCTCTCAGGACAGGGTTTCTCCAGATTTAACTCCGTTCACAACTGTAGGGGTCGACCACTTTAGACCTTCTAATGTGAAAATCGGAAAGTGCTATGAGAAGAAGTATGGGGTTATGTTTACCTGCATAGATGTAAGAGATATTCATATTGAAGCGGAATCCTCCTTCGGCACAGTTTCCTTCGTTAATGCATTTCGACGTTTCAAAACAAGAAGACCACAGGTTCATGAACTGCTCTATGAAAATGCAACTCCTTTTTCTGAATCTGAGTGTTAGCTAAGAAAACGCCATTGAGAACTTCAATCAATCCGGGTGAATTGTGTACGTCTTCAGAGAGAATTGGAGTGCATTTCAGCACCCACAGCGCTGTCCATCCAGCTGGCTCACAGCAAGGAGGAACATGGAGAGGTGATCAGGTGGTTAAGAAACATTCTCAGTTCTACCATGAAGGTTCAGAATGTTGATTAAGAGGTTCTTTGGAATAGGTTGTAATTAAGAAGTTGTTATCTATGATCGTCCGATTAATAAAGCATCATTTGATTCCAATGATTTGGAATCATTATCAGCCAAACATCCATTGCTGCTGAAGAACTATCTGTTTTTACCAGAAGGTGGGTTTCGAACGGAAGGTGTTTTTGCTCGTCGAAGATAGAAGCAAACCCAGTACAACTTAATCTTGTTTTAGAAACGGTGAATCACGGATATTTACCATAGCTGGAGGAATGTGAACAATGATAGGTATAAGAAGCAGTTTCCTCTCTGAAAAAAAAAAATGTGTTTATAGCTGACTATACAGCGCCATGAAACTCAAGGATCATGGAAAGAATCATTCAGGTTTTTTTCCACACAGCAGATGATATGTGGGACGAGTGGGTATAACGTCCAGCTGTTTGCATCGGCCGATAAACATGATCTGTCTTCTGCAGGAGGCAGAGACTTGAACAGTTACCGACCAAATGCTTCATAATGATACCTTAACAGATAGTGGTAGTGTAGATCACTTTGTACTGAGTTAAGATCTGGTACACTATATTGCACTACTTGTCTGCAGAAAGCGCTTCATTTAGTTTTGCAAGGATATAGGTAAAAAAAAAATGAAGAAATATAGCCGATAAACAGCACGGAGATGTGTTGATCATTGCCCCTGGGTGTTCCAGGCTTGTGTGAATAGTGAATGTGACTGCATCTGATGTAAACATGATAGACACATTGGAGCACAATGGACATTGCAAATGACAGTTGACTTTTAAAAGCAATGTTAGATAAAGACCATAACCAGACCTCATAGTCTAAAAGTGAACGGTGAAATTTTGACGGAGAATCTGAGGGGCGGATTTTCTTTCGATCAAAGCGTGTTGCGAGGATCGGGCTGCAAGAGGGCTGCATGGATACAGAAAGGAATGATGTGCATTTCTACATCCACCCAAACACCACATCCAGGTGGCACACAGAAGAGATTGATCAGGTGGGTAAGGAAGATTTTCAGTTATACCATGCACCTACAGAATCTTGACGATGAGGACCTTCACAATTAGTCGTGGTTAAGAGGCTTGCAGAAACTGCTCAGTTGAAGTTCTTAGATCCAGATGCTCGTCGATGGGACTAGACAGAAGAATAGTTCGGTCGGCATTAGATGGGCCTAATTGCATGCTGTTGTGCTGCTGTGTTCGATCCCTCTATGACGGTAGTTTCTATTAAGAGAAGCGAGAATTGATTTAAAATCACTGCAGTTCTCCGATTATAAATCAGAGGAGAACTGGGTTACATCCCAACAGTTATGTTTGATGCAATTGGTGATACATACACCGACAGGTTCTTTCAGAATATGTTAGGGACCTGGAGCTGGGGGAGAATAACCTTGCGCTCATTTGAGAATGAAAAGAGATATACAGGTGATAGAGAATGGTACTCACATGGCTCAGAAGGGGTAAACGAGAGAAGGGGAGAGCCGATGATCATAGAAGATTAAGAGTTAAGGTAAAGTAGAAATCGTGCTTTGTTTATGAGAAAGATACTTCATAAAGTTATGTTGTCTCCCAGGTCCTTTGTACAGCAGTGGCAAAGATCTCGTTCATGGCATTCTAAAGGAGGAGGATGAGCAGCTAGAAGTCTTCATACCTGTTGAAACGTACAACGTCGTGGATAATTATGAAGCCCAAAGAGAGAATACGGAATGCTAGGTAGGAACTTACATATCAAAGTCTCAATGGAAGTAATGTCGTGATTGCTGCCTATGTCAAGCGTCATTGTGGAATATGGACTCCGACGTTGTGGTAATTACAAACAATGGATGTTACTAGGGCAATGGCAGCTCCCAGGTGTTTCGAAGTCTTATGCTTAAAATGCACACGGGGTGTGGTGGGTGGGGGGTGGGGGTTAACCAGGTGGGACAGTCGAAGCTCTAATCAAGTAAAGTATCGCAACTTCAGAAATTGAGGACCGTTTGGAAGGGTAGCCTACTGGGTCAATGTCCCTTCAATTTAGAAACAGGAAATAGGCGTATTCACTATAACCCCCACACTTCCGTATAGCAAGAGAGCAGCTAAGGATCAGACAAAGAGCAGGAACTAGAAAAAGTACGAAAAGAATAAGGATGTCGTCGATGGGTGGCTTGATCTTTTCTGATAATGATTTGCAGCACCGCAGAAGAAAATGTATGGATGGTTCCAATTTTCTTAAGTGCGTCCAGCTTGGATTTTTGAAAAGTTATTGGACAGCATAACTAAGTGAATGGCCACGCTGGTTTTGGTCCTCGGCAAAAATGCTGGACAGGTATTAGATCTGTCCATTTGTGAGAAATTTAGAGACAGTGACTACAAAACCTTTAGTACAGTTTTGGACAGGTTTAGAAACAGACTATATGAAAAACAATTGACGTTGGGATCTTATGATGACTTCAGGCAGGAACTTTAGACCATAAATTGGGAAGATATTCTAAGGGAAATATTCAGTAGAGTACTCTATGTTCATTAAGAAGCACATAGGTGTGAAATTCGTTAGGTTTATCTCATTAAAAGAGGGTAGGGTTTGTAGGCAAGATACGTGAAACATAATAAGAGTGAGAGAGATGCATACTTACATTTGTTACGGGAGGCTGTAATTTCTGCAGTGAATTCGAAAACGGCCATAAAATATATAAATATTGAACTGGGAGAGCCATGAAGCGGCATGAGGTGGCCTGAGATTTAATAAAAAATGAATAGAACTTATTAATTACTCTGGCTATTTGTGCCCAATTTCAGGGGAACTTTTATTGCCACTTTGGAGTTCTGCTGCTCAATAACACATCAAAGGGCCCTGTGGCTCACTGTGAAAGTACGACATGATTTTCATTTCTGTAATTACACCAATCTACAGACATCGGCGTTGATCACCGTTTGTTATTCCTTGGACACATACGCAGTTGATAAAGATGTTCCTGTAAGTTTTGATATCCTCTGTATTGTTGGTGCGATTTGCAAATTTGTTAACCTTCTCTGATATATTCCTATACACATCTTTGAAATTAGTCAGCAGCAATAATAGGTCTGTCACTGTTGCTTGATTTTGCGCTATATTCCACTCATCACTGTAGCCAAGGAGAAAGTAATAAAATGTGTTGTAAAATCGGAATTTTAATTGATCTCAGTACTACAACCATCTGCTATAATTCAGAAATTTGTTTTGTGCTCTGTGTTTAAAAGAATAGGTAAGAATAAATAATTCACCAATGAACATTTGCTGAAAACGTAAACGTCAAATGCTCAATTGAAAGGCAGGATGTCCACTGCCTATAAGAAGTTTGTATGTTCTTCCCATGACTGCGTTGGATTCCTCGGAGTGTTCAGTTTTCATCGCACAGTCAAAAAAAAAATACTGGTTGGTAGGCTAAATGGCTATTGTAAATTGCCCCGTGATTGGACTAGAATTAAGTCAGAAGAAGCCGGGCCTATTCTTCTAGTATATCTACTACTACTACGTCGACTCAGGCCTCGGGGGCCGGCGTCTGGCATGCCAACTAAATATCAGTAACTAAATAAATATTTTACAGAACATCATGTACTTAACTGCCAGTCCTAATGGAAAGCAGGCCAGTGTATTTGCTTATGTTTGAAGAAATGTTCTGGTCGTTGGAATGTAAAGTTCGCTGACTCAGAAAATTGAGTAAGACTTTCATTTGCCATGCATTTTAATCAACAGTTTAGTAAGGCATTCCTATCACAGCATGAAGTAATTTATAATAATGTCACGCGTCTGGAAGCTGTTGGGAATTTGTGGTTGAAGTAATAAAGAAAGATAAATTTCAAATATGTTAAAACGTTTCATAACGAAGCCTACCAAATAAGTCGTCAACATGAAATTGCCGTGCATTGTCAGCCGCATGTATGCAAGGCAACTGATATATTCGCGTTAATTATAGTGGTTTACCGGTACATTAATGAGCATATTGTGGTCTCAGAATTCTCCAATGCATTAACGACTGGAATCAGATATTAAAAATAAAACAGTTTCGACAGAAAATTTGCAGCCGAAATTCAAAGGCCATTTCTTTAGATAGCATGTATGTAGTATATATATAAAAAAAATCCAAATGTTTTAGACCTCTATTCTCTCTAGGTCAGAGGAATCAAGTATGTTCTCTTTTTAGCATCTGTGTCTTGGCAATATATAAGAGGAATTTATGGAATCATTGTTCTGAATCAGGGACGCTGATTTGAAAACGGGGTGTATCCATCCAGGAGGAGCTTTTACTTTTCTGAAGGTTTTTTTTTTCCATATTTATTTTAATTAATATCGCTTGAAATTTCAAAGACGTGTGTGATGGGTACCTTGCAGCGCGCTCCAGTGATGAATGACTTTGTGAAGGAAGATTGTCCTGTGATGATAACATAAATGAAATGCTTTTGACGACCACTGCGAAAAACAAAATGAACTGCGATGTAAATCTCACTCTATAATGGGAAGCAAAATCTAAGAGATATATTCACCGAGTAGACATCCTGATTGATTGACTCAGAATGAAATGAAGTCTATTGTCAAACTATTTGGTTAAGCATTTTGAAATCCAATGTAGTGGACCTGTTAACACAGTTCTTAGTTCTTTTTGAACTTATACTGGGTCGCTGCATAAATGAAACTATTTGTGCAGCAACTGAGAAGTAGAAGCATATATCCTGCTTTTTCAAGAATAAAACCCGGATCATTATATGAAGAGTAAGTAGACGTTCCCGTAATTCGAAAGTACACATAATGTACCGTATTGGGGAGCCATAACAGTATGAAGTTGCTGGATATGCAAATGAGCAAATTAATTGCCTTTTTGCGGTTCTCCATCTCACCGTCGGGACACTTCCCGGTGTGAGACTTAACCCTCAAAGATCTGCGTATCTTGCCTGCGCTATGATATGGTTTACAGTGAGAGCGTTCAGCAACAGAACAACAGCAAATGACAACACAGGTGTGGTGATTCTTCCAAAATGTGAGAAGGCTCGCGAAACCGGCGAAGAGTAAAATGTTGACATTACTCGACAAAACCAAGGCAAATTATTCACGATATAAAGAGGCTCATAAATGATATACCAGGGGACATTTTTTAAACAACTCAGAATTATCGCTAGAGCGACAATGAGTGCCAGTGTTTCCTTGGTACAATATTTTCTTTATAGGTCTTGACAACAACTGGCCACAAAACGATAACAAGTGAAGGCTATGGTTAACCAGAGAGACGAATCCCTGCAGGCACAGACCATAGGTGTTTTTATCCGACAGACCCATGTAAGCGAGATGTGACTCCCCAGAAAGTAAATGCCAATGATACGACGAAATATGACGCCAGTTATGACAACAGAAAGATCAGCCGCCGCCATAGCTACCAGCTACTGGCTGATGCAACTGGAGAAGCCGCACTTTCCCCGAGACAAGATCACCAGAGCAACGATGTTGACTGTTGAAACACACAGGACAATCAATAATATTTCCATATAGCTAATACAGAACGGCACGGATATTTGCACAGCAATGAGAGAGAGAGTATATTGCGGATTAAGTTGTGTAGTTGTGAAGTGTGCTGTTTAATGACTTTAATGTGAAGATAAAGAAAGACAACAATATCACTGGGTTTATAAAGGAATACCGACTCACAAACCCGTATTGAATAAAACAACAACAACAACAACAACAACAACAACAACAACATAACACTGCATTTGCTGTCTTCTTCACACAAACACACACTCAAACCCAGGAAGCAGACACTCTGAGGTTTCTACAGAGCACAACTTACTAAATGAAAATTCATAAAGAAAATAACCAAATAGGCATAGAGAGAAATACCGGTAGAGAGAAATAAGCAGACAAATAAAATGAAGAAATACAACACTTGGATTGAAATGTAGGACCAGCACTCAAGCTCATGTTCAGCAACATCAGAAAATGTTGCATTTGCAGTGCACATAAACACATAAACTGGTGAAGCAGGCGCTCCAGTATTTTATTTTATTTTTCAGGGCTCATTTATAGCAGAACGCTGCATGGTCTTAATATTCTTTTTAATGTGGCTACACTACCAGTTCGACAATTAACTACGATGACTTGTAAATATCTACTGATTTTCTCTGACCTTTCAATCAGACTCTAAGCTAGACCTCCTCAATCCGTTTTTGTTATTGGTGATTTCCATCTTTTATTTAATCTATCCACTCAGCTGATTAAGAAACACGTCCTGGCAGAATAATTTTCGTGCAGTTTTTTTTTTCTGAAGACCCCATCTGAAGAAAGGTCTCTGCCTGAAAAGTCGAACATTTCAATTCCGAATTGCCTTTTGAAGCCCCCACTGGTCATGTTGATTCACTATAAGGACAATTACCCGCACGTACAGATGATCGTAATGGATGCAATACCTGAACATGTTAATTTTGCGTTATTCGCAATGGTATCAATTACCTGGTATACCAAGAGCGGCAAGAATGGGATAGTAGATTGCATACGCCGGCCACTTGGTGGCTGGTGCATATTTTGTCCGAACGCCTCACTGTTCAGCTAATTTGATGCATGAGCTGTGGAGGAGTACTTATTTCCAAACTGTAATCCCCCTGGGGTATGGTTTTGTAGCATAATTAGTATTTTAACTCGATCGTTTACACAATCACACCAGCCTGTACAACACTTTAGAATTACTATCAACACACATCAAAGCTGCTGCCTGGCCTGCTGCGTTCACCAGCAACTTTGATGTGTGTTGCTTGAATTTCCAGCATCTGCAGAATTCCTGTTGTTAGAATTACAATCATTTTCATTGCAAATGTTTGAGCAAAAGTTAGTGCAAAAGTCATTTTAAGTGCAATAGCATTCATCAATGAAAATATTTATTCCTAATACCGATAACAGCATGTGTTATATTTGTAGCAATTCACCCAAAAAAAAAAGATCCCAGATTGCGTGTGAGGGATTTTCGAGAGTGCGACCAGTTCGCTCAGGAACTTGCCAATAACTGGTGTAAAAACTCGTAACTTAGCAAGTGGTGATGTCTGAAAATGGATGCGGAATACTACGAAATTTCAAGATGCAAAAATCATCGAAGGGATAGTTAAGGCTGTGAGGTGTTAATTACAAGGAATTGTAACGTTACAATCTCCTTTCCTTCTCGTGAATGCAAACATGTCCCGTAGACACGAATATTTCGTTCCTCAACGCTGTTTTGCGATATGCATCAACTGGTCATCTTGAAATTATAAGAAAAGATGTTGAGATGGAGCCAACCAGTGCCAACTCCCTTGGAAGGACAGACACTGACGTCAGTGTTACCTACCCGTAACTGGGTTGCCAAACCAGCAGAAATGAACCACTAGTTGGAGTCTGGTTTAACAGTAACTAATAAAGTTTTATTAAAGAAATAAGTAACACAGTACTCTAATAGTAAGGATATAAATGCAACGGATTAGTAATGATAAAACACACGTGTACACAGAACTAAGGTAATAGGAATCAACCAAGCTCTATCGCAGTCTTGGGGTAAAACGATTAGTCTCAAATGACGCAGAATTTAGTTTAGCTTAGTACAGTTCGCAGTAATCGCTGTTGTGCCGTTGGAGAGAGAGAGGGAAGAGAGAGAGAGAGAGAGAGAGAGAGAGAGATGCAAATTGAATTCAGCAGACCTTTGAAGTACACAGGTGTTTTCGGACGGACCCTTTTATGTCTTCTGTGGTCACCGACTGTGACCCCTCCGTTCCGGATACGACCGTTCTTCCACAGTGGATCCGGCACCCGGGCAAGGGCGGACACACACCCCAGATTCCCACCAATCGTACCCTTTTCACCCTGTGCGTCTATGGTCGGTTCCCGCGAATAAGACCTGCAAACCACTAACTTGAAGGGGGCACACCGCTCTTCCAGGGTCTCGTTCTCTCGTAATCTCGTGGTGTGTGTCGTGCCATAGCGAGCCTGGTCTTTTTATCCCCCTGCTGCGGTATCGCCTGTCCATTAAACTTCAAACAGTTCAGGTTCAAAGCAACCGGTCTGTCAATATTCTGACAACACACATCAAAGTTGCTGGTGAATGCAGCAGGCCAGACAGGATCTCTAGGAAGAGGTACAGTCTACGTTTCAGGCCGAGAATTAGTAAGAGATCTAATCTCTTATCTCTAATCTCTTACTAACTCTTACCGAGTAAGACCTCCACCTCTTCCATTGGTAGTTCGGGCCTTACCCCGATCGTAACCGGTCCGGGGACCAAGTCGCTTTTTAGGTGTGAATGGTGCAAAGGTACTGCTTCAGTCCCTTTCCCCAATGCCTTTCACACTTTTCTTATTCAGTCCCTTTCACACTGACCTCCCCAGTCTCGGTCTCTGAACTAAAGTCTAAAACACTCCTTAAAATCAGTGACTGTCAAGCTCCAGTGTCTGTCCAGATCCGCACTGGAACCGGGTTTAACCCCTCCTTCACCGACACCAATCCGGCCGAGATAAACCCCTCGCGCCCTTCCTGAACATTATCAGACCTCTTCTCCCCTAGCGGTTTGTTTGCCAGCTCAATACAACCAGTCGGAACCGTCGTTTTTCCTTTCCCCGTCTCCTTCTTTGGGGCAAAGCACCTGGACGCAAAGTGACCAGTTTTCCCACAATTATAGCATACAACCCCAGGAGACTTCCTACCAAACTGCTCCCGGTCTACCTTATCCTTCTCACTAGTCCCCGGCTTACTTTTTGACTTTTCTGGCGGACTCTCTCCGCCCTCTTTACTACCCTTCTGGTAGCTTTTACTCGGGGCAAACTTCGCTTTGTGCGTTAACTCGTATTCATCCGCTGACTTAGCAGTTACGGCTAAGGTTTCTGCCTCTTTCTCATCTAGATAGGGCCTCATACCTTCAGGGACACAATCTTCAAACTGCTCAATCAGTATTAGCTGTAGCAGTCTGTCATAATCCCCATTGACCCCTTTCGAGACGCACCAACGCACAAGATACATCTGCATCTCACGGGCAAACCCTAAATGCGTGCGGCCCCACTGCTTTCTCACATTCCGGAACCTCTGCCGTTATGCCTCCGGGATCAACTCATAAATCCAGAGTATCGCCTCTCTCACCACATCATACCTCTGGACATCTTCTGCGGACAATGCCGAGTAAGCTTGTTGAGCTTATCCTTTAAGTACGCTCTGAAGCAAAACAGTCCACTTATCCTTCGGCCATTCCTGAATTGCAGCGACTTTTTCAAAATGTAGAAAGTACCGATCAACATCGGATCCTCAAATGGGGGAACCAGCCTAACCTCCTCGGTCGCCCTGAACCCTCCACCTTGGTTCGGCATGGGCCCCTGCACTAGCGTCATCCTTAACTTCTCCAGCTGAAATTCCCTTTCCCTCTGTTTCACTCTCTCTTGTCTCTCTAACTGCCTCTCTCTCTCTTGCCGTTCTAACTGTATCTCTTCTTGTTCTAGCTGCCTTACCCGGAACTCGTGCTCGAGTCTCAATTTTTCTGTCTGCAGCTGCACTGCTTCTCAACCAGGTTTGCCCATAGATACCACCTCCAGCTCCCCTTGGGGAAACACACCTTTAGATGCATAATGTTCTATGGTAGCTCTGTACATCTCCGCTATCCTCATGGTCGACTTCCCCTTAAAAGTATTCAACCGTTTGGTCACAGTTGCCAATGCTGATTTCCTGGCATCCTCTATGCCTCCGAGGTTGGCGTCTTTAGAAAATCCTCAATCTCCATTTCTGCTGTTTGCCCTTTATTTCTTTCAGGAATTTTAACCCAATCAATTTACCCAGTCCCAAATTTGGCGTTCAAAAACCCGGATGAGATCCTCACTTATGTTACGTACCCCGTAACTGGGTTGCCAAACCAACAGAAATGGACGACTAGTTAGAGTCTGGTTTAACAGAAACTAATAAAGTTTTATTAAAGAAATAAGTAACACAGTACTGTAATCGTAAGGATATAAATGCAACGGGTCAGCAATGATCAAACACCCATGTACACAGAAATAGGGTAATAGGATTCAACCAAGTTCTATCGCAGTCTAGGTGTATAATGATCAGTCTCAAGTGACGCAGAGTTCAGTTCAGCTTAGTACAGATCGCAGTAATCGCTATTGTGCCATTTGGGGGAGGGAGGGGGAGAGAGAGAGAGAGAGAGAGATGCAAATTGGATTCAGCAGAACTTTGAAGTTCTCAGGTGTTTTCGGCCGGACCTTTTTATGTCTTCTGTGCCACCGACTGTGACCTCTCCGTTCCAGATACGCCCGTTCTTCCGCGGTGAACCCGGCACCCAGGCAAGGGCGGACACATACCCCAGGGTCCCACAGATCGTACCGTTTTCATCCTGTGCGTCTATGGTCAGTTCCCGCGAATAAGACCTCTAACCCACCAACTAGTGGGGGCACACCGCTCTTCCAGGGTCTCGTTATCTCGTAATCTCGTGGTGTGTGTCGTGCCATAGCGAACCTGTTATTTTTATGCCTCTGCTGGGGTATCGCCCGTCCATCAAACTTCAAACAAATCAGATTCAAAGTAGCCGGTCTGTCCATATTCTGAACATGTTTCTTTTCCGTTATCTCTCTCTTCTCTCTCATTAACATTTTGAACGTTCCTCCATTGTCTCCCTTATCTCTTTCCATTAGTATCAATCTTCTGTTAACTTGGTTTGTCGTCACATCTGAAAACGGTTTATTGATACCGCCTTCAATTTTACAATGCCAAGCAGACTCATTTGCTAATTCCAGACCCGGGACTCAACACAATTGCAACAGTATATTTCACTTTCCGTCAAAGGTAGAGAAGAGACTTCAACTCTGCAAAGTTAATGCTTAGCGTGAGTGCTGCAATATGCTGGCCTCAGATCCGTTTTTCTCCTCACTATATGCCTACCGCCAGCGGTTTTATACTGCTCAGCCTCAATTGACAATTTTGCAGCGGCACCAACATAATGATCCTAATTACAAATAATGACCGGCTGGACTACATTCGTGACATTCAGTAGTAGTTGCTGTTCCGCTGAGATATAAAGAATTGCACGTTCCGCACTACTCTGAAAACCGATATCCAGTGGTATTGTGAATCGTATTGTCTACCGTTATTGTATTTCTCCGTAAGAGTAACTCTGTATTGTGCATTTTATTGATATTTGCCTTGTACTACGTGAATGCACTTTGCGCACACTTAGTCTCCATGAACACCATGATCTTTACTTTCTCGCAGCTTGCAAAATATAATAACAATAATGATATTTACCCATTTATGATTAAATATGACGCCAGTTATGACAACAGAAAGATCAGCCGCCGCCATTGCTAGGAGGTACTGGCTGATGCAACTGGAGAGGCCGCACTTCCCCCGAGACAAGATCACCAGAGCAACGATGTTGACTGTTCAAACACAGACAATCAATAATATTTTGATATAGCTAATACAGAATGGAATGGATATTTACACAGAAATGAGACAGAGTATATTGGGGATTCAGTTGTGTAGTTGCGAAGTGTGCTGTTTAATGACTTTAATATGAAAAAAAAATAACTACTACAATATCACTGGCTTTATAAAGGAATACCGAGTCAAAAACCCGTCCTGAGAGAAAAAAGAAAACAACCGTGAATTTGCTGTCTTCTTCACACACACACACAGACGCACACACACACACACAGACACACACACTCACACACACACACACACACACACACACACACATACACACACACACACACACACACAGACACACACACACACACACACACACAAACACACACACACACACACACACACACATACACAGCACAAACCCAGGAAGCAGACCCTCTGATGTTTCTACAGAGCAGAACTTATTAAATGAAATATTATAAAGTAAGATGAACAAGTAGACATAGAGAAACATACCGGTAGAGAGAGGTAAACTGACAAATAAAATGAAGAGATCTAACACTTGGAATTAAATGCAAGACCAGCACTCAAGCTCCTGTTCAGCAACATCAGACAATGTTGCATTTGCAGTGCACATGAACACATAATCCGCTGAAGCAGACACTCCAGTGTTTTGCTTTATTTTTGAGGGCTCAATTAAACCACAACGCTTCATCTGACCATTCAAATAGAATCTTAACTAGACCTCTTCGATACGTTTCTATTATTCGTTATTTCTATTATTTATTTAATCTATCCACTCAGCTGATTAAGAGACACGTCCGGGCAGAATAATTTTCCTGCATTTTTTTTTCCTGCAGACGCCATCAGAGAAAGGTCTCGGCCTGAAAAGTCAAACATTTCAAATTTGAATTGCCTTTTGAAGCCCCCAGTTTCATATTGTATCACTGTGTTGACAATTATCCGCACGTACAGATGATCTTAACGGATGCAATACCTGAACAAGTGAATTTTGCGTATTTCGCAATGTTATCAATTACCTGGTATACCAAGAGCGGCAAGAACGGGATAGTAGATTGTATACGCCAGATCACTTGGTGGCTCGTGCATATTCTGTCCGAAAGCCTCACCGTTCCGCTAAGTTGATGCATCAGATGTGGAGGAGTACTTCTTTCCAAACTGGAATCCCCCTGGGGCATGGTTCTGTAGCATAATTAGCATCTTTAACTCTATCGTTTGCACAATCACACCAGCCTGTACAACACTTGTAAAATTATTATCATTTTCATTGCAAATGTTTGATTAAAAGTTAGAATGTTATTTTTTTTAAGTTCAATAACATTCATCAATGCCAATATTTATGCCTAATACCGAATACAGCAGATGTTCCTTTTGGAGCAATTCACCCAAAAAAAAAAGATCCCAGATTGCGTGTGATGGATTTTAGAGAGTGCGACCAGTTCACCCAGGAACTTGTGACTAGCTGGTGTAAAAACTCAGCAAGTGGTGAAGTCTAAATTGAGCGAGGATTATTACGAAATTTCAAGATGCAAAAGTCATCGAAGGGATAGTTAAGGATGTTAGGTACGTCCTAATTACAATGAATTGTAATGCTACGATCTCCTTTCCTTCTCGTGAATGCAAACGTGTCGCGTAGACACGGATATATCGTTCCGGAATGCTGTTTTGCGATATGCATTAAGCAGTGATCTTGAAATTACAAGAGAAAGATGTTGAGATGGAGCCAACCAGTGCCAGCCTCCATTGGAAGTACAGACACTGACGTCAGAAAACGATTTATTGATTCCGCCTTCAATTCTACAATGCCAAGCACTCATTTCTTAATTCGAGAGCCGGGACTCAACACAGCTGCAACAGTATCTTTGACTTTACGTCAAAGGCAGAGAAGAGACATCAGCTCTGAAAAGATAATCCGCAGTATGTCTGCTGCAATATGCTGACCTCGGCTCAATTTTTTTCTCCACACTCTATGCTCACGACTGTGTGGTCATATCCTGCGCAGCCTCAATTGCCAATTTTGTAGCGACACCAAACTAATGGTCATAATTATAAATAAAGACGAGCTGGACTCCCCCTCCTGTCTTCTCCTATCATTTTGGATCTGCCCCTCCCCCTCCCACTTTCAAATCTCTTACTTACTCTTCCTTCAGTTAATCCTGATGTAGGGTCTCGGCCTGATAATGTCGACTGAACCTCTTCTTAGAGATGCTGCCTGGCCTGCTGCGTTCACCAGCAACTTTGATGTGTGTTGCTGGACTATATTCATGGAATTTAGAAATAGATGCTGTTCCGCTGTCATATAAAGAATGGTACGTTACTTACTACTATGAATACTGACATCTAGTCGTATTATCGATGAGTCATATTGTCTACAGTCGCTGTACTTTCCCCGTAACAGTAACTATGTAGCGTGCATTTTATTGTTATTTGCTTTGTACTACGTGAATGCAGTGTGCGCAGAATTAGTCTCCATGAACACCACGATCTTTATTTTCCCGCTATCTTGCTATATGTGAAACAACAATGAAATTTACCAATTTAATGACAGCAATTTCATGTGTACTTTCCTTTCTGGACAATTCAATGTTATTTTTTTTTTCACATCGAATCTCATTTTACGACTGACGGCTTTCAGCAGTGCACCATCTCCCATATTAAAGGCAAATGGAAGATTTTCATCAGTATGTCCATGAAGAGTTTCGCAACAGCAAGAAATGTTTAAAATAAATTTATCTTCTAAGCGATAGCTCCAAATCAAATTCAATGAGGACTTCTTCCAATATTATTTCATGTTTTTCCATTATGATTACCGAAACTGTTGTGTGGTCAACGAGCTTCATAACATACAACGGCTGACCTGGTTTGCACTGCTCCCACTTACCTGGGCTGCTGAATGCATCCGGTGCATGACAGCATTATTTATAATGGGAAACTAAAATATTTCTCTACACATTTTAGCAGAATTTGAGAAGTTTTTGGCAGAAACAGTGGGAATTCTACTTTTTTTTTCAGAAATAAAGACATGAGCCTTACCTTTCCGTCTATCAAACCCACAGAGATTTTCCATGGTAGTGCTCAGGGAAGAACTCCCGTTCGTACTCTGATCTCACCTGTCTAAACTGACTATAGAGTTATCCAATGACAGAAAACGGAATATGTGTCCACGTGGAACATTCGCGCAGACTGTCAAACCCAAGTAACATCATACTGCAGGCATCCCACTTTGCTGTTTTCAGTTTCTCCAGATTCTACTACTCAATGACACGATGAAGGCAATTCACTCTAGCTAAAGAAACGACGATATTTGTAATTGTTTTGCCTTTCAACCGAAACGTCCATCCCGCTATGACAGACACAGGCGAAGAGAAATATGTAGATCAAATGATAATTTCAATAAAGAGATTCATATATAACATTCCTGTTTCTTCTGGCAAACATACCAACGCTTCTGTGCAAATCCTCAGTCCATCAAGGAAGACTAGTTAACAAAACAAATCAGCGCCACTCCTTTAACAATGCTGCTCTGTGCCGTGAGATAAATAATACGAGAAAAATGTGTACAAACACCCTGGCTATCCCCTTAAAAGAGATATAAATTCGCTAGAAATATTGAGTATGGGATTCATGCAGAAACTACTTCGTGTTCTGCCTGATGTTTTCACCTGCCTGAGTGAGGTTCGTAAAATCCCCTCTGCTCGTTCCAACCATTTCTTCCGTCTGATATGCGATGCAAACTTATTTTAATAACGTGACGCATCAGACTCAAGAACAGCTTCTCCCCTGCTGTAATAGAGGTATTGAAACGTAAAGCTTGCACGATAAAGAGATTATTTTGCTCTCATCATCCATTTCATCAGACTGTGCACTTTGCTTCCTGCATTCGCTGGAGATGCACTTTCTCATCTCCACAGTTACGTTTTTTTTTTCCCCTCTTGAACCATCGCAAAACAAAATTGTTGATTTTTCTTTAATCTGTCTCCGTATGTGTGAGACAAAGTAAATAGAAGCAAGCCCATAAAAGTCAGACAAAGAAAAAAATAACACACAGTCAGACCTACCTTATGAGGTGTGAGATAACGGCAACAAGTCGAAAGGAAGTAGAATTGTTCAGAAATATTAGAATCAGAATTCAGAATCTGAATCAGGTTTGATACCATCAGAACTTGTGGTGAAATCTTCTGACTTTGCTTTAATAAAACATAATATTAGGAAAACAAATCATCAATTATGGTAGGTATCTATCAAACTAATAGATTTATGGTTGATATGTAGATACATAGAGACAGCAAGATAGATAATGGAAATATTTAGTGCAAACATGGAAATTATGACGTATTAAAATAATGTTTCAATCCGATTGTAGAGGGAGAGAAGCTGTTCTTGAATCGTTTAATGTGTACCTTCACGGGTATGCATCTCCTTCTTTCTGACAGCACAAAAGGGAGATGACAGGGCGGTATTGCATCACCAAAATAGGAAAAAAAAATGATAAGGTCTTTTTTTAAGAAATTTAGATGGAAACTAAACGTTACTTACCCCGTCTATAGAGTAGAGCTTACTTGAAATATTCTGTTTCGAAGATTGGTAAACGGAATCACTGAAAGCAGTTAAGATGAATCTAGACGAGCACATGAATAGCTTACCTGTTGCTTGTTATAGACCAAATGCAGAAGGCCGGCATCGTGCACTAAGGTATGCAGTGGTTAGTTCCATGCGATGGGGTGAATAGCATGCTACCTTTTTATGGCTTTACTTGTACGTGAACTTAATGACACATTTCATCTTCATTAGTAACTGTTTCCGGCCATGAAGGTAATCTGCAATACCAATTAATAATTGTTGAACGTTTACGGAATTGCATGATCAAAATATCAGGGAATATATTGTACATTTCGCGATTCCGGTCACGGAGCGTGCATCGCTTTTCTATACTGTTCGTATCTCATCTTTTGATAATGGCTACAAAGCAGTGACTTGTCGGTCATTTGTCATGAGCAGCAGTGTAGATTTATCAGAATGCGAACTGCATTAGAGAACATGTATTGTGAGAAGTTTTGAGCAAGCTGAGGCTTTTCGTTTTACAGAAACCGACGATGAGGTGAAACATGATCGAGGCATTCAAGATTGTGAGTGGCACAGATAGAATAGACAGCCATTTGATCAAGTTGCTTCAATGGCCAAGGAACTTTCGTTCAAAGAGAGTCAAAGACCGTGCAGCGCATTTTGTCAGATGTAGCTTTATTTTAAACACTGAATAGTAGTTGCCTGGAACGCACAGTCGATAGTGGTGTAGGGGCTGATGCAAAAACGAGAACTCAGAAACGCTTAGATAAGTGCTAATTTAAATTATCGTTGGAGGCTTCAGGCTGCACAATCGGAACGTGTTATGTTGGTTCTTGAGTTGATATTCAGAGGTAAAGAAACCCACATGAGCACCAAGTACTGAAGTAACTCAACAGGTCGAGCAGCATATCTGAGAATATTAAACTTTCGATTTTTGTGGGAGAGGTTGTTCATCGTTTTACGGTAAACAGTCATAGTGATAAATGGTTACTCGACCTCACACACACTACCGCTCTGACACAGATGATCCTTTTGAATCAAGTCTGTTTCGTTCTTTCAGAACTCTGTATGCTTTAAAGATTCACAGCAACCGAGGAAAAGATAAAACAGGTTTCTGCTGACTAAAATGCCTTCCTATAGCCAGAACAATTTATATATATACATACATACATACATACATACATACAGAGAGAGAGAGAGAGTAATATTTGTAATAACTTATGATCCCATTTCCTCCTGTGATAATTTATAGCTGTTTATAATCCCAACAAGGCAATCCTACAATTTTTTTTTTATAATTTTATCTCTCTGTAACACCATCGGTCTCCTTTACCTATCTTTCCGTTGTATTTAGGCTCGGGTGTCGAGGATTAAATCCCCTGCATAGGAAGGTATTTCTGATTATTGCGAGCTCGATTAAAACACTTCTTCCTCTAATGGTAAACGGGGACGACAACCCCTATTCCTATCCCTTCTGACATCGCTATTCCATGAGTCATTTTTAATGTGGGTCATCTGTGTGATACGGCAATCAAATCTGCGCTCAATATTCCATATGAATTTCTACCATTGCACAATATGTTTGTTGCAGGGCGTCCTGGTCCTAAATCCACGAAAATATCCATGTATCACGGTGGAAGAAAACACTCATACATTGTCTTCATTAACTCTACTTTTTGATGCCAATCTGATCTCTCTTTTATTTTAATATATATCTAGAAATACGTTTCTTCCCTAGACAAATTTTAATATTTTATAACACAAACCAGGTAGAACCTATAATCAAGCAAAAATTCCCCAGTGTGACAAATAAATTACCTTTCAGCTGGACAGGATTTGATAGTAAAAATATATATTTTACATCCAGAGTTCACATGACACAGTATCTCTGATTTTTAATAATTGCAGAGGTGTTATTCGATGTCTCCTTAAGTGCTTTAATATTGCAAAACAAAACAATAACAAGATCATCTTATTTTCTTAAAGGTGCAGCAGGTAATTCTTTAGTAGGGAGCTGCAAACTGCCGGATCGATAAATAAACAAAAACTGATAATATATTTGCGGCCAAACACGCTCCGGGTGGGGGGGGGGGGGGGGGGGGAGGGGTTGTTGTTGAGAAAGGATGCAGCCCGTTTCAAATGGCTATCATGATTCAATGAGTTAATATGAAAATTTCACCTCCCCCCAACCAAGAACGATGATCAATATTGCCATTTTATAAAACGGTAACCGTGAATTAGAGTTTACGTTGGGTGGTGATTAAAACTTTTTTATATATATATGCTATGGTACCCTACCATTAACTTAAGAGTGCGTGGATCCCTCGTTAGTAAAGATTAGACTAATATAAAGTAACTTCTAAAGAGATTAGAACAAAACTCAAATCGGCGAGTTGCATTGCAACTGAGGGTATGACTTCTCTATTTTATTGAGTTTTTGATTATACTTCCATCCAGAGTCTGTGCAGTTATCACAGGGAAAGAAGATACGCTGAGCCCTTGAAAAAGTCGTGCTCACAATAAGATACCTTCTTCCACTACAACGTAGCTTACAGGAAAAAAATACACAGCAACAACAACAAATACCTGTTTCAGAAAGGAAGAACGGTTTTCAGAGAGGATTTAGCTGCAGGAGTTCAGACTTATTCAGTAAAATTAAGAAATCTTCAAACTGAAACTTGCAGAAATGTTGTGGTAACGCACTGATATCATATTTGATTTAAATAGTCACATACATAGAAGAGATCTTTTTTTTTATTTGATGTGATCCACTGTTCATCTCCATCGCAGTTTACGTTCTTTGAAAACAAGTAATATGCAATGCAAACTATGTGTACCTCATCGTGCTTCTCTCAGTGCGTGTTTCTACTCTAACGAAGCAATGTAATATACTGGATTAAGTAATGTCTGCTGGAAACAAACAGGACATAAATATAGAATAATTGCTGAAACATACGAGGTTTAACGAACACATATCAGGCGGTGGTCAGAATGTCAGAAATTATCACTTAATGATGTCACTAGTTCTTCAATTTCAAATATTCATCACTCGTGTCACTGGATATGTCACGATGTATTTAATCTCTTCCCTAAAGTTAGACTGCGTCACTGCATAAATAAAAGTGCTTGAGAAACAACTGAGCAGAAGCAGTGGAAATCCAGTCCCTCGAAACGTGAATATGGGGCTTGAAGTTCCGTATAAATAAATCCCAGTGGATTATGCAAAAATGTTATGTGCCAAGAACGTCAACCATAAGATTATTAAATTTGCAGATTACACGAGAAGCAATGTAACGGACTGTTTCCTATTTTCCATCTCGGGGTCACTTTCATTTCCTGCTGATTTTTTTTTTGCCCCGGAGTGCTTTTCTAATGCCACTGGACAATAAAATGTATCTGCTTGTCAGTGTATTGAAGAGCAAGATTAAAAACAGTGGCATAAACGGAGCTACCAGAGGACTAAACAGTGCAGAAGCTATCCATGGAATTGATGTATAGAAATTCGGTTTGAATGCAAAATACCAAGGAGTTTTGTTAACATGAAGTAAAGGTTTAAATGCAAAATACTACGGAATGTTTCGGAAGATACTGACGACAGACACTAGACATATCAGCACGGATGCCATTCTCGTGGTACAGTACTTGTTCCTTAGGTTCTGACAACAGATAGCGATAAAACGATCCAAGGTGAAAGCAACAGTCAACCAGACTTGCTTGACACTGCAAACTCTAGCGATGCTGAGAAAGCTGGCAGGGATGTAGACGCTCAGAACACAGTTAACGATTACCTTGGTGAGCGCAACTAACAGATCAGCCATAGCCATAGCTATCAAATAATAGGTGGTGTAGTTTTGAAAGGCCACACTTTCCTCTGGACAGGATCACAATCGAAAATGCATTCGCTGTTTGAAAGAAAAAAAAAGGACACCTTTAATACCGAAAGGAAATGGCAAAGAACATACATGCGAGTTTTAAAATTGATTATTTCACAAAATATCAGAAGGTATGGGTGAAGGCCAACATTGTAAATGCCAGCTCTGACGTAAAGCGTCAATTTGCCAAAACAAACAAACAAAAAAAATAATAATTTGAGATAGGATTAGAATTCGGCCATTTGCTCCATTGATTCATTCCTCCTTTACATCATCGCAGACACATTCCTCTCTTAAGACCTGCCCCCTATCATTTCTGTGGAATATTTCATGCCCTGAATAATCAATAACATCCTAAATTCTGCATTAAATATAACTGACAACTTGGCCGCTGAAATCGGCTTTGACAGCGCATTCCATGGAAACTATAGAAACCATAGAAACTACAGCACTGAAACAGGCCTTCTGGCCCTTCTTGGCTGTGCAGAACCATTTTCTGCCTAGTCCCACTGACCTGCACACGGACCATATCCCTCCATATGCCTCCCATCCATTTATCTGTCCAATTTATTCCTAACCTATACAACCTTTCTCTGTAGCTGAGTTTCTCAAGTCCTGGCAACATCCTTGAAAACCTTCTCTGCACTATTTCAACCTTATTTATAACGTCCCTGTAATTTGGTGACCAAAACTGAACACTACACTCCAGATTCGGCCTCAACAATGCCTTATACAACCTCATCATAACATTCCAGCTCTTATACTCAATACTTTCATTAATAAAGGACAATGTACCAAAAGCTGTCTTTACGACCCTATTTACTTGTGACGCCACTTTTTGGGAATTTTGTATCTGTATTCCCAGATCCCTCTGTTCTACTGCACTCCTCAGTGCCTTACCATTAACCCTGTATGCTCTACCTTGGTTTGTCCTTCCAACGTGCAATATCTCACACTTGTCTGTGTTGAACTCCATTTGCCATTTTTCAGCCCATTTTTCCAGCTGGTCCAAGTCCCTCTGCAGGCTCTGAAAACCTTCCTCACTGTCTACTACACCTCCAATCTTTGTATCATCAGCAAATTTGCTGATCCAGTTTACCACATTATCATCCAGATCATCGAGATAGATGACAAATAACAATAGACTTAGCACTGATCCCTGTGGCACACCACTAGTCACAGGCCTCCACTCAGAGACGCAATTCTCCCCCACACACTTTGGCTTCTTCCATTGAGCCAATATCTAATCCAATTTACCACCTCTTCATGTATACCAGCGACTGAATTTTCCTAACTAACCTCCCATGCGGGACCTTGTCAAAGGCCTTACTGAAATCCATGTAGACAATATCCACTGCCTTCCCTTCATCCACTTTCCTGGTAACCTCCTCGAAAAACTCCAGTGGATTGGACAAAGATGACCTACCACACACAAAGCCATGTTGACTCTCCCTAATAAGTGTCTGTCTATCCAAATGCTTGTAGATTCTGTCTCTTAGTACTCCCTCCAATAACTTACCTACTACTGACGTTAAACTCACCGGCCTATAATTTCCCGGATTACTTTTCGATCCTTTTTTAAACAACGGAACAACGTGAGCCACTCTCCAATCCTCCGGCACTTCACCTGTAGACAGCTACATTTTAAATATTTCTGCCAGGGCCCCCGCAATTTCAACACTAGTTTCCTTCAAGGTCCGAGGGAACACTCGGTCAGGTCCCGGGGATCATTCACTTTAGTTTTCCTCAACACAGCAAGCACCTCCTTCTTTTCAATCTGTACAGTATCCATGATCTTACTACTTGATTCCCTCAATTCCATAGACTTCATACCAGTTTTCTTAGTAAATACAGACGCAAAAAAACTATTTAAGATCTCCCCCATTCTCTTTGGTTCTGCACATAGCCGACCAATCTGATATTCAAGAGGACCAATTTTATCGCTTACAATAATTTTGCTCTTAGTATACTTCAATAAGCTCTATGAATTATCCTTCACTTTGACTGCCAAGGCAACCTCATGTCTTTTTTTAGCCCTCCTGATAACTTTCTTAAGTAATTTTTGCACTTCTTATAATCCTCAAGCACCTGATTTACTCCCTGTTTCCTATACATTTCCTGCAACTCCCTCTTCTTCTTTATCAGAGTTGCAATATCCCTTGAGAACCAAGGTTTCCTATTCCTATTCAATTTGCCTTTAATCCTGACAGGAACATACAAACTCTGCACTCTCAAAATTTCCCCTTTTAAGGCTTCTCAGCTACCAATCACATCTTTGCCATAGAACAACATGTCCAAATCCACACTTTTTAGATCCTTTCTCATTTCTTAAAATTTGGCCTTCTTCCAATTCAGAACCTCAACCCTAGGACCAGATCTATCCTTGTCCATGATCAAATTGAAACTAATGGTGTTATGATCACTGGAACCAAAGTGCTCTCCTACACAGACTTCCGTCACTTGCCCTAACTCGTTTCCTAACAGGAGATCCAATATTGCATCCCCTCTAGTTGGTCCCTCTATGTATTGATTCGGAAAACTTTCCTGAATACATTTTACAAACTCTAAACCATCTAGACCTCTAACAGTATGGGAGTCCCAATCAATGTATGGAAAATTAAAATCCCCTACCACCACAACTTTAATTTTCCTGCAGTTGCCTGCTATTCCTCTGCAGATTTGCTCTTCTAAGTCTCGTTGACTATTGGGTGGTCTGTAATCCAATCCCACTAATGTGGCCATACCTTTCCTATTTCTCAGCTCCACCCACAAGGACTCAGTAGACAAGCCCTCTAATCTGTCCTGCCTGAGCACTGCTGTAATATTTTCCCTAACAAGCAATGCTACTCCCCCACCTTTCATTCCTCTGCCTCAATCACATCTGAAACATCGGAACTCTGGAATATTAAGCTGCCAGCCCTGCCCCTCCCGTAGCCACGTTTCAGTAATGGCTATAACATCATAATTTCACGTGTCAATCCTCGCTCTCAACTCATTCGCCTTCCCCGCAATACTCCTAGCATTGAAATATATACACCTCAGAAGATTTTTACCACCACTCACAACCTTTCTATCAGCGGATTTGCTTAAACTTTTAACATCATTTATTTTCACCCCAGCCACACTGTCAGCTCTGCCACTCTGGTTCCCATCCCCCTGCAATCTAGTTTAAAGCCCCCCCCCCTCCCAATAACACTAACAAACCTCCCTGAAAGGATATTGGTCCCCCAGCAGTTCAAGTGTAACCGGTCTCTCTTGTACAGGTCGAAACTGCACCAGAAGAGGTCCCAATGATCCTGAAATCTGATGCCCTGCCCCCTACACCAGTTCCTCAGCCACTTGTTTCTCCTCCAGGATACCCTATTCCTACCCTCACTGGCACCTAGCACAGGTAGCAATACAGAGATTACCACCCTGAGTTCCTGCTTTTCAACTTCTTACCAAGCTCTCTATACTCACTGTCCAGGACCTCCTCACTTTTCCTTGCTGTACCCGATGTGCACCACGACATCTGGCTGGTCACCCTCCCACTTCAGAATGTCATGCAATCGATCAGAGACATCCTTGACCCTGGCACCCGGGAGGGAACAAACCATCCTGGATTCTCTGTCACGACCACAGAACCTCCTATCTGCACCTCTAACTATCGAATCCCCTATCACTACCGCTCTCCTCTTCTTCTATCCTCCCTTCTGCACTGCAGAGCCAGATTCAGTGCCAGAGATCCGGCTACTGCAGCTTGTCCCAGGTAAGGCATCCCCCGCAACAGTATCCAATGTGGTATACTTGTTGTTGAGGAGAATGGCCGCAGGGGAACCCTGCTCTGCCTGCCCTTTCCTCTTCCCTCGCCTGACAGTAACCCAATTTCCTGTCCTCTGCTCCTTTGGCGTAACTACCTCCCTGTAGCTACGATCTATAATCCCCTCATTCTCCCGAATGATCCGCAGGTCATCCCGCTCCTGCTCCAGTTCCCTAACGCGGTTTGTTAGGAGCTGCAGCTGGATGCACTTCCTGCAAGTGTAGTTGTCAGGGACACCAGAGGGCTCCCTGACTTCCCACATCCTGCAAGAGGAGCATTCCAACATCCTGGAGTCACCATGGAGTCACAACTCACTGGTTAAAAAAAAAAAAATCTTCTTCATCTCTGTCCTAAATCAACGTCCTCTTATTCTGAGGCTGGACCCTCAGGACGTAGAAAACCCTACCTTGCATACATCTTCGCCACATCCTCTCTTTCAAGGCCTTTCGACGTGGAGACCATTTTCCATTTTTCTGAATTCCACTGACTGCAGGCAGAGGGCATTCAATAGGTCTTCATAGGTCAACGTTTACGTATCCACATTTATCCTTCCGAAAATTATATAAATTCACTCCGACCATAGCCTAACCTATCAAAGATAAGGAGCCCAAAACTACTCAAAATACTCCAGATGAGGCCTTACCGGTGTCTTATGAGGCCTAAAATCACATCCTTGTGTTTATAATCCAGTCCTCTCGAGATGAATGCTAGCATTCTTCACTATCGACTAAATCTGCAAATGAACTTCAGGAAACCCTGCATGAGGATTACAAGTCCTTTTGCACTGCAGATTTTTGAATTTCCTGTCAATTTTAAAGTGAGGCTTCGTATCGTCCGCAAAAATATGACCACAAACCCATTAATTCCTTCATCCAAACATTGACATACAATGAAAAAAAATGTTTACCAAAGGCTCCTGTGGAACACCATAATTCACTGGAAGTCAATTGGTTAAGGCTCGATTTATTCCCCGCTTCATCGTCAACATTCTATCTATGCTAGTTTTCTTCCTGTAAAACCGTGATTTCTCAGTTTTTTTTTATACAGCCTCATGTGTGGTAACTTGTCAAAGAATTTAAGAAAATACCTCTTCTCAACACCCTCAAATTATCGTTTGTCTAACTTGATTTTTATTTCTTTAAGGAATTACAAATTAATTGTCGGGAAGGATTTGCAAGTTGCCATCTTACCATAAGACCATAAGACAGAAGTCGGCCATTCAACCCATCGAGCCTGCTCCGCCATTTTATCATGAGCTGATCCAGTCTCCCATTTAGTCCCACTCCCCCGCCTTTTCACCATAACCTTTGATGTCAAATCCCATAGATTCACCACCCTCTGACTAAAAAAAAAAATCTTCGCGTTTCTGTTCTGAATGGGTTCCCTTCAATCCTGAAGTCATGCCAACTCGTACTGGACTCCATCATCATGGGAAACAACTTTGTCACATCGACCCTGTCCATACCTTTCAAAATTCGAAATGTTTCTATGAGGTCTCCCCTCATTCTTCTAAATTTCAAGGAATACAGTCCAGAAGCGGACAAACGTTCCTCATATGTTAACCCTTTTATTCCTGGAATTATTCTAGTCAATCTTCTCTCCAACGTCAGCACATCCTTACTTAAATAAGGAGACCAAAACTGCCCACAGTACTCTAAGTGAGGTCTCACCAGCGCCTTATGGAGCCTCAACATCACATCCCTTCTCCTATACTCTATTCCTCTAGAAATGAATGCCAACATTCATTCGCCTTCTTCACCACAGACTCAAACTGAAGGTTAACCTTAAGGGTATCCTGTACGAGAACTCCCAATTCCGGTTGCATCTCAGAAGTTTGAATTCTTTCGCCGTTTAAGTAACAGTCTGTCCGTTTATTTCTTCTGCCAAAGTGCATAGCCATACACATCACAACATTGTATTTCATTTGCCAGTTCCATGCCCATTCTTCCAATCTATCCAAGTCTCTCTGCAGATTCTGCGTTTCCTCAGCACTATGGGCCCCTCCACCTATCTTCGGATCGTCAACAAACTTAACCACAAAGCCATGTATTCCATAATCCAAATCGTTGATATACAACGTAAAATAAGCGGCCTGAACACGGACCCCTGTGGAACACCACTGGTAACCGGCATCCAACCAGAGTAGGATCCCTTTATGCTCGCTCTCTGTTTCCTGCCAATCAGCCAACGGTCTATCTACGTATATAACAACCGTAATTCCATGGGCTCGTATCTTGTTAAGTAGCCTCATGTGTGGCACCTTGTCAGAGGCCTTCTGAAAATCCAAATATACAACATCCACTGCATCTCCCTTGTCTTAGCCTACTTGCAATTTCCTCAAAAAATTGTAATAGGTTTGTCAGGCAGGATTTTCCTTTAAGGAATCCATGCTGAGTTCTGCCTATCTTGTCATATGCCTTCGGGTACTCTGTAACCTCATCCTTGACAATCCACTCCAACAACTTCCCAACTACCGATGTCAAGCCAACAGGTCTATAATTTCCTTTTTGCTTCCTTGCCTCCTTCTTAAATAGCGGAGTGACATTTTCAATCTTCCAGTCCTCCGGAACCATGCCGGAATCTATCGACTTTTGAAAGATCATCGTTAATACCTCTGCAATCTCCACAGCTATTTCCTTCAGAACCCGAGGGTGGATTCCATCTGGTCCGGAAGAGTTATCTAACTTTAGACTATTCCGTTTCCTGGGTACTTTCTCTGTCGTAATTGTGACTGCGCACATTTCTCTTCCCTGTCACCCTTGAGTGTCCGGTATACTGCTGATGTCTTACTCAGTGAAGACTGATGCAAAATATTCGTTCAGTTCCTCCACCATCTCCTTATCTCACATTACAATTTCTCCAGCATCATGTTCTATCGGTCCTATATCTACTCTCAGCTGTCTTTCACTCTTTATATACTTGATAAAGATTTTAGTGTCCTCGTTGATATTATTTCCTAGCTTCCTTTCATAGTTAATATTTTCCCTCCCCGTCTGCCTACCTTCTTATCCTTCCGATACACCGTGTATCCTTGGACGTTTAGTTCCCAGAGACATGCATCCTTTATCAATGTCTCAGTGATGGCCACAATATCATACCTGCCAATCTGTAGCTGTACGACAAGATCATCCACTTTATTCCTTATCCTGCGCGAATTTAACTCTAAGACCTTTAGTCCAATACTTAGTACTTTTCGCTTTGATTTCGCTGCAAATTCATTGCACTGCAATTCATCCCAATGGCTACAAATTTGCCCCGTCACCTGCCTGTCTTTCCTGACATCTTTACTGCCCACCATCTTAGTTTTATTTCTGTTTGCCCCTGCCTCCGCTCTATCATTCCGTTTCCCAACCCCCTGCCAAATTAGTTTTAAACCCTCCCTAACAGCTATATTAAACTTTCCCGCCAGGATATTGGTCCCCTTCGGGTTCAGGTGTAACCTGTCGATTTTGAACAGGTCATACTTCCCCCAGAAGAGATCCCAATTATCCAAGAATCTGAAGCCCTGCCCCCTGCACCAGTCTCTCAGTCACGCATTCATCTGCCTGATCCCACTATTCTTGCCCTCGCTAGCACGTGGCACAGGTAGCAATCCCGAGATTACCACCCTGGAGGTCCTGCTTCTCAGCTTCCTTCCTAACCCTCAGAAATCTCTCTCAGAACCTCCTCCTTTGTCCTATCTATGTCATTGGTACCAACATGTAACAAGACCATGGGGCGCTCACCATCCCCATTAAAATATTTTGGACCCGATCCGAGACATCCCGTACCCTGGCACCTGGGAGGCAACGCACCATTCGGGTATCTTTATCAGGCTCACAGAATCTCCTGTCCGTTCCCCTGACTATGGAATCCACTGTGACTACTGCATTCCTCTTCGCCTTTCTTCATCCTGAATAACAGCGCCAGGCTCAGTGCCACAGACCCGGTCCACATGGGTGTCCCCTGTCAGATGATCCCCCTCAACAGCATCCAGAACAAGATATTTGTTGCTGAGGGAGACAGCCACAAGTGTGCTTTCCACTATCCGGGCATTTCCCTTCCGTCTCTTGACAGTGACCCAGTTTTCTGACCCCTGTAGTCTAGAGATGACTACCTCCCTGTAGCTCCTGTCTATCACCTCCTCACTTTCCCTGTTAAGCAGTAGATCATCAAGCTGCAGCTGCAGATCCCTAACACGGTCTCTGAGGAGCTGCATCTCGGTGCACCTGGCGCAGATGTGACGATCAGGGAGGCTGGAGGTCTCCCAGGATACCCACATCTGACACCCTGAGCAAAGCACTAGCCCTGCAGGCATGCTATCTAATTTTACAAGAATGAAATAGTGAAAATAAGTCTACTCACCCATTTACCTCGCCAAACAGACGAACTATTTAAACTGTTAGCTCGTACCGCTAGCTGTGAGAGCCCTGCTGTTCCTGTCTGTCCGGGCAATTCCAGAATCCAGTACTACTACTACGTCGACTCAGGGCTAGGGGGTCGGCGTCGGGAACGATGACGGACTCTCCGCTTCTCCCTCTCCCTCATCAGTGTGTTCAGTTCATCTACATACGCCACGCAGCCGTCTTCTAGGAAAGTGTTGACCATAGTCTTGGGAGAGCGCCCAGGCTTTATTCACCCGTACTTGGGCTCTCATATGATGACTAGGCTGGCAGGTCGCTCAGGGTGGCGTAGAGAGTGCCCCACTAGTTAGTTTTCTCGACTCGATTTTGGTAGTGAGCATCGGTAGGTTGTTATAGAGCTCGACGTTCATATGCTGTTGCCAACTTATGTCAAGAGCCATCCGGATCATTCGTGTATAAATCCAGTGAATCCAGTAATTCCTGAATAATCACTGCTTATGCTCCACGATCTCTTCAAGCATATCCTTCAGAACTCTCGGGTGTACACCAAGCGTCATATCTCCATTCAGAACTTCCCGTTCCCCAATAACCTTATGACGAGTGAAACACTTCGTGAGCCCTTACATCTCGAATTTTCAGCATCATGCTGACGTGTTTTACCATAAAGACTGATGCAAAATACTTATTTTGTTTATCCGGCATTTCAGGTCCCCCATTTCTACCTCTCCAGCTTCGTTCTCCAGCATTCCGATAGACATAGACAAGCACACTAATTTCTCTATTGCAAGGAACTTTCATATTATAATGAACTGTCATATCTGAGAAAAACATATAAATCTCAATGAGGTTTTGAACATATTTATGGTAAGGCATGTTTTGATTTCCAAGCTTGTATTTTGAAGCTAGACTTTGGTGATGCCTGCTCCTTGATTTTCTTTGTGTGGACTAAGTAAACCCGCAGCAAGATCGTGTAACGTTTCGCCTTGTTTATAGATGTATTGTCATTGGTGGTGTGCTGGGATAAAGGTACCTGTGCTGCCAAGAGGCTCAATAATTTGACACGAAAACTGACTCTGTTATAAGGAGTCAAAGTGAACATACTGGAGGCGTTGGTTGAATATCCGACCCTCTGAAAAATCCTGGATATACTGGACAATGTTTCTCACCCTGAATGGGGAAACATTTTCAAAACAGACTGTCACAACTGCGCTGCTCCAAAAAAAAAAAAACACTTTGCAAAGTTATTCTTAGCTCATTTATGAGGCTCTATAATGAATCAACCTATATCTGGGCAAGTGATGAAGCTCTCCTGTTAGATGGTATTTTTATCTCTGTTTACCAAAGCTCTGCCTGTTCTCTGTTTTGCTCCGTTGAACTTAAACTACTATCGCGTACAACATTTGCAATATTGTGCAATGTGACAATAACGTCTTATCTGAACGACTGAACGTGCACCTATTACTGTATACTATAAGGTTACTTCTTGCACAACCATCTTATTAGTGTGAACTTAGAAGCCGAGCAAATCTATTAATCTTTGACTGGTAAATCCTGTATATCCAATTCTTAAGGTAACCTATTTATAAATCTTTCTTCTCTTCTATTATTTGGATATCTCTGTAATTTTCATGCAAACGTGGCAGTGTAATTTCCCTTGGGAACAATGAAGTATTTAACTATATTTCTTTCCATTTGGATATACGACTTTGCATGGCAATGCATTTCGTTTGCACTTGATCTCTCTCTCTCTCTCTCTCTCTATCTGCCTATCTTTCTGTCCAGTTACTAATCTATCATTCAACGTTTCATTATTGATTTTTATTTTCACTCATCTTGAGCAGGTAAAAACTGTGGTATAGACATATTCAAGCACATTCGTTTCTTAATTGCTGAGACTGTTCGGGCAATTCCTGTGTGGTTTGAAATGGCTGTATCTAAGAACGTTTTTTTTTAATCGTTTATCCTGCAACATTTTGTCTGGGAGATTTTTTATGGATTTTCCCATCGGTAATAATAAATCAGTCGTAATATAATTTGTGAGACTAACATTGATTTAGTTTTGTATTTATGGTAATACATGGTGTATTTTATGTCTTTGTATTTTAAAGCAACATTTTGGTGAATGATGATTGCCTTTTGTTTTTTTTCCAGTTTTAAGCAAGCTGATAAGGTAAAGGCTCTGTAGGAACTTGTATTGGATTGTTTGTGGCTTCTCTTGGAACCTCTTGAATTTACTATCTTCGATTTGTTCATCCTTTCGTATGTATTTTTGATGCTGTTTGCATGTTGATCAGCTGGAACTATATTGCCACAAGGTTCACCTCTCTTTCGTTGTAGAGTTATTCAAGTGTGAGCTAGGCGTTCGACGTTTCTTTGTCGATATCTACTCTCCTCAGTTCGTGGAGATGTTTTGCTGTTCCAGCAGTATTTATTTTCACGTTAGCAGGGTTGTGTCTTTAGTTATTTAATGGCCCGTACTTCTTATTTGAATTGCATATGGTCGCATGGACTGCTGAACCCATTCGTTGATGAAAATATATTCGAAGAAGTTTCATCTCAAAGTTTATTTAATTTATTATGTCACTCCTTCTATCTGAAATGACAGTAATCTAAGTGTCTACGTATGTAGATAGCGTTTTCTAAAATTTGGCATTCAAGTTCTTATATTTCTCTGTAAACTTTACTGATTTTATTCGGACTTCGATATTAAGGCATCCGTTAGTCTTGCGAGACCATGGATCTGCGCCTGCAAAGTCTTCACTCTCCAGGGCGCAGGCCTGGGCAAGGTTGAATGGAAGACCAGCAGTTGCCCATGCTGCCCCTCTCCACGACACCAATGTTGTCCAAGGGAAGGGCATTAGGACCCATACAGCTTGGCAGCAGTGTCGTCGCAGAGCAATGTGTGATTAAGTGCCTTGCTGAAGGACACAACACGTTCCCTCGGCTGGGGCTCGAAGTCACGATCTTCAGGTAGCTAGTACAATGCCTTAACCACTTGGCCACGTGCGCACACGGACTTTGATGTTATATCAATAGAATAAATTATGATGGGTATAGTGGAAGCCGTTAATCTTTTTGTTTTAGGTTTACTCTTGTGCTTGCTTTTGATAGACCTTCATACGCCTTGCAGTAAATCCTCTGGAAGATTTTCCCTTTCTTGCAGTGTACTAAGACTGAAATGTTTCATATTTATCCATCTTTTATATTGTATTCTGCAACACTCTTTCATATATTTATTGTTCTGCACTTACCTATTCAAGTATTCTCGTCAAGGTCTTTCGCAGCTAGTTCCACTACCTTAATTAAATGTTTCAGGTTTACTTTCCGATTGTCACCATATAGAAGATGCGTGAGAGCATAATCATTGTTTCTGATTTAATTATCTATTTTCATCCGTTTCGGTAAATTACAGAGCGGTTTTCAGGCAGATACAGTTATACTGGGCTTAGACAGGCTCCCTCAGAAATACTTTGTTTAACTTCTTCTTTGGTTGTTAGTGCAAAGTTTAATGCAGTTCTCCAAGGCTTCATCTGAAAATGCAGGAAATTCGCAGTTATTCGCTGTCGGTATTTTATGTTTTATGACCTATTAACCATGACTTTGAGTCTGCATAAATTTTTTTTTTGTAATCAATACAACAAAATCAAAGGCTTCTGCTTTTCCGCAGGGCTTAATTCAGAATTGAAAAAAAAACAACAAAAAAAAACAATTATCACTGTTTCGTCACATTATTTCATACTTTTACAGCATTCTTGCTGTTTTTCTGTAAGTATATTGTGGTTATCTGAGTGGTGATTAGTTATGAGGTGTATGATCTTACCAGGTTATGTATACTTTGTAAGCAAGGAACAGGACGATATTTTGGTGGATCATTTTTGATTTCTCTTTTGGGTAAAAGATAAGCGGAAAAATTAGGCTGTTTTCCAGAATGTTCAGTAAAACTGTTGATTTGTGTGAATAGTGTGACGAGAATACACATAGATTAAGATGTTAGCTGTCCTGTGCTGGCACCAGTGGGACCAGCAGTTGGTCTGTCACCTGTCTTCAGGAGAAAGAGAGATAAGGAAAACAATGGAGCAGCATTTGGGGATGTTAATGATGGGATGGGAGAGTTTAACGGAAGGAGAGCTGTCAGGATCGGCTCCCCCTTTGAACCCTGAACTGTTTGAAGTGATGGACAGGCGATACCCCAGCAGGGGGATGAAAAGGGACAGGTTCGCTAAGGCAAGACACACACGACACCACGAGGTAACGAGACCCTGGAAGCGGTGCGCCTCCCATAAGTCGGTGGGAAGTTTTGGAGGGCTGATCGCGGGATCAAGACATAGACGCACAGGGTGGAAAGGCACGATCGGCGGAAACCTGGTGCGTGTGTCCGCCCTTGCCTGGGTGCTAGGTTCACCGCAGAGAAGCGATCGTATCTGGAAACGGAGGGGTCACGGTCAGTGACCTCAGAAGACATCACAACGGGCTCGCCCGAAAGCTGACTGCGAAGAATATCGAAGGTCTGTGTGGAAGCCGTTTGAATATTCATTCGTTTTGCTCTGTCTCTCCTTTCCCCCACTGTTCATCTCCCACGGCAGTGATTACTTTGAACTGAACTGAACTAAATTGAACTGAACTTTGTGTCACTTTGAAACTGGTCATTTACCGCTGGACGACAATAGAGCTTGATTGATCCTGTTATATCCTAATTCTGTGTACATGCGTGTTTATCAATGCTGAACTGTTGCATTTATTATCCTTTTGATTAGAGTACTGTGCTGCTTGTTTCCTTAATAAAACCTTCTTAGTTCTAGTAATCCAGACTCCAACTGAGTGATCCATTTCTGCTGGTTGGGTAACCCAGTTACGGGGTACGTAACAATAGGTACGGATGACGACAATTATTTTTATACCAATAATTATTAATATTACCACTGGATATACTTTCCAAGTTGTGGTTATCATTTTATAACTACTTTTGGCATTTTGATTATAACTTCAGTTGTTTTCATCTCTTCAAATTTGTAAGTGTTTTTCTTTTCCTCCAATCTAGCTCACTTCTTTATTCTATGTTACCCTGTTTCACCAAGCTTTAGACCAACAGTTGATTATTTCTGTGTTTGTTGGTAATTCTGTGCTCGGGTTCGTGGCCTTTTCGCATGTCGAATTTTGTTTCAATGTCAAGAAGAAATCTTTTATTTTACTCTTTCCGAACTAATGGTTCTACTGTTTTCTTCTGGCCCATTTCATCGATGTGTTTCGTCTGACTTTTCATGCAACAAGTTTTGGTTTCAGTGTGTCTATAACTGTTGCTGTGCTTTCGTTAGGCTGACTCCTCCCTTGGAGGGTCAGACACCCTGAGCTAATAGGCTGGTCCTGGGCTTATTTCCTGGCATAATTTACATATTACAATTTAATTATTTTTGGTTTTATAATGCTATATTTATAATTTATTCTTGGTTGGGGCAACCATAACGAAATTCAGTTTCCCTCGGGATCACTAAAGTATGACTATGACTATGACTATGACTATGACTATACCTGTACCTTGTATGGACCGCATTTTAGCTTGCTTTTTTTCGGAGTTTTTTACTTAACTGTCTTCCTCAGGTTGTCCATTTTATATTCTGTCTCCCTTTTCCAGTTTCAACTCTTAATAACATCTGCCTTACCGGTGTTCTGATTTCATTGTTCAATGAGCAGTCACATTCACCCGGGGTAAGTTCCAGCCACATTGGAACACTGCTAATGCTAAGATACTAAGGGTCATGGTCCGGTCCGTGGACTCAGGACTCCGGGTCTTCCAGCTGTCCCTCGTTTCATTGAATTAATCATAGGCACCTGATTTCCATCTTGCGGCTTAGAAGATAGGTAGCCTTGGGGTTGAGTGCGGGCTGCTGGTTTGTCTTGTCAGTCCCCCTTGGATCAACCTGCTAATGGAAGGATAGTGAAACAATTTGTGATCTCTAGGCCTGGTTGGAGGACCACCGCTTCATGGAGACTTGTTGCCACTCGTAGGAGTAGTCTTTGCGGTATGGATTCGGCTGTTTCCTGGGCCAGCTGAGTGGCTGCCAGCCACTCCGAGCTTGGTAGGGATCCGGCTGTTTCCGTAGCCAGCTGAGGTTGCTGGCCGAACTGAGACTTGGAGCTACCCCGGAGCAGAGATGGAACTGTCTGTCGTTCTTTGATGTTCGTCTGTTCTTGTCTTCCGCTTCGTCCGGTAAGTCATGCCGTTTTGACGTTGCCCTGCGGGGATGGGGCGGGGGGTCCTGTCTTGTCTTATCTTGCCCTCGCATCCGTGGGTATGTCAGGCCGTTTTGCCGTTGCTTTGCGAAGGGAGGAGGATCTGTCTTACCTTGTCCTTGCCTCCGTGGGGTAAGTCAGGCTGTTCTGCTGTTACCGTACGTATGGTCCTGTCCCACGTTGGTGTGGAGTCAAAGTAGAGTCCCGACTTATCTATGTATAAGTGCCGGCTCTATGACTATGTACCGTCCTGTCTCATGTTGGTGTCCTGTTAACGATCAGTCCCGGCTCGATGTTAATGTTCAGTCCCCAGTCGGTCTCTCAGCTCCAGCCTCCGAGTTAGCAGCCTCCGCATTTCATGACGAAGAGCCCGCAGCCAAGCTCGAAGAACCCACGCCTCGAAGATCCCGCAGCCAAGCTCCAAGAACCCAAGCCTCGAGGATCCCGCAGCCAAGCTCCAAGAACCCATGCTTCGAAGATCCCACAGCCAAGCTCCAAGAACCCAAGCCTCGAAGATCCCGCAGCCAAGCTCCAATAACCCAAGCCTCGAAGATCCCGCAACCAAGAACCAAAGCCTCGTGGATCCCAAACCAAGCTCGAAGAATACTAGCCTCGAGGATCCCAAGCCAAGCTCCAAGAACACTAGCCTCGAGGATCCCAAGCAAAGCTCCAAGAACACTAGCCTCGAGGATCCCAAGCAAAGCTCCAAGAACACTAGCCTCGAGGATCCCAAGCAAAGCTCCAAGAACACTAGCCTCGAGGATCTCAAGCCTCGAAGATCCCAAGCCGAGCTCCAAGAACCCAAGCCACGAAGAGCGCAAGCCTCGAAGATCCATAACCGAGCTCCAAGAACCCAAGCCACGAAGATCCCAAGCCGATCTCCAAGAACCCAAGCCTCAAAGATCCGAAGCCGAGCTCCAAGAACACAAGCCTGAACTCCCCAGCCTCCAAGCTCACGACTCAAGGCCCCAGCCTGCAGCCGAGCTCAAGACCCAACATCCCAGCCTGCAGCCAAGCTCAAGACCCAATACCCCAGCCTCTAGCCTCATGAGCAAAGACCTCAACCTGTCTCCAAGCTCAGGCCTCTAGACACCAGCCACTTTCTGTCCTGAAGCTTTGTCATGTCCTTGCCTGGTTCTGTGGTCCGAGCCCGAGGCAAGACCTAGGTTTTGGGTCCTTGTCCAGTCTCGGGCTCGGTGTCGAAGCCTTGTCTCCTAGTCCATGGTTTCTAGCCCTGGTACCGCTTTCCCTATCCCACGTCTGCGTTCTTGTCACTGTTCCTGGTCTGAATCCTGTCACGTCCGTACTCTAGTCATGTCCAGTTCCTTGTACTTCAGTGTCTGTGTCTCGCACTTGGGTCCGTTGCCATCCCCTCGTGTGACAGTATGTAGCAGTCGACATACAGTAATCGATACGGTTGGTGAACGTCAAGAGTGGATTTTGTCTTCATGACATTTAGGAAGCCCTTTGATAATGTCCTACATGGTCCTGCATAGGAGGTTTGTAATGAAGATTCAGCACATTGGAATTCAAGGTGAGGTGCACTAGGTATGAGTTTCGTGGAAGAAAGCAGAGAGTGCTTGCAGCTGGTTCCTTCTATGAATGGTGGCCCATAACTAGTGATGTGCCGCAGGGCTCGATGCTGGTTCCGTTGTTGTTTATCTTCAATATCAGCGATATGGATGACAATGTGGTAAAATGGATCAATAAGCTTGCGGATTACCCCAAGTCTGAGGATGTAAAGGATAGAGAGGAAGACTATCAAACCTTTCAGCGCAGTGTGAGCCAGCTGGTGAACTGGGCTGAAAAAATGATAGATGGAAATCAATGCACAAAATTGTAAGCTGTTATACTTTTGGAGTAGTATGCTGGGTAGGAATTACATGGCGAAGGATAGAGCACTGTGGAGTGCTGTAGAAGAATGTGATCTGGGTATACAGATCTATAGTTCCTGGACAATTAGTTCCACCTTGATAGGTTCGTAAAGAAAGCTTTCGGCACATTAACATTCAAAAATTAATGTAGTAAGTACGGAAACAGGGATATTATGTTGATATTGCTTAAGATGCTGTTGAGTTCTAATTTCGAGTATTCTGTTAGTTTTCCTCACGGCATTTATCTGCAGGATATATCTAAATAAGAATGAAATAAGGTGGAGAATATTTACAAGAACGTTGCTGGGACTTGAGGACCTAAGTTAAAGTGATAGATTGAATGAGTCAGAACTTTCTTCCACAGAGGTAAAAGATTACTGTGGCTATTTGATAGAGAAATACAGAATTTGAAGGACAAATTAATGGTGAATGCAGCGTAATGCAAGTAGACGTCACGTATAGTGGTTAAAGTTGAACTGTTTAAGGGCGGCATGAGGGATAACTTTGTCATTCAATTGGTAGTTATGAACGGGCATCCGGCGCAAATATTTTGATCATTTAAAAGAAATTTGGGCTGGGAAATAGATGGGAGTAGTTCAAAGATCAATTTGCAGAGTAATTACTCAGGATCGACTAGATGGGTTAAGGTGGGTGTTTCTGTGCGAATGTGTTCTAATATCGCCTGAATCTATGATTGCAGATTATATAAAGGACATTCTCAGTGGACTCTCTCCTGTAGTTGAGTGGGTTTAAGAATAAATACAAGAAAAATAGATGTTGATAAGTTTGGATTATTAGCTAATTATTGATAGTTCAGTAATATTAAAGGAGCAGATACCAAAGGCTTCGTAGGTAGCTGTCAGAATAACCGGGTGATATACACATAGTGTCCAATTTTATTAATTACCGCTTTATTATTTGACAAGTTGTCGCCTTCTTATTACCTTGAACCAGTCTGGCTATTCTCTCTGAATACTCTCATATAAACGGCGATTTTACCCACGGAGCTGCCATTCACCGGATGCTTCTCTTCTCTCACGCTTCTTTGTAAACACTAGAGACTGCTGTGCGTGAAGGTCCGAGTAGATCAGAAGTTCCTGCGATAACCAAACCACTCCTTATAGCACGAACAATCATCCCACGGTCCAAGTTTCTTAGATCACATTTTGATGTTTTCTCTGAGTAACAAACGAATCCGCTGCCCATTTCTGCTGTGTTTATACATTGAGTGGGAGTCGGATGATTGGCTAATTGGATATTTGCTTTAAGAAGAGCTGCAGATGTATCTAACAAATTAGCAACTGAGTCCATTGGGAGATTGTGACTGCCCATTTATTAAGTGCATAACCCACAGTTCAACCACATTGGGCCGGTTATAAAGATCGACAAAGTTGCCAAAATGTTTCCTTAATCATTATAGAGTGTCTCTTATACGTGGGGGTAACTTTCATTTTCTTCTCAGACAATGAGCGATGGAAATTAACTACATTGACCAAATGAGTTGAATTGGTTTTATAAAACGCAAACACGAGAAATTATGCAGATGCTGGAAATTCTAGCAACACACACAAAATGCTGGTGGAACGCAGTAGGCCAGGCAGCATGTACAGGAGGAAGTACAGACGAAGTTTCGGGCCTCAAGGGTCTCGGCCCGAAACGTCGACTTTACGTCTTCTCATAGATGCTGCCTGGCCTGCTGCGTTCTACCAGCATTTTGTGCGTGTTGCTTGAATTGGTTTTATTATGGTATGGAAGCAACAGGATTTGTCTGCAAGTTACTCGTTTTATACTGTATTTTTTTTTGTTGAATTCCGAATGAAAGGGAATAGTTGGTAAGACTTCTGCAGATACAGGAATATTTGACAAATAAGGGGGGTTTCAACATGCACTGTTAATAATTCAGTGTGAATGATATTTTTGGCCTGTTTTGCGAATCTTGTTTTGCAATCTGTTTGTTCAGTCGAGAGAAATGTCCATTTTCCTCCGTAATGCAAACCACATTACTCAGCATGTGATGCAGCGTCCAAGCATATACGGAGACGATGGCATACTCCCTAAATTAGATTTGATTTCCACAAGCTTTCACCATTTTTTTTTATTTGGTGATGACACGATTGACTGCATAGACAACTAGAGTAGTAACAGGATGATCCATTTTGACACATTGTGGCTGCTTTGTATTTCATCATGGCTGATCAATTTTCGCTCTAAACGGTACTCCTAGCATTCGCACTGTACGCTTTTCCGCCGAGACTATTCAGTAACTCAGCTTCCACAGCCGTTTGTGGCACTCAGTTCCACAGATTCATCACCACTGATAAAAAAAACCCTTGTCATCTCCGTTCTAACTGGACATCTCTCTATTCTGAGGCTGATTACTCTTTTCATAAACTCACCCACAAGAGAAAATAACATTTCGACATACACTGAATCTAGGGTCTTGAACATTCAATAGTGTTCAATGAGATAAGACACCACCACTCACATTGTCTACTTTCCAGCAAGTAGAAGCCTGGAAGCTTCAGACGCACTCCAAATGATCTCGATTTAATTCACAGCAACATTCCGAACAAACTCTTCTGTACCCTCTCGAATCTCAAGACATTCTTTATTAGATAATATGCTAGTTATGCATAAAATATTTATAAGACAAAACCGGTGTCTTATAAAAAATCAACATTACATAAATGTCTTTATATTATGTTTCTTTCGAAATGAATGGCCAACATTGCGTTTGCCTTCATCACCACCGACTCAACCCAGAAGTTAATCTTCAGGAAATCCGGGTTTCATGGTTCTGTCCGTGAGGTCCGCATTCCGGTTCACTGTCAGGTCGGTGGACTCAGGACTCCGGGTCTTCCACTTGTCCCTTGTTTTGGTTGAGTTAATCATAGGCACCTGATTCCCATTCTGAACTTGGAATATAAGTAGCCTTGTGGACGACTGTGGGCTGCTGGTTTCTTTTGTCAAGATACCCTGAGAGCAACCTGCCGGTGGAAGGCTAGAGTGGCCACTTGCCATCTTTCGGCCGCGTTGGAGAACCATTGCTTAATTGATCCTTGCTGTCAGTAGTCGGAGCAGTCTTTGAGGTATGGATTCTGTCGTTTCCAGGGCCAGCTGAGTGGCCGTCGGCCACTCCGAGCTAGGTAGGGTCCGGCTGTTTCCGTAGCCAGCCGAGGTCGCTAGCCATAATTGAGACTCGGAGCAACCCCGAAGCAGAGATGGAAATGTCTGTCTTTCTTCGGTGGTCGTCTTGTCTTGTCCTCGCCTCTGTGGGGCAAGTCAGGCCGTTCTGCCGTTGCCCTGCGGGGGTATCTGTCTTGTCCTGTCGTCGCCTCTGTGGGGTAAGTCAGGCCGATCTACCGTTACACGACGGATAGACCTGTCCCTCCTTGGTGTAGAGATAAAGTTGAATCCCGCTTGTCTAAGGGTAAGTCTCGGCTCTGTGTCTATGTACTGTCCAGTCTAATGTTGGTGTCATGCTAAAGATGAGTCCAGGCTTTTGGAAGGATAATACCGGCTTTATGTTGATGTACGGTTCCCAGTCTGTTTCCGAGCTACAGCCTCCGCGTTATCAGCCTCCGCATTCCAAGACTCAAGACCCCAGCCTGTCTCCAAGCTCAAGACCAGGAACCTAGCCTGTCTCCAAGCTCAAGATCAAGACCCTAGCCTGTCTCCAAGCTCAAGATCAAGACCCTAGCCTGTCTCCAAGCTCAAGACCAGGACCCCAGCCAGTCTTGAAGCTCAAGACAAAGACGCCAGCCTCAAGGCTCAAGGAAAAGACCCCAGCCTCAAGCATCAAGACCAAGATCCCAGCCTCAAGCCTCCATACCAAGACCCCAGCCTCAAGCATCCAGACCATGGCCCCAGCCTCAAGCCTCAAGACCCAAGACCCCAGCCTGCAGCCCCAAGCCTCTAGACCCCAGCCACGTCCTGTCCTGTAGTCATGTCATGTCCTTGTCTGGTTCTGGGGCGCGAGCCCGAGGCAAGACACAGGTTCTGGGTCCCTGTCCACTTTCTGCCTCGGAGCCCAAGCCCAGCCTTCTAGGGTATAGTTCCTTGTCCGGATTCCCTGTCTTGTCTATGTCCTAGACCTAGTCTGCATTTTTGTCCATGCTCCTTGTCTTTATCCTGTCACGCCCCTACTCTAGTCAAGTCCTGTTCCTAGTACTTTAGTGTCTGTGTCTTGCATTTCGGTCCGCCATCAACGCGCCCCATTGTGACACAGACAGGTCGACTTCCAAGTCCGTTTGCAGTTTTGCATTTCCTGCCTGTTCAGAAAACAGTGTACATTTGTATCTCTTCTAGGAAAGTGGATGATCATGTACTTCCTGAAACTGGATTCAATGTTCTATTTTTTTCCCCAATTTTTCTTAACCTGTCTAAGTTCTTCCGCATCCTTTCTGATTTCTCGGAGCTAAATTCAATCCCGTTTATCTTCGTAACTTCTGCAAACTAATCAGTGATATTAATTCCATCATCAAAATCCTTGACATTTTCACGGCCCGGTCAGAAAACTCCGTGTTCCGGTTCTCAGTCCGGTCCGTAGACTCCGGACTCCGGGTCTTTCGGCTGTCCATTGTTTCAATTGAACTTAAACATAGGCACCTGATGGACTGGAAATATACAGTGGCATGCAACAATTTTGGCGCCCCTTGTCAACATTTCTGTTACCGTGAATAGCTAAACGAGTAAAAGATGAACTAATTTCCAAAAGACATAAAGTTTAAAATGACACATTTCCTTAATATTTTAAGAACAAAAACTTTATTGTTCCCATCGTTTACAGTTTCTAAAAAAACTAAAAATGAAAAGAGCCAGAAGCAAAAATTTGGGCACCCTGCATAGCAGTACTTAGCAACACCCCCTTTGACAAGTATCACAGCTTGTAAACGCTTTTTGTAGTCAGCTAAGAGTCTTTTAATTCTTGTTTGCGGGATTTCTGCCCATTCTTCCTTGCAAAAGGCTTCTAGTTCTGTGAGATTCTTGGGACGTCTTGCATGCAATACTCTTTTGAAATCTATCCACAGTTTCTCGATGATGTTTAGGTTAGGGGACTGTGAGGGCCATGACAAAACTTTCAGCTTGCTCACAAAGAGGTAGTCCATAGAGGATTTTGAGGTGTGTTTAGGATCGTTATCCTTTACCTTTATCTTTTCACCTTCGTTTTTTGTTGTTTTTTTTTACAGAGGTTGTGATGTTAGCTTCCAGAATTTGCTGATATTTAATTGCATTGCTATCTCTTTTGGGGAAGGTGGGAACTGCACAGAATGAATGGGTTACACATGAACTCGAAGGGAGCAATATCCTTGCAGGTAGGTTTACTAGCATTGTTCGGGAGGGTTTAATTAATTTGCAAGGGAAATGGGATCCAGAGCGATAGAGTGGTAAAAGAAGTGCATGGAGTCAACGAGATCTAACAAATAGAGGGGCTTTGAGGAAAAAGAAGCAGAATGAAGGTTCTAAAGGTAGGAAGGCAGAAGGGCTGAAATGTGTGTACTTCAATGCATGAAACATCAGGAACAAAGGTGATGAACTGAGAGCTTGGATTCATACATGGAAGTATGGTGTAGTGGCCATTACAGAGACTTGGCTGGCACCAGGGCAGGAATGGTTTCTCAATATTCCTGGATTTAGGTGCTTTAAAAGGGATAGAGAGGGAGTATAAGTGGAGACGGGGTGGTAGTACTGGTCAGGGATACCATTACAGCTATAGAAATGGTGGGTAATGCAGCAGGATCCTCTTTTTTAGTCGGTATGGGTGGAATTCAGGAACAGGAAGGGAGCCGTCACTCTATTGGCAGCATTCCATAGGCCCCCTGGTCGCAGTAGAGATACCGAGGAGCAGATGGGGAGGGAAATTTTTGAAGGGTACAAAAATAACAGGGATGTTATCATGGCTGACATTAATTTCCCTAATATTGATTGGCAGCTGATTAGTTCCAAAGGTTTGGACGGGGCAGAGTTTGCTAAGAGTGTTCAGGGCGGATTCCTGTCTCAGTATGTTGACAGCCCAACTTGGGGGACTGTCATACAAGATCTAATATTCGGTAACGAACGGGGTAAGGTCACAGATCTCTCAGTCGGTGCGCATCTGGGAGACAGTGACCACCGCTCCCTGGCCTTCAGCATTATCATGGAAAAGCATAGAGTCAGAGAGGACAGGAAGATATTCAATTGGGGAACGGCAAATTATGAGGGTGCAAGACTAGCGCTTGATGGTGTGAATTGGGATGATGTTTTTGCAGGGAAATATACTATGGTCATGTGCTCGATGATCTCTTGCGGGATGTTAGGGATAAATTTGTCCAGCTGATGAAGATAAAGAATGGTAGGGTGAAGGAATCATGGGTGACAAGTGAGGTGGAAAATATAGTCAGTCGCAAGAATTCAGCATTAATGTGGTTTAGGAAGCAAGGATCAGGTGGGTCGATTGAAGAATATAGGGTAGTAAACAAGGAGCTTAAGAAGGGCCTGAGAAGAGCAAGAAGGGAATATGAGAAGGCCTTGGTGAATAGGGTAAAGGAAAACCCCAAGGCATTCATCAATTACGTGAAGAACAAAAGGATGACAGCAGTGAATGTAGGACCGATTAGAGATAAAGGTAGGAAAATGTGCCTGGAGGCTGTGGAGGAGAGCGAGATCCTCAATGAATACTTCTCTTCGGTATTCACCAATGGGATGGAACTTGATGATGGTGAGGACAATATGAGTGAGGTTGATGTTTTTGAGCATGTTGATATTAAGGGAGAGCAGGTATTGGAGTTGTTAAAATAAGATTCGGATGGATAAGTCCCCGGGGCCTGACGAAATATTCCTCAGACTGATCCACGAGGCAAGGGAAGAGATTGCTGACCTTCTTGCTCGGATGTTTATGTCGTCGTTGTCTATGGGAATGGTACCGGAGGATTGGAGTCAGGCGAATTTTGTCAACTTGTTAAAAAAAAGGATGGTAGCGATAGTCTAGGTAATTATAGACCAGTGAGCCTTACGTCGGTGGTGGGAAAGCTGTTGGAATAGATTCTTAGATATAGGATCTATGGGCATTTAGACATTAATGGTCTGATCAGAGACAGTCAGCATGGCTTTGTGAAAGGCAGATCGTGTCTAACTAGCCTGATAGAGTTATTTGTGGAGGTGACCGGGGTAGTGCAGTGGATGTGATCTACATGGATTTCAGTAAGGTATTTGACAAGCTTCCATACGGTAGGCTTATTTAGAAAGTCAGAAGGCATGGTATTCAGGGAAGTTTGAACAGGTGGATTCAGAATTGGCTTGCCTGCTGAAGGCAGGGGGTCGTGGTGGAGGGAGTACATTCGGATTGGAGCGTTGTGATAAGTGGTAACCCACAAGGATCGGGTCTGGGACCTCTACTTTTCGTCATTTTTATTAAAGACCTGGATGTGGGGGTAGAAGGGTGGGTTAGCAAGTTTACAGACGACACCAAGTTTGGTGGTGTTGTAGATAGTGCAGAAGTTTGTCGAAGATTGCAGAGAGACATTGATAGGTTGCAGAAGTGGGCTGAAAATCGACACATGGAGTTCAGCTTGGAGAAGTGTGAGGTAGTACACTTCGGAAGGATAACTCCAAGGCAGAGTACAAAGTAAATGGCAGGATACTTGGTGTTGTGTAGGAGCAGATGGATCTGGGGGTACATATCCACAGACCCCTGAAAGTTCCCCCACAGGTGGATGGGGCAGTTAAGAAAGCTAATTGAGTGTTAGCTTTCATAAGGCGACGGATAGAGTTTAAGAGTCGCGCGGTAATGATGCAGCTCTATTAACCTCCGGTTAGGCCACATATGAAGTACTGTGTCCAGTTCTAGTCGCCTCACTACAGGAACTGTGTGAATGTATTGGAAATGATACGGAGGAGATTTACCAGGATGTTACCTGGTTTAGAAGGTATGGATAATGATCAGAGGTTAAGGAAACGACGGCTTTACTCTTTGGAGAGAAGGAGGATGAGAGGAGACATGATAGAGGTATACAAGATACTAAGAGGAATAGAAAGAGTGGATAGCCAGCGCTTTATTCTCAGGGCACCACTGCTCAATACCAGGTGGTATGACTTTAAGTTAAAGGGTGGGAAGTTCAAGGCGGATATTGGAGGACTGTTTTTTTACTCAGAGTGGTTTGTGCGTGAAAGACCCTGCCTGAGTCAGTGGTGGAGGCAGATAGACTAGTGAAATATAAGAGACTGCTACACAGGTATATGGAGCAATTTAAGGTTTTGGGTTTTATGGAAGGCAGTGTTTGTTGGTCGGCACAACAATGTGGACGAATGTCTTGTTACGTACTGTACTGGTCTATGTTCTATGTTCTAATTCATTCTTCCCTCAACCAGTAAATGTTTCCCATGTCACTGGCTGCAACACAAGCCCAAAGCATGATCGATCCACTCCAATGCTTAACAGTTGGAAAGTGGTTCTTTTCATGAAATTCTGCACCCTTTTTCTCCAAACATACCTTTGCTCACTGTGGCTAAAACGTTTTATTATAACTTCATCAGTCCACAGGACTTGATTTCAAAATGCATCAGGCTTGTTTTGATGTTTCTTTGAACTCTTTGAATAAAATATTTGCCGTTACTCTGTAGTTGGATCTGTCCGTTCCTGTCCTTGCTTCCGTTGGGTGAGCCAACCCCTCTTTGCCGTTACCCTGAGGCTGGACTAATCCATTGTCTTCCCCTTCATACTGAAGCCTTGTCTGTTTCGCCGTCAAGTTCTACCGCTGGAGCGAGAACAGACCTTGCTGTGTCAATATAAGAAATTGTCTATCGTCGTTTGGAACTGCCTATTTGTGCCCTTGGCTTTACTACGTAGGGTCGGCCGTTCGCTGCTACCTTGGGTTAAGTACTGTGTAATGAACTGTATTTGATTAGAAAGCTTACGTAAAAATAACTCTTAGAATTCAGTGATCACTTTAAACAATTATATAAGAGGGTAATAACAGATATTCTAACTTTGGAATGTTTTTTTTGTAAAGCAGACAACGTAACGGAAACCAACTTACAGTCCATTAATTTTGAAAATGGCTCGAAAACATATGACCGCAATTACTAAAGGAAGCAAGAGAGGAATTTCTTGGATAGTACAGTCTTTAGGGAAATTGACAGATGCTGTAGTGTTACAAGGTTCGGATGTGGCCCAAGTGCGGAGTGAGACACTGAAGCAGGTCGGTAGTTCACAGACTTTAATGCGAAAAGTGTTAACGGGAACATAAACAATAAACACTAGGGCAAACAGGGCCGTTAACTAACAGTCTCAAAGGAACACGAAGCTTATACAGCGGCTGAAAAGAACATTTAAACATTAAACGAATGCTGTTAGTCTTCAGAGACAGTTGACTTGAAAGTGCAATATCTCAGGGAAGGCCGAATGCAAAACAGCAGCGAAGCGTTACTATGCTCTGTCCAAGTCACGATAAGCACTAAGACAACAAGTATGGAGTTAAGTACTATCATGATCATATAGTAATTAGCTGAAACTTGCAAATTCTGAGGCGCAATTGCCGTACTGCGCTGCCGAATTCCTGGTTGTGACAGGACGGTCTTCTCTAAGTGCAACCCCTGTGGCGCCACAGCACTGTGTTCGCTGGAAGTTCCGGATCAGCGACTAATCCAATATTTTCTTTGACGGAATCCAAGTACGTTATTCTGGGCTATACCCTCCCCAGTCCACAAGGTACTGGCCCTTATCTCCTACCAGGATGTGCCGTACAATATAGACAATTGAGCCATCTACCAGGCGAGGATGAGAGGGAGGTGGAGCGAATGGGGCCATGAGAGGGGTGGTAACCGGCTTCAGCTGGGAAACATGGAATACTGGGTGGTTCTTCAGTAATACTTGTCGACACAATCTATAGGACATCTTGTATTTCTCGACTTTCAGGTGAAGATCCCTTGATGCTTACCAAATTCCTCTCTCTTGGCTTGAATGGCCTTACTTGTCGACGGAGTTGGTCAGCCTGCATGGAATGTTGCATCTGGGCGTTGTTTCAGCAGAGAAGCCCTGGCTCGTCTCCTGGTGAGCTTCTAGTGCTGGATCAGCTGTTCAGCAGCAAGAACTCCCACGTCGATTTCCTGATCAGGGAAGATCTCCTGATCTGTGGCTAATGTGAGTATCTGCACACTGGAACGGGCTTCCTTCACTGCGCTATCAGAATTTGGCACGACTTTCCAGATGCTGCGGTTGGAAACATCTTCGACGATGGGGTCCAAGCCTTCTAGAGTCCAGTGCACAGACACCTATCATTTCTGGGAGGAAAGTCACATTCTTCTTAATAAGCTATCATGAAAGGGATCAGGATGACAGTGTTTGGTTGTTGGTAGGTAGAGATAATACCTGACTCTCAAGACCACTTGTGAGTTATGTTCCGGCTGTACTTAGTCCTTACAATGCTGGAGAACAGTGCATAAAGAACAGGTGCTGTTTTCTTCCGGTAGGGATTACATTTAGCTCCAAGTGCTCCTGCCACGTGTTGTCACCCTGCAACCTTATCCTTCAATCTTTTTTGAATTATGGGGACAGTATGTGTATAAATGATTCTCTTTAGCGGACGTCATCTTGATCATCATGGCTCTATAATTTCTACTATTCTTTAATATTTCTGAATTGTACACATGATCTGTTTAATGTTCTATCGCTGAGCAGTAGTGAACCATCTGACTGGCCTATCAGAGTTTTCTTTGATAACTAGTTGATTTAATCAGCATTTGTCATCTGGCTGTTCTTCACGATTGCACTTAATAATAATAATAATAATAAAAACAGTAGGGGCTGAAATATTTTCTGACATTCAAAAGGAGACATACTAGTGGAGGACGATTGGAGGTTATTAGATTAGATTATTAGAATTAGATTATGAGGACACGCAGTCCACTTTTATTGTCATTCAGTAATGCATGTATTAAGAAATGATACAACGTTTCTCCAGTGTGATATCACTAAAGCACCGGATAGACCAAGAGGGGGGGGGGGGTGGGGGAAATCAATGTTTCTCGGAAGTCCCACATCTCACGCAGACGGGAGAAGGAAGAAAACTCTCCCTGCCATGCCCGACCACAGTCCGATTCTGTGTACCGAGCACCATCTCTATCCGAAAGCTTCGACCTCAGCCTCGGTCGCCAGCTGCAGGCAAAGCCGGGCATTTTAGGGCCTACACTCCGGAGATTCTCGATCGCACAGTAACAACAGCAGCGAAACAGGCATTTTCCGAGATTTCTCCAGATGTTCCAATGCTTCTCACGTCTGTCTTCATCAGATCGGAATTGTCAACGGCCCCTGTTTAACAGATACGGTGTTATTTCACCGGAGAGCTGCAAGCGCTGCGTCGCGCTGCCATCTTCTCATCCCGCCTGCCCAAACCAATTGGGAGTTCCAGGACGTTGGGTTGGTAGAGGCAAGCAGTGCAACTTCTTGCTCACTTTCTCAGTTTGGCCATTAGATTGGAGGTGGAAGCCAGTCTAGAGGCTGGCTGTGGCTCATACAAGAGAGCAGAAAGCCTTCCAAAAGCGGGAAGTGAAGTGTGGTTCACAAATAGACACTATGCATTGAGAAAAGCCATGGAGCCTGAACACATGTTGAACCATGATGTTTGCAGTCTCACGAGCCGATGGAAGCTTGCACAATGCAATGAAGGGGGCAGCCATGGAAAATCGACCCACAACGACAATAGACGGGGGCAGACAGTGAAGAAATCGACTGAGAGGTGGGTCTAGGGGCAGTGGGGAAAAGGCAGTGGAGATAAAAGACCCGCGGGACGCTAACCTGATGTCATGTTCCAGGCGCACGTGGGACATACAGATACGAAGTCGTAGACATCCTGGGACATAGATGGCAACCAAAGTTGTCTCGTTATAAACTGAGTGCTTTGAATTCCTGGACGTCCAGAGAGGGGCGGGGGGGGGGGGGGCACATTCCAACAGTTTGAAACGCACGCAGCAGGACAAACAACCGGTTGGGAGGAACAACATCTTGGCCTGTATCTGATTGTTTGGTGGCCCTCACCTCTGCTTCTATTCCCCAGACCACCGGAGCAGCGATCCACGAGCAACGAACAATGGGCGCCGGATAGGTATTGTGCTCAGATCCGTCGAACTGTCGAGAGAGAGCCTCGGACTTTGTACTCTTGCTTCTGTGACAGTAAGTGTGGACGAAATTGAACCGTGTACAGAAGACAGCCAACCGAGCTTGACAAGTGTTCAGCTTACAAGAGGAGTGACTGTACTTGATTTGGTATTGTGAAATGAACCTAGTCAGGTGTCAGATTTCTCAGTGGGAGAACATTTTGGAGATAATGATCATAATTCTATTTCCTTTACAATAGCACTGGAGAGAGATTGGAACAAACATGTTAGAAAAGCGTTTAATTGCAGTAAGGGGAATTATTAGGCTATCAGGCAGGAAATTGGAAGATTAAATTGGAAATGGGTATTCTCAAGGAAAAGTACGGAAGAAACGTGGCAAATGTTCAGGGGATATTTGTGTGGAGTTTTGCACAGGTACGTTCCAATGAGACAGGGAAGTTATGGTAGGGTACACGAACCTTGGTGTACAAAGACTGTAATAAAGCTAGTCAAGAAGAAAAGCATACAACAGTTTTAGAGAGCCAGGCCCAATGTTAGAGATGTAGAAGATTACAAGGTTAACAGGGAGGAACTTAAAAAAGGAAATTAGGAGAGTGAGAAGGGGCCGTCAGAAGGACTTGGCGGGCAGGATTAAGGAAAACACCAAGGCATTCTACAAGTATTTGAAGAGCAAGAGGATAAGATGAGAAAGTGTAGGACCTAGCAAGAGTGACGGTGGGAAAGTGAGTATTGAACGGGAGGAAATAGCAGAGGTATTAATGAATACTTTACTTCAATATTCCCTATGGAGAAGGATCTTGGTGGTTGTAGTACAGACTTGCAGCAGACTGAAAAGCTTGAGTATGTAGATAATAAGAAAGAGGATGTGTTGCAGCTTTTGGAAAGCATCAATTTGGATAAGTCGCGGGACCGGATAAAATATAGCCAGGCTACTGTGGGAGGCGAGGGAGGAGTTTGCTGAGTCTCTGGAGATGATCTTTGAATCATCAATGGGGACGGGGGAGGTTCCGGAGCATTGGAAAGTTACAGATTGTGTTCCTTTATTCAAGAAAGGAAGTAGAGTTAACCCAGGAAATTATAGACCGGTGAGTCTTACTTCAGTGGTTGGTAAGTTGATGGAGCAGATCCTCAGAGGCAGGATTTATGGACTTTTGGAGAACTAAAATATGACTAGGAACAGTCAGCATGGCTTTGTCAAGGACATGTCGTGCCTTACGCGCTGATTGATTTTTTTGAGGATGTGACTGAACATATTGATGAAGGAAGAGCAGAATATGTAGTGTATATGGATTTCAGCAAGGCATTTGATAAGGTATCACATCGAAGGCTTATTGAGAATGCAAGAAGGAATGGGATACAACGGGACCCCTTGTTTTGTGGACCCAGTACTGGCTTGCCCACAGAAGGGAAAGTGTGGTTGTAGACGGGTGATATTCTGCATGGAAGTCGGTGACAGTGGTGCGTCTCAGCGATCTGTTATGAGACCCATACTCTTCGTGATTTTTATAAATGACCTGGATGAGGAAGTGGAGGGATGGGTTCGTAAGTTTGCTGATGACAAAGGTTGGAGGTGTTTTGGTAGTGTGGAGGTCTGTCAGAGGTTACAGCGGGACATCAATAGGATGCAAAACTGGGTTGAAAAGTGGCAGATGGAGTTCAACCGAGATAAGTGTGAAGTGGCTCATTTTGGTAGGTCAAACATGCAGGACGAATATAGTATGAATGGTCAGACTCTTGGCCGTGTGGAGAAACAGGGGGATCTTGGAGTCCGAATCCACAGGACGCTCAAAGCAGTTGCGCAGGTTGACTCTGTGTTTAAGAAGGCATACGGTGTAGTGGTCTTAATTAATCGTGGAATTCAATGTTGGAGCCCAGAGGTAATGTTGACGCTATATAGGACCCTGGTCAGACCCACTTGGAGGACAGTGGGCAGTTCTGATAGCCTCACTACGGGAATGATGTGGAAGCCATAGAAAGTGTGCAGAAGAGATTTACAAAAATGTTCCCTTGATTGGGGATCATGCCTTGGTGAACTCGGCCTTTTCTCCTTGGAGCGAGGGAAGATGAGAAGTGACCTTATACAGGTGTGTAAGAATAAGAGAGGCATTGATCGTTTGGATGGTCAGAAGCTTTTCCCTCGGGCTGAGATAGTTGCCACAAGAGGATACAGGTTTAGCGTGCTGGTTAGTAGGTACAGAGGAGCTGTCAGGGGCAAGTTGTTTTTTTTTTTTTTTCGCAGAGTGCTCAGTGCTTGGAATGGGATACCGGCAAAGGTGGTGGAGGCAGATACGATCCTGTCTTTTAAGGGACTTCTGGATAGGTACATGGTGCTTAGAAAAAAATAGAAGGATATGGGTAAGCCTAGTAATTTCTAAGGTAAGGACATGTTCGGCACAACTTTGTGGGCCGAATGGCCTGCATTCTGCTATACGGTTTCTACGTGTTTCTCTTCTTTTTTTCCTTAGCATCCTGAATATAGGACTGCTTCTTTTGATCTGTCCAGACCAAAAAATAGATGCTCTGCGCCCTCCGGCCAGTGTCGCCATACCTCCAGGACCTCCATGACAGCCCAGGAGCTCCCGTTTCCCAATGTCTTAGTTCTTCTCGGCTGGAATCAAGCGATGTTCATGCCATCAGATTGGAGGCTACCCAGACGGAATATAAGGTGTACACCTTATACAACACCTTATATTCCGTTTGGGTCGCCTCCAACCTGATGGCATAAACTTTGACTTTTCAAACTTCCGCTGATGTCCCACCTCCCCCTCGTACCCCATCCGGTGATTATTTATTTATTTACACACATACCTCTCTCTCTCTCTCTCTCTCTCTCTCTCTCTCTCTCTCTCTCTCTCTCGCCCTCTCTCTCTCTCTCTCTCTCTGGCCCTCTCACTTTCCCACGTCCGTTCTCTGGGATTCCCCCCTCCTCCTTTTCTTTCTCCCTTGGCCTCCTCTGCCATGATCCTCTTATATCCCTTTTGCCAATGAAATGTCCAGCTCTTGGCTCCATCCCTCCCCCTCTTGTCTTGTCATATCATTTCGAATCTCCCCCTCCCCCTCCCACATTCAAATCACTTACTCGCTCTTCTTTCAGTTAATCCTGACAAAGGGTCTCGGCGCGAAACGTCGGCTGTACGTCTTCCTAGAGATGCTGCCTGGCCTGCTGCGTTCACCAGCAACTTTCATGTGTGTTACCAGGTATTCATAGTCGCCAGAAGAAGTGCTGAAAGTCGTTCTCCACTCATTCCATTTTCCTATGCGAATCAGATTGTAAGCATTGCGCAGATTAATCTTGAAGAATATAGGTGCCCCCTGGAGATGTTCAAACGCAGACTCCAGCAAGGGAATAAGGTTGCGGTTCTTCACAATGATGTTGTTCAGAGGTCAATAATAGATGCAGGGACGGAGATTGCTATCTTTCTTGCTCACAAAAAAGAAGACCGCTCCTGCAGGCGAAGTTGACGGACGGGAATACCCCATGCACAATGACTCCTTAATGTATTCCTCCATGGCCACTGTTACAGGACGAGAGAGGGATAACAGCCGGCCACGGGGAGGATTAGTGCCAGGTGGGAGTTCCATGTCACAGTCGTATGGCCGGTGTAGTGGCCTTTCTTTTACTGTAACTCTCATGGAGATCCGCATATTCAGCGGAATCCCAGAGAGATGACGCAGGAGGGGATTCATGGAACGGAGCTTTAACTGGATCCAGAGTGTTAGACAAGCAGGCCGGTCCCCAGTCTTAGAGTACCTTCAGGAACCAATCGATCTGTCGGTTATGTCGGGATAACCATGGGAGTCCAAGTACCAGTGGCAGTTCAGGTGACTTAATCAGATAGAACGTTATTTCTTTATGTTGGTCGTCTTCGAGCACCAGTTGGAGGGTTTGGGTTGAAAGGTGGATTTGGTCGGTTCTCAGAGGTCCACCGTCCAGCGGCTTGAATTTCCAATTTGGTACTCCCATTTTTGAGCGAGCGAGATCTTCATAAGATTCTTGGCTGCACTAGAGTCAATAAAAACCTTATGTTCATGAGTCGGAGACCTCCACGACAAGGGAGCAGCGAGCATTGCAGAATTAGTGGAAATTGAAGGTCAGAGGGCAAGGAAGGTCGGTGATCTGGCGGTGCGTAGGAAGTTTTAATCATTCTTTCCCCGCGCCACTCGGTTACTCGGTCCTCAACTCGAATAGCCACATTAATCAGGTCGTCCAGACTATTCTGCTCGTCCTGGATAGCGATCTCATGCGAAAGCCCTGCATTCAATCCATGCTGGAAAGCACTGATTAGAGATCTCTCATTCCAACCGGTCTCTATTGCAAGGGTGCGGAACTTGACTGCATTACCTCTAACCGTTCCTCTGCCTAGACGCAGGTCCAAGAGCCGATGGACAGTCTCCTGACCCCGTACTGGAAGATCAACAGCCCTCCTTAACTCCACCACAAAATGTTGTCGCAATTGGGCTGCGAGGTATACTTTCTCCTGTAGCGCCTTGAACAGACTGAGTGGATGTTCCTTCAATACGATAGACCATGTACGCAAATGTTCACGCATCATCACCGAAAGGACCAAGCTGGACTTGGAATGTCAGTTCGCATTGGCAAATAAAATTCCTGGAAACATCGGGATCACCAGATTATCTGCCTGGTGGTGAAATACTCGGTTCCTGTACGGTCGTGGGAGTCGACTCTGGTCCGTGCGCGGAAACGGGAGCATTTTTAGCGGAGATTGTCGGGCAGCAGAAAAAGAAGACTGCGAGATGACGGGTGTGGGACTGAGGCGGCCTGAAAACGCCGAACTGTACTGGCGAGTACGTTAATGGCTCTCAGCTGGTGCTGGCTGTTCAGAGTAAGTCCATGGACAGCAGCCTTGAGTGTGAAATCAGACGCCTGAGTCCGATTGGCTGTGCTGAGCTGTTGAACAGTAGCGGCTAGGGGCGATACCTGTTCCACCAAGTGAGACTCGGCTTGTCGGCATGAGGTTATCTGCCTCATTTCCTCCGTAACTTCACTGAGATGAGATTCCATTGCCTGTAGCACATGTACTACCTGACCAATGAATATAACGGCCAAGGTCTGCTGCTCTCTCTCTCTCTGCTGAGTCCCTCTTTGTTGTTCAAGACTTGCTGTTACAAGGTCGGATGTGGCCGATGTACGGAATGAGAGACAGTGAAGCAGATCGATAGTTCGCCCACTTTAATAGGAAAAGTGTTATAAGGAAAATCAACAATACACGCTCGGCGAAATAGGCCGTTAACTGATGCTCTCAAAAGGACAACGAAACAGATACAGCGGCTGCAAAGAACATCTAAACATTAACAGAATACCGCTCGACTTCAGAGTCAGTTGAATTGAAAGTCCAATATCTCTGTGAAGGTCAAATACAAAAGAGTAGCGAAGCGTTGCTGTGCTCCGACTAAGTCTGGGCAGCACTCTGGCAACAAGTATGGAGTACTATCACGATTAGATGATAATAAGCCGATACCTGTAATTTCACAAGCGCAATTGCTGTATCTACTGCGTTGTCAAATCCGTGCTTGTGACATCTAGTGTCAGTGGAAGCTACAGTACTCTTAAATTAACACAATTGTTATTTTAATGTCATTATACCCGAGTTTATAAACATCAGCGATAGGATAATATTGAACTGTGAGTCATTTACACAAATATTCTTCTGTAATGTTATGAAAAAATCCTTTTGTGCCGGATGGAAATTTCTATATATATATATTGGACTCTTCTATTGACACAAAACAATAAAGTCCGTGACAGAAAAAATGCTTTGATTGCGAAATAACGGTAAATCTTTGTTTCAACAAGGCTGTTGCCCGATTCTTTGCAGGTATGTTCTAAAGCTAGGAGAAAGTAAACTGAAGAACACTATTGGCCGAGGGCCTGTTATTCTGTTGTACCAATCTGTGTTATATAGCTTAAAAATTCATATAAAGTATTTGCAGTGCAGCAGTATACACTTACAATCAGGTGTCAACGCAATATTGCTAATTTAAAATAAAAGACACAATCGGCACATTACTCAAATTATTCTGGACCAAAGTCGAACATAATTGGTAAAATAAATATTTAGTGTCCACCAATAGATACATAGAAGTGGGGGTGGAATGTGATGGCGGAAGGAGAAGTCCAAGCACAATACATCCTCAAAGAATCGTTAATGTGCGGCACCAAAATAATTCCCTTAGTATCGGTGATACAATAGGGAATGGGCATCCAAATTGTAAGTCCATACTTAGGTAAGACTATTTTTTTTAATGGCTCGCACATAGTGTGTAGATTTTTCGCTTTTACACGTCCTATAATTTTATTGAGCATTATTAGTCGGCCACGTGCAGACTGATTCCATCTATTCCAGATTTAAATTCCAGCATTATATAGATAAAGTGCGGTAGAGACAGATAACGAATCAGCATCAGCTACGTTTACATCTTTTGCATGTAGAGTTGCATGGGCACATTATCGGTTTACGTTGGAGTTCATTGACATTAACAGAACTGACATTTTTCTTGTCAATGTATTATTAGATCACATAGCTGGCTGACATTTATTTATTCTATTTCTTTAAATGTGTGAGAAGTCGTGACGTCCACATTTTTTTCCCTAATTGAATAAACATCATTTGGAATACACTGAGGGGTTGCTTGACACCCTGCTGTAGCATCACGTGACAGTGTTGCAGAATATATAACTCTGATCATCCCTGTAATTATATACAAGCAACATTGTTAAAAATGCACGAACCCGTGAACATCCCTGCATATACTATCTGCTATATTTTTATTGGTGTTGTCGGCATTCCGGGTAAGTCATTATTCATCTCCATCAAATTTAGATTTAATTGCATCCTTGTTATTTTGAAGATTGTTATACTAAACATACTGAGTTGTTGTGTATCGTAAAGTCAGTTGAACATTAGGAGCTATTGCAGGATTAAACTTCATCACATCTTTCCCATACTCTCTATTCAGCGGTCAAAGTAAGCCTCGTGACAAAAACGTATGCATGCCTCCACTTAGCAATATAATAGTTTGCTGGAGTATATGAACTGGTCAGGCAAAATCTTCATAGTTTAATGACCCGGACGACGTAGACGTTCTCGTCAGATACTGGCTGAGTTGTTGATCTTATTATACATGTGATTTGTTGCATGGAAAAATATCTACGTTAAACAAAATGCATTCTTTCATTATTCTTCCGTGCGTGATGTACAACCAATGTATTCTGAATGCTGGAGGACGGACCTTTGGTGTACATGCCATGAAATATACAGGAACGAGCATGCTTTTACATTATTGTCAATTTTCGGGATACATAGGGGAAAAAAAAACCTGTTTCTCATCAAAATCCCCACATGTTTTGCTTAACTTAAATCAATCCTGACGTCTACTACTTTCCCGTCATGATAATACGATTCAGCATAATGGTATTCTCCATAAATACTACACATCTTACATTGTACCTAGAGTAATTTAATTATTCAACGGCATGTTTGACTGACGGCACAAAGGTAAACAGACTAAAAGGCCACATAAACACAGAAAATGCGATTTGATAACCACCTTAAAATGTTGCAAATTGGCAGTTTCAGTTGAGAAGATGTTCGCACTCAGTCTGAAAACTGGTCGATCGTCCACTGAAAAATTACAACAGAACAAATGGATTGCATTCGTAGCTAAATATTAGCCACATGTTACAGTCAATGCTCACTTATTAAAGATTGCAAAAGAGTGGCTCGGTTTTCTGTAAGCATGCAGTCTATACGGTTCTTGACGACATTGAAATTAGTCTTCCAGTTTATTACGTCGACGCCGTCCTTCTAATGTCATATATTTTTTTTTATATATCAGGAACAGATATTTCCATGTCTTGTCTGAACTTTGCGAAACGCCATGACTGCCTTTCATTCTGCAATGTCATCTGCCCGCAAAACAAACAAACATAGCCGACAGTGTTCATCTAGTTCCTCCATTAATTCAATCGCATTGTGTGTTATCTCCCAGCCGTCGGTGGTGAATTAAACTGGCATGCAAAAGTTAGGGCATTGCTTGTCAAAATTTCTGTTACTGTCAATAGCTAAGCGAGTAAAAGATGACCTGATTTCCCAAAGTCATAAAGTTAAAGATGACACATTATTTTAATATTTTAAGCAAGATTACTTATTTTATTGCCACGATGTTTCAAAATAACAAAAAAGGAAAAGGGCCCGAGCAGAAGTTTGGGCACCCTGCATGGTCAGTACTTACTATTAGGCCACTATCACAGCTTATAAACGCATTCTGTAGCCAACTAAGAGTCTTTCAGTTCTTGATTGGGGAATTTTCGCCAATTCCATCTTGCAAAAGGCTTCTAGTTCTGTGAGAATCTTGGGCCGTTTTGCATGAACTACTCTTTTGATGTTGTTACGAGAATACACATAAAATTAAGATGTTTGCTGGCCTGGGCTAGCATCAGTGGCATCAGCAGTTGGTCTGCCACCTGCCCTCAGGGGAAGGAGAGATAAGGAACAATGGAGCAGCGTCTGGAGATGTGTAATGAAGGGATGTGGGAGAGAGAGCTGTCTGGAGCGGCTCCCCCCTTTGAACCCTGAACTGTTTGAAGTGATGGACAGGCGATATCCCAGCAGGGGGATAAAAAGGGACAGGTTCGCTAAGACAGACACACACGCCACCCAAGGTAACGAGACCCTGGAAGCGGTGCGCCTCTCACGAGTGGGTGAGAAGTATCAGACAACGACAAGGGTGGAAAGGTACGAACAGCGGGAACCCGGTGTGTGTCCGCCCTTGCCTGAGTGCCGGGTTCACTGCAGAGGATCGACCGCATCTGGAGGAGGGGTCACAGTCGGTGACCTCAGGTGACATCACCAAGGACCCGCCCAAAAGCTGTTTGTGAGCAATCTCGCCGGTCTGTGAGTGAAGCTGTGCTGAATGATGAGTTGTTCCTGTTCTCTCTGTCTCTTCCCCCCCGTTGTCCATCGCCATGGCAACGATTACTGCGAACTGAACTTTGAGTCACTTTGAAATTTGGTCATTTACCCCTAGACAACGATAGAGCTTGATTGATGCTGTTATCTTAATTCTGTGCACATGTGTGTTTATCATCGCTGAACTGTTGCATTTATTATCCTTTCGATTACTGTGTTGCTTGTTTCTTTAATAAAACTTTCTTAGTTCTAGTACTCCAGACTCCAACTGAGTGATCCATTTCTGCTGGTTTGGCAACCCAGTTACGGGGTACGTAACAATGTCTATCCACAGATTTTCGATGCTGTTTAGTTCGGGGTACTGTGAGGGTCATGACAAAACCTTCAGCTTGTGAATCTTGAGATAGTCCATTGTGAAGCTTGAGGTGTGTTTAGGAGCATTATCCTGTTGTAGATGCCATTTTTCTTTCATCTTCAGTTTTCTTACAGATGGTGTGATGTTTGCTTCCAGAATTTGCGGGTAATTAAATGAATTCATTTGTCCCTCTACCAGTGAAATGTTCCCTATGCCATTGGCTGCAACACAACCAAAGAGCATGATTGATCCACCCCCGTGCTTAACAGTTGGAGAGGTGCTCTTTTCATGATATTATGCACCCTTTTTTCTCCAAACATACCTTTGCTCTTTGCGGCCAAATAGTTCTATTTTAACTTCATCAGTCCACAGTATTTTTTTTTTCCAAAATGAATCAGGCTTGTATAGATATTCCTTTGCAAAATGATGACGATGAATTTTGTGGTGAGGTTGCAGGAAATGTTTTCTTCTAAAGACCCTTCCATGAGTGTCATTTATGTGTATGTGTCGCTGAACAGTACAACAGTGCACCACCACTCCAGAGTCTGCTAAATCTTCCTGAAGGTATTTTGCAGTCAAAAGGGGGGTTTGATTTGCCTTTCTGGCAATGCTACGAGCAGTTCTCTCGGAAAGTTTTCTTGCTCTTCCAGACCTCAACTTGACCTCCAACATTCTTGTTAACTGCCATTTCTTAATTACATTATGAACTGAGGAAACAACTACCTCAAAACGCTTTGTTATCTTCTTATAGCCTTCTCGTACTTTGTGGGCATCATTTATTTTAATTTTCGGAGTTCTAGGCAGCTGCATAGTGAGTCCATGCCTGCTGATTGTTGTGACAAGGACTGAGGAGTCAGGGTATGTATAAAGCTTTGAAAGTTGCATCCCCTGGACTTTCCGAACGATGACTGTAACAAGCCATAGCCGTAACAAGATATTTAAGGTCTGAAATCTTGGTAAAATTTATCTGAGAGCTGAAATCTCTTGGAGTTTTGCATGTTGCTCCTTTTCGTTTTTCTTTCCACGCTAAAATTGTACAAAACAAAAATAGCACACTAATCTTGCTTAAAATGTTGACAATAATGCTTCATCTTTAACGTTATACCTTTTGGAGATCAGTTCATCTTCTACTCACTTAACTGTTCACAGTAACAGAAATTTTGAACACGGGTGCCCAAAGTTTGCATGCCACTGTAAATTCCTGATATATTGTTTATCATATCTCACCTCCGACATCTATGTGAAACAAGATCCAAACTTCCAAGCTAGGCTGGACTCCAGCGCTTCCATGTCCTCCGCCATAATGATCACATACAACAAGCGTTTATTAAAGAACAGGTCCACACACAACACATTTCACACGAACTGAACACATGACTTCCACGCGAAGATTCAGAGGGAACACTTTTCCCCGTCAACACGCTTGCTCTTGGGCTATTTCCTGTTTTGTCTCCCGATCCTCTTTTGTCTGACAAAGTGTTCATTCGGAGCCTCCGGTGAGAAAATGCAGAAATTCGCGTGTCATGGCAGATATATATATAAGTCATGATTGGTCACAGGGGATGTACTATACGATTAGAGGGTAGACAATATTGTCCTGCAGTTGCAATGGGCTCTAAACAGAAATTAGGAGTTTGTAGGCCGGCGAGTCTGACATCAGCGTGGAAAAGGAATGGAAAGATAATTTAGGGGCTGGACAGATCAGTATTTTCAAAGACATGGACTGGAGAAGGAGAGTCAGCATGGGTTCATGTTTAAATTGTCACAGCTAACCAATCTTATAGAGTTACTCGAGGACGATATCGGGAAAGTGAATGGGGGCAAAGCGGAGGATAAATTTAGTCAGAGATTTGACAAGCTCACTCATGGAAAACTGAACAAGCAGGGTTAGTTGCTCCGTATCCAGGAGAAGGCCATAAATTGGAGGAACTTTGTCTTTGTAGAAGAGGCCAGAGAATGGTAACAGAGGATTGCCTTTCGAACTGGAGGTCTGTGATTTGTGGTGTGCTGCAGGGACCATTGTTGGACCTTTTGTTGCGTGTTATCCATATTAATTACCTGTATAATAATGTGCTTAACTGGATCAACAAATTTGCCAATGACACCTAGATGTGGGGTGCAGTAGACAGGGAGAAACACTAGAACGGTTTGCAGAGGGATTTGCATCAACTGGGAGAATGGTCTGAAAAATGACACATAAGTCCGAGATTTTACACTTCAGTAGGACAAAACAGGGTATGTCTCGCACAGTGAACAGTGTGTCACTGAGCAGTGGCACAACAAAGGGATCGGGGAATGCAGGGCAATAATTTGTTGAAAGCGTGGTCACGGGTATATAGGGTTGGAATGAACTCTTTTGGAGCATTGACATTTATAAATAAATCTATCGAGTACAAGAGATGGACGGTTATGTTGAAGTTGTAAAATATATTGTTGAGGCCTTAATTGGAGATTTGTGAGCAATTATTGTCACTTGCCCACAGGAAAGATGTAAGCAAGGTTGAAATAGAACAGATAAAAATTACAATTATGTTGCCTGGTCTGGAGGATCTGAGGTCCAAGGAAAGATTGAATCAGCGGCCATTGTATTTTTAGAGTGTGGTTGATTGAGAGGAAAAGGACATTTGATAGAGATATACAAAATAATTTGGGGGTATAGAAAGGGTAAATGAAAATATTCTTCTTTTTTTCACTGTGTTTGGGCGGGATTAAACAAAAGTTCATGCGTTAGGAGTGAATGCTAAAAAGATTAATGGGAATCTGAGGGAAAACATCTTCACTCAGAGGGTCCGGAGAGTGTGGAATGAGCTGCCAACATAAATCTCGCATTCACTCTCGATTTCAACGTTTAAGGGCAGTTTGGATAGGTACACGGACAGCATGGCAATGGTCCCGGTGCGGTCCAATAGGAGGTAGGCAGATTAATGGAATCGGAAATGGATCAATGGACGGAAGGCGTGTTTCTATACTATACATCTCTATGACTGTATTACTGGTTCGAAATCTCTACACACTACTAAATTCTCCTATGTCCTGAATTTCCATATTCACAGGTCAATTGTTTAACTAATATAGCGTACTGCCAACTCACTTGTCTTGCCTCCGAGGCTCAATGCATTAAAATAAATGTGTTTCCCAATTGTTAGCCTTATGATCACCAGAGTTAACTTGGCTACACGGCCCAGAGTACTTCGTCAGCTAATCAGCCAGGCACCCACAACATATCCCGCTGATTGTTTCTTGCTTCACCCAAATGTGTTGAAAACCTCAATAGACAGAGAAAGCATTCAGTGTAGCGATATTAGTCCCATGTAGATTTGTGGCTGCAAGACTTTTTTTGTTTGTGTTTGGCGCACCTACTTCAGAAGCGATCTGAATCATTTCCAAGTCAGTACACATACAATGTGTGATGCACTCAGCAGGTCAGGCAACATGTATAGAAATAAATAAACAACTCAAGTTCAGGCTGACATACCAAAAAGGTCTTTAAAGAAAGGGGTGGGGGAAAAACACAGAAGGAGTGGCGAGCGGAATGTTGAAGGTAACAGGAGACCAGACGGGGGACAGCGGAAATAGATGATCGGTAGAAAAAGTAAAGAACTGGAGAAGAAGGAAAAAAAATAAACAGGAGTAGATCGTGCAAGAAACGGAAGGAGGAGGCATCTGGGGTTCTTAATTTAAGGTGAGGTAAAGAAGAGATGTGAGATGGAACCAGAATGCAGAAGAAAATGGAGGGAGAATGCAGCGGGAAAATTACCGGAGGTTAGAGAAACTGATGTTCATGCCATGAATTTGGAGGCTACACAGAAAGAATGGGGTGTTGCCCATCGAAACTGATAACGACATCACCTGGACACTAGAAAAAGCCATGTACCGCTATCTCGAAATCTAAATGAGAATTGGAATTAAAGTAATTATCTTCCGGGAAATCCTCCTTCATATCGATGCAGGGAAGTTTCTCCGATTATCCCAGTATCCGACTCCACCGCTACTTCATTTGCAAAACTCTTATTTGCCATATACTCTTACAATCGCTAGACGGCACAGAAAGTATCCTGAGATTATGACCCTGGGCTCCTATTATTTTTTAAACATGTTCCGAAGGTCATGATTTACTATGCATGAAGCCATCCTTCTGTATTCTTATGTTGTCCATTGCGACAACCGGCTGCTCATATGCGTCCAGAAATACATCATTATGAATGTAATTTATGTCTTCTAGCAGTGTTCACTTACCGTTGTTTAGCTTTATTTTCTGATCGAAACTATATTTTACAGTTAGCCTATCGCTCAGAATTTCACTTCTGCCCACTGAAGCGTGCATCTGTCCACCTTTCGAATGAAATCCACGAACAAAAACATTTAACGGAGTTTTATCGATCAACTGGTTGCATATGCGTCTAATCAATTGCGTCGGTTGGTTCGGTCGCTATTTTCCACTGAAACATCGCTCTAGAAGTGTTTCACTGTTTCAGACAGAAACCATCAGACAGGACTCATGCTCCAACTCCATGCCTTTTCTCACATTTCTCAATTCCATCCTTCCTCCATCCGTGTGAGTGACTCACGAATCGGTTGATTCCTCATATTTTACGTAACCCAGAAGTGTTCACTTGTATTAGTTCTAACAATTAAATGCGGCCTTGTTTCTTTTTCATCAGCGAATGCCATTTCGATTGTTGTCTTGTCGCGGGGCAGATGCGGCCTTTCAAAATGTATCACCTATTACCTATCTGCCATGGCTGCGGCCGATCTGTTGGTTGTCTTCACAAACGTCATAGTGAACCGGATTTTCAGTGTTTATTTTCCGGTCAGCTTCTTCAGCATCACTCCAGTATGTCGTGTCAAGACGGTCCTCCTCTACGTGGCCAAGGACTGTTCAGTCTGGTTAACAGTTGCTTTCACCTTGGATCGATTTATCGCTATTTGTTCTCAAAAGTTACGGAACAAGTTCTGTACCACGAAAACGGCGGTGGTAGTCATAACTGTAGTGTGCGTACTCACGTTCTTACGAAGCATTCCATGGTATTTTGCTTTGAGTCCTTTGTATTATATTGATAATATACCCTGGTATTGTGCATTCAAGTCTGACTTCTATACATCTTTCTTATGGATAGTGTTCGCAATGTCTAACATTGTTGTAACTCCTTTTTTCGCTGTGTTTATAATCTTACTATTTAATGCACTGACTATCAGATGCATTCTCGTCTCCAACCGGATCAGAAAGGCACTTCGGTGCAAGAAAGCTGTGCGATATGAAAATGATTCCGAAACGCAAAACCGGAAACAATCTGTCATGTTGTTGCTGGCGGTATCAGTAAATTTAGTAATCTTATGGTTCACGTTCGTTGCACATTTCATTTTTGTTCGATCCATAGGGATTTATTTTTATGGCACATCGGACGCGATATTCCACTTTCAAGAGACTGGTTATGTCCTTCTCCTCCTCAGCTGCTCCACCAACACATTTATTTATGCAGGTATACAGTCGAAATTTCGAGAGGAGATGAAATATATCGTTCTGTATCCATTCACACGAGCCGCTGTAATGTTTAAATCTCATCATTAATAACGACATTAACAAATAAGTTTAGGAATGATGTACATCGCATGTTGATTAAAATTCTCCTCTCTTTTACATCACTTTATTCCTCATCTATGTAGTTATCTTTTCTACGAACAATTCCAGAGTCCAGTTAATTATTTTACTCTGTTAGGTACAGTTAGTAACCCACGCTGTTATTACATAACTTTCAGTAATAATGAAATATGTCTATCTTGCAAGTGTACTGATTGTTTTCAAGAAACATGTGGATACTGCTCTGCATAGGAAGTTCGAAAATATTTTCAATCCTATGTTACGGTTTTCGCTACGACTCAGATTAAGTTTTATGAATTCCAATATAGCTACTGTATTCCCAGTTCAGTTACCTTATCCTAAACCACAGCGCTTACGTTAGGTTCTGGTTCTGAAGAAGTCCTCAGTCTACTGAATGCGATTGCAGTTTTTGTAAAATTAAACCCCTCCAACTTTGTGTGATAATTTTGAAGGATATTCTGTTTTCTTTTAAAATTTATTTTTTGAAAATTAGTTGCATCACACAGAACTATCTTTCGCCAAGTAGGACAACACTCGTATCTCTTTGCACATTTTGTCTTTTACGTAACACCACAAATTAAGGAATACCAGTATCAGAAGAGAACCATGAAAGCTTTCAATGCCACTCAGCCCGGTATAAACACCACCTCTAACGATGTTCCCCAGATCTGGGACATTAACTTTCACCGACGTAACCATCTTTTTCCCTTGCGGCAGTGCTTTCAAATTATATATTGATCACTGTACTTTGAGTGAGAGGGAAGGGGGATTCAGTAGGTCAAACACATAAAACGCTTGTAGTCGGTTAAAATAATAGTGTTCCCTGCATGCTTTTGATCATATAACTGTGCTATGAATCCCACCACAGCTGTCCACCTCTTTTCTGCACTCGTGGAATGATATGCGACCATAAGAAATCTCCAAGCGGAGAGAGATCTGAACGAGTCTGATGTTCAGTTTTGTGATTTGTTTGTAATATTAAACTACATAATCAGAGACAGACTGTCATTTGTCATCATTGCATGTTGCAGCATGTAACACATATTACGAGTCCAATATGTGCATCAGTAAGGTTTCGAAAATATCATCGAATTTACATAGCATACATTTCTCTTTCCCCGTTTGTTGAGATTATTGATTTTAACTGCTGGGCTACATTTCCAAAATCTGGCAACAATGGTGCAATGAATGCAGTTGATGGAAAACAGCTAAAAAATAGATTATTGTTAAATCAAATGCTATTGCATTACATACTGACGAGAGTGTACTTGCATGGCAGTCTTCTGTCGATTAAAGCAAAGATGTTTGGAATTTAGAGCAAATACATTCACTCCACTTTATATGGCACCCTGGTAAATATTGTGCATTGGTTAGCCTCCTTATCGAAAAAACACAGAAGATACACTGCAACAAATTTTCGTCAACTGATACATGGAGCGTAAGTCTGAGCGAAAAAATGTGGGCGGAGAGTTGTATTCATGTTTTAGAACAACGAAAGAAATTTAAACAGAGATTTAGACATTTCGACTGCCATCAATAGGAGCAATAGGCGGAAGCCAGTTGCTAGGTTATGGATGATGTTCCCATGGGGATACAGTTTCAATGTCAATGGCAAAAAATTGAAAGGAAATCTGCCGATTAATCATTGTCACAGTGCCTGCCAGGAGTAGATCGAAATAGTAGGTGCTGTTGCAATGCATTTACATTGGAGAAAATCAAAGGCACATAGACCTAATGAAGTAATTAGAATGTGCATTTAAAAACGTAAACAACAGGGATTCTGCAGATACTGTAAACTTAAGCAACACACATCAAGGTTGCTGGTGAACGCAGCAGGCCAGGCAGCATCTCTAGGAAGAGGTACAGTCGACGTTTCAGACCAAGACCCTTCGTCAGGATAATTAGAATGTGTAGTTACTTTGCACAGTACTTTATTTGCCAAAGTGGAGGGGAGAGTGAGTTTCAAAAACTGGAGAGAGCAAATAATGTGAGGAATCAAGGGGCTGGAACATATAAGCAGAGTTGTGGGGCAGTTGGCAGAGAAGAATTGCCAGATGCGCGGGGTTGGTTCGTGGGCAGTGGTACGGGGCATTTGATTCCAATAAACTGGTTTATTGATCATAACAGAACGTCTGTCTGGTGCTTCCACCTTTCGCCCTTCTTCCCTTTCCTGCCTCATTCTCTCTTTCAGTCCAAAAGCGAGACAAATATCAGAATCAGAGTTACAATCAGTCACATGTCTTTAAATGCGTTTTTTTTTTAGACAACAGTACAGAGCAATACTTAATCTTACGACAGTGCTGTGCAAGTGTTTATATAACAACCTGGGTTACTTGGTTGCGTAGGTCTAGGATATACACACTCCTGTCCCGCAAGATGGAGATGGCTCTCCCACTCCAAGCCCTGGTTTGTGTGGATGCTGTGTAATCGAATTGAATTGACTTTATTTCTTACTTCTTTCAGATACATTTGTAACAATCTTTACGTTACGTATCCGTCTAAATGTGCAAAGTGTAGTAATTAGTAATAAATATAGTGTACAACAAGACAATCGATATGGCACAAAATACAATTGTATTCGCGTGAATTAATCAGTTTGATGTTCTGGTTGAAGAAGCTATCACGGAGCCTATTGCTCCTGGTTTTTATGCTGCGGTATCGTGTCTGGGATGGTAGCAGCTGGAGAAGTTTGTGGTTGGTTTGACTCGGATCGCAATGACCCTTGGGGCCCTTTTTACACCCGGTCTCTGTAAATGTTCTGAATAATGGAAAGATCAGATCTAGAGATCAGCTGAGTGTTCTCATCACTTTCTGCAGAGTCCTGTGATAGTGGGAAGACAGATCCCATATCAGGCACTGATGCAATCTGTCAGGATGCTCTCATCTATGCCCCTGTAGGACGTCCATAGAATTTGGGGATTCGAACCAAACTTCTTCAATCGTCTGAGGTAAAAGAGGTGGTTTGTTTTCACCACACAACCAACAGAGATTAAATGAGATCCTCGGTGATGTGTATGCCAAGGAAATTAAACCTGTTCACCTACTCAACCCCAGCTGCACTGAAGTCAATAGGAGTTAGCCTGTCTCCATTCATCTTGTAGTCCACAAACTGCTCCATTGCTTCTGCGACACTGAGGGCAAGGTTGTTTTCCAGATACCACTGTGTCAGGGTGATGACTTTTTTTTCTGCAGGCTGCATATTTAACATTTGAGATAAGACCAGTCAATGTAGCATCGTCAGCAAATTTAATTGGCAGTTTGGAGCTCCTGATGGCGACACCGTCATGAGTATACAGAGTAAAATATCGCGGTGATGATTGTACGCTCTTTTATCAATTGTTTGTCGACAATAAAGTAAAGTAGAGAGTGTAAACGAATCTGGGGACACAGACCTGTCGGGCTTCTTTATTGAGGACCAGCAGGGCAGAGGTGAGCCACCTCACTCTTATCACCTGCTGGCGATCAAACAGGGAGTCCAGGATCCAGAAGCAGGGCAGGTTGAAGGCCGAGATCTCTTCGATTTCTCTCCAGCCTGGAGGGAATTATGATGTTGAATGCTGAACTGTAGTCCAAGAACAGCACTCTCACATAACCATTTGTTTTCTTGTCGAGCTGTGACAATTGCACCATCTGTCGATTGGTTGAGTCGGTAGGCGAATTGTTGGGTGGCCAGCGTGGTTAGTTGCATGCTGCAGATTTTGTCCCTGACCAGCCTCTCAAGGTGGTTGCTTATTATCGAGATGAGTGCGACAGGACTCCAGTCGTTCTTACATTCAAAATATTGTCCTGCTGCTTCATTACATACAACCCTTACAATTATAATATCATGCATCTCACTACTCATCACTACCCTCTTTATATAACGACGTGTACTTAGAAGAACAAAAAGGATGGCGGAAGGGTGCGAAAGGATGTAGAGAACAATTGATAATAGATGTCTCAATTAATCCCGGTGGAAAAACAGAAATATTTCATGTGCAGTAATGACAACCGATAAGTACTTGATTCTGCCTTCCAGTCAAGAGTAACGAATACGTTTTCATATATATAAAGTACGTCCAATACTTGTGAAATTCCTTCAACATCTGATGAAGTATTGGCGCACTATAATCACCTAATCTATGAAAGACAACAAAGGACCCGCCACTATTCTCAAAATAAGCCAAGGCCACTCGCAAAGCACATTATGGCTCCCGCTCTCTAATATACTAAATTGGACAAAAACTGGGCATGAAGTCAGAAACTACGAATATACAAATGGATTGATAAACCCTGCAGAAATGGATGATTTGAAATTATACACCAAATTATCAATAAATCTGAAGGAATTAAACTAATAGAACTGTTTTCGAAAGATGTAACCATTTTATTTTGACTAGACAACTGCAGAATACCGAACATAAAGAAAAGTGCAAAAGAGCTCATAGAATACAAAACAGAGCAGGAGGATACGGTGCAACTGATGCATAAATATGAATCAGATATCCATCTACAATATTAACCAGCATAGGAAAATATGTTATAGTGCCATAAAGGGAAAATTTGAGACAGAATTTTCATCAAGGTTTAAGAAAATCATCCAAACAGTACTCAGTATTAAAATACAATAAAAGACAATAAATAAAGAACTTTCGATGTATTATTTATTATTCTGTATTTATTTGGCATAATATTTTAATTGAATCTAATCCGGAAAATGCACGACGAAAAGCAGAAGCTGAAGCGATACATTGCAGAAAAGACTGCATACACTTCAACTAGGATAGAAGGCGGGAGAGGAATACATATATTAACATTTTACAAAACGGTCCGATAAAATTTTGGAGGATACAGTTCTATCAAGGAATCGCCGTTTCAACATTTCTTGCTGGTATATACAAATCTGAGAAGGAGTAACCAACTTTAAAAATAAATGGATGCACAAGCCAGAAAAGTGAAGAAATTATTACTGTAGAAAATGAAAACTGTTAACCAATGGAAGACCACGGCACTCCAAGGAAGAAATCCCCACGATATTAGTAGACTATATGTCGACTAGGAAGTATCAAACACCAAACTCAGAGATGGCGGCCTATTTCTAGAAACAGAAAGATTCCTCTTGGCAATACAGGACCACGTAGTTAACTTGAGAAATGTCAAAAAAAAAAATAGGTTATGAAGGACCAGTAGACTCAAGGCTATTAACGCCCAGAGAAACCTGAAGCAATGTTAAACAGAATTCTGCAGCAGTTTAAGATGATTGGAGTGGGAAGAGTGGGAAACAGTGGGAATAAACGGGACCTTTTCAGAATGGCAGGCAGTGACTAGTGGGGTACCGCAAGGCTCAGTGCTGGGATCCCAGTTGTTTACAATATATATTAATGACTTGGATTAGGGAATTAAATGCAGCATCTCCAAGTCTGCCAATGACACGGAGCTGGGCGACAGTGTTAGCTGTGAGGAGGATGCTAAGAGGATGCAGGGTGATTTGGATAGGTTGGGTGAGTGGGAAAATTCATGGCAGATGAAATTTAATGTGGATAAATGTGAAGTTATCCACTTTGGTGGCAAAAAACAGGAAAACAGATTATTATCTGAATGGTGGCCGATTCGGAAAAGGGGAGGTGCAACGAGACCTGGGTGTCATTATACACCAGTCATTGAAAGTGGGCATGCAGGTACAATAGGCGGTGAAAAAGATGAATGGTATGTTGGCATTTATAGCAAGAGGATTCGAGTACAGGAGCAGGGAGGTACTACTGCAGTTGTACAAGGCCTTGGTGAGACCACAGCTGGAGTATTGTGTGCAGTTAAGATCCCCTAATCTGAGGAAAGACATTCTTGCCATTGAGGGAGTACAAATAAGGTTCACCAGATTGATTCCTTGGATGGCAGGACTTTCATATGATGAAAGACTGGATGAACTAGGCTTATACTCGTTGGAATTTAGAAGAATGAGGGGGGATCTGATTGAACCGTATAAAATCCTAAAAGGACTAGACAGGCTAGATGCAGGAAGATTGTTCCCGATGTTGGGGAGGTCCAGAACGAGGGTTCAGAGTTTGAGGATAAAGGGGAAGACTTTTAGTACCGAGATTAGGAAAAACTTCTTCAAACAGAGAGTGGTGAATCTGTGGAATTCTCTGCCACAGAAAACAGTTGAGGCCAGTTCATTGGCTATATTTACGAGCGAGTTAGATATGGCCCTTGTGGCTAAAAGGATCAGGGAGTATGGAGGGAAGGCTGGTGCAGGGTTCTGAGTTGGATGATCAGTCATGATCATACTGAATGGCGGTGCAGGCTTGAAGGGCCGAATGGCCTACTCCTGCACCTATTTTCTATGATCCGATTACTTACAGCGGCACAATAAGGTGGTAAAAAAAAATCATCACACTATTGCATGTGAATACAAACTCATAAAATAAAGCATGCCTTACTATAAATGCAAGACTAATACAGTTTTATAATCAGAGGCCAATAAAGTATATTGCAACATGTCCGTTATTACAGAGAGGTATATCTAAACTATCCATCCAGATAAACAAACAACAACATATTACTTGACTGATATATAGCTACTCCTACCACACATAAGACAGAAAAAAATCACCCAGTCAAGAAGTCGTGATATCTTAAAATGAATAAAAAATGGGCAGTCTATGGAACACGAACAGGTTATACATTTTTACACTAGTAATATGTACACTGGTATTACAAAGCCATTGTACAATATAATCAATCAAATAGGCCTACAAAGCAATATTCATATAAATTTCAAGAACGCCATAATACTGAACAACAATAGAATACCCAAATGTGCTGCCAATTGAGGAATGAGGGTGCTTTGTTATGCCCGTACCTCACATTTTACCAGCTTGAGCCTAGAGAAAAAAAAATATATATATAAATAATTAATTTAAGAAGTAGAATGTTTCTGAAAAGTATAAACATGATCTTTGCACTAGATAAGTTCAGAATATTAAACATAAAGAAAGGTAAATTATATTACCAGAATACAAAGCAGAGCAGCAGGATACAATACAATAATGGACGAATATGAAACAGAAAAATATCTGGAACATCAGCAAGAAGTAAAAGTGACCATTGTGCGATAAAGAGAAAACTAACGTCGCAATTTCCTTCAAGGGTTAACACATGCAACCTGTTCATATTCTATACCTTCATACTATGGTCCGGGTCAATTTGGAATCGGCCCAAGAATCCCCTCATAACAATTGTCTATACTAAATTTTGAACCACAGATCTATTTATAATGTATAAATAGCCTATCTGATATTACTAATGGGTGATTAATCGTTAATTACTGTTCCAGAGATTTAAAATCTGTTTCAATAGATATGGGTCAAATATGACCCGGAACCGCCTAAATGAACAAATATTTGTAGCACCTGTAGAAAAGTATAAATGTTTTAAATAATTTCATTTTTGCGCATTTTGGGTGACTTTAGGAAAAGGCATCATATTTCGGCTAAAAGAAATGGCATTTAGGTTGTCAAAACGGGTGAAACAGCATGTTAAAGGGTTAAGATAATCTGGCAAACACAGATCAATGGTAAACAAAAATAAATAAATAAATAACATTTTCTACTAGCCACATTCGCTCTACACACATTTATAGCATGTTCTGGACGTAAAATCATGTTCAGGAACTGAACTTCAAAATTTGCAAAGATAAAATAAGAAATCACATGACAAGTATTTAAAACACAAAGCACATTCGAACACGCTGAGACTAACACTACAACGAACGAGAAAGAGGAAAAATGCTCATAAAATATACAACAGTCTAATAAAACGTTCAAGGATATATTTTTATCAAGGAATAGAAATTTGAGCACTCAGTGTGAACACATGCCTTTCTGATAAGCTGTAGACAAAATTGAAATTATTGAAAGCACACTCCAGTAATGAAGAAATTATCTTTATGGAAGAAATTATTAAGCAATTAAAAAGATCATACAGAAATCAAAAATTGAAAAATACTTTAATAACGCAGAATTAAAAGCGAATTTCACGGAGTATAGAACATGACAGGGTAAGCATTGCTCCAATAGTGATATCTACCATCTACCACTGATATTACCCCAAAGGCTCGGCCAATAGCATTATACAATTAGTCTGCTCAAAACAATTAAATAATCCTCCAAAGAAACACATACAGTTATTAAAACACACACACACACACACACACACACACGCACAAACATACACACACATACACACACACACACACACACACACACACACACACACACACAAGAACAGGCAGCAAGTTTCTTACAATTGAGAAGTGAGCGTGATTGAGAAGTGAGCGTGCTTGGCCACGCCAGTATTTCAGGTTTCCCCAGCTTGCGCTGAGAATCAATAATGATGATGATGAAGATGATGATGATGATGATGATGATGATAATGGCGATAATAATAATAATAATTATTATAATTATAATAATAATAATACGCAATGCATGTGTAAATACATCAGAAAATCTATAATCATGGATTAAGTACGTCTCAAACTTGACAGTCACCACTGTAGTGTATACGTCAGGTGACTGACAGGCAATGTTTAATGGTGGCTATGGATGTCCAGGCTTGTTTTAGAGTGTTCAAGGAATTGATCATCCTCACAGCTTTGGATAGGTAACTGTTCTTGAGTCTAGTGTCCCTGACGAGGATGCTACTTTGCCCCTCCTTGATGGGAGTGGGACAAACAGCAGGGTGAGAAGGATACTTCATGATGTTGCTAGCCATTGTCTTACTCCTTTATGTACAGTTGCTCTTGATGTCGATGATTCGTTGATCAGTTTCATCTAACGATTCTACAGCTTTCTATCCGCAGCAGTACATTTGACGTGCCACGGACCACTGCAGACTCCTCGGATGCTCCTTAATTCGCATCTGTAGAATGATGTAATTATAGTTGTGGATTATCCCGTTCTCCCCCACCCCACGTCAGACAAACAGGGGTTGTTAGACAATAGAATATATAGAAATCCACAGCACATTATAGGCCATTCGGTCCACAATAATGTTTTGAAAATGTATTCTACTCTGGACACTGTCCAGAATTATCCTTCTACACAGCCCACACGTTTTTTAAGCTCCATGTACGTATCTGAGTTTCTCTTAAAAGATCCCTTTGTTCCACCTCCACCGCCGTGGCCGACAATGCATTCCACGCACCAACCACGTTCAGTGTGAAAAACATAAGCATGAATTCCCCTCTGTACCTACTTCCAAGTATCTTAAAATTATGCCCCTTTGTGTTAGCCATTTCAGACGCGGAAAAAGAAAAGCCTCTGGGTATCTGCACGATCAATGCCTATCATCATCTTATACACCTTTATCAGGTTACATCTCATCCTCGTTGCTCCAAAGAGAAAAGGTCAAGTTCATGCAAAATATTGTCATAAGACACCCTCTCCAGTGCAGTTGGCGTGCCATGGACCACTGCAGACTCTTCGGATGCTCCCTACTTTGCACCTGTAGAAAAATGTGATTATAGATGTGCATCATCCAGTTCCCTTCAGCAACCCCCACCCCACGTCAGACAAAAAGGTATTGTTAGAACATAGAACATAGAACATAGAATATAGATATTTAAGCACGTTACAGGCCATTCGGTTCACAATGATGTGCTGAAAATGTATCCTACTCTGGAAACTACCTAGAATCACCCCTCTACATAGTCCTCCAGTTTTCTAAGCTCCATGTACCTATCTGAGTTTCTCTTAAAAGATTGTTTTGAATCCACCTCCACCAGCGTGACCGGCAATACATTCCACGCACCCAAGGCGCTCAGTATGAAAAACATACGCATGACTTCTCCTCTGTACCTACTTCCAAATATCTTAAAATTATGCCCCTCGTGTAAGCCATTACAGGCCTGGGGGGAGAAAGCTTCTGGGTATCTGCGCGATGAACGTCTCTCATCACCTTATATACCTTTATCAGGTTACCTCTCAACCTCGTTGCTCCAAGGAGAAAATATCAAGTTCACTCAAACTTTTTTTCATAAGGCAAACTCTACAATACAGATAACATCCTTGGAAATCTCTACTGCACTCTTTCTTTACTATCTCATCTCCCTGTAGCGAGGTGATCAGAAATGAACACAATACTTCGTGGGTGCTGACAAAGGTTCTATTTTGCTGTAACATTACCTCAGAGTTCTTGAACTTAGTCCCACGCTTGATGAATTTCAACACAGTATACACCTTCTTAACAAGACTGCCAACTTCCGCAGCAGCTAATCCTATGAAGACGCATGTCAATGAACATGTACCCAAAGATCTCTCTGATCCACAACACTGTCAAGACTCTTACCATTCATAATATATTCTGTCTTCAAATTTGCCCCACCAAATTGTAACACTTCACACTTATATAGGTTGATATTCATTTGCCTTTTCTCAACCTAATTCTGTATCCGATCGATGTCCCGTTGTATTCTATGACAACCCTCCAGGCATTTCATAACAGCCCCAACCGTTGTGTCATCAAAAAACTTACTAACCGATTCTTCTACGTTTTCATTTAAGTCATTTATAAACATTACTAAACGTTGTGGAGGCTACCTGATTATGCAAGTGTGTTTTCCACCATGAAAAATTCAGCGAGATGTACCTGCAGAAACGTTATCAAGCAGTTTAAAATGTGCGGATGTCCTTCACAAACGTATTGCGGGACATGCCCTGATTTTTCGGGAACGATTGAAAGAGATACGATTATTATTTCTTGAGGGCAGGACGATTAGGGGACATGTTAAAGTGTTCTATAAAATTGTGGTTGGTGTAAGTATGCTGTAGGCATACAAATTATTCTCCCGTCAGAGTAGCTGAGAACAGAGCTGAAACTCAGGGGTTCAACTTGAAATGTGAAATAGTCAATGGGATTATGAGTGGAAGCTTCTTTAACTCTCAGAGTCGTGGCAGTGAGAAGGGAACATGAGCGGAAGTGCAAACTGTTGGTTCAATTGCATTATACAAGGCGATTTTAGAAATTGATGAGACGAATTCGCTAGTGTATGGTCCCGGTATATTTTTACGTATAATACAGAAGGTCCGGTCGGCAGGAAATGGAAGTGCGGATGGGCCTGTTACTTTCTTGCAATACATCGTTATTCTACTGCACTCCACTGACATTAAGCCACAACACAGGTAATAATTTCCAATCTACAATATAATCTTCTTCTACGAAATCTCCCTCCCGCATTCTCATGTTGACAGTCTTGCATAAAACAAGGCGGTACAATCTATTCTGTACTGAATATTGTGCCGATTGAAATAAAGCACCTCCACGATCGATTTACCTCTTTCCTCATACACAACTCACAATTCACGATTATTCATACATCTGTTTGCTTAGCTTATTTTTTTTTTCAATTGGTCCCCAATTTATCAGACTCTCGCAAAGGTTTTATTTTGTTGTAACATTACCTCCGGGCTCTTGAACTCAGTCCCATGCTTGATGAATTTCAACACACTATACATCTTCTTAACAAGATTGTCAACTTCTGCAGCAGCTAATCCCATGAAGACGCGTGTCATATGAACATGGACCCCAAGATCACTCCGAACTTGCGCCGAGATGCAGCTCCTAAGGGACCGCGTTAGGAAACTGGAGCTGCAGCTCGATGACCTTCGTCTGGTCAGGGAGAGTGAGGAGCTGATAGCGAGGAATTACAGGTAGGTGGTCACACAGGGGCCACAGGAGGCAGGCAAGTGGGTCACGGTTACGAGGAGGAAGGGGAAGAGTCAGGTACTAGCGAATACCCCTGTGGCTGTACCCCTTGACAATAGGTACTCCTATTTGAGTACTGTTGGAGAGGACAGCTTACTTGGGGGAAGCGACAGTGGCCGTGCCTCCAGCACAGAGTCCGGCCTTGAAGCTCAGAAGGGTAGGGAAAGGAAGAGGAGGGCATTTTTAATAGGGGACTCGATAGTAAGGGGTCAGATAGGCTATTCTGTGGACACAGTCCAGAGAACCGGGTGGTAGTTTGCCTCCCTGGTGTCAGGGTCCGGGATATTTCTGATCGCTTGCAAGATATCCTGAAGTAGGAGGGTGAGGAGCCAGAGGTCGTGGAACATGTAGGTACCAATCACATAGGTAGGAAAAGGGGAACAGGTCCTGAAAGGAGAATATAGGAAGTTAGGAAAGGGGTTGAGAAAAAAGGACTGCAAAGGTAGTAACCTCGGGCTTACTGCCTGTGCCACGCGACAGTGAGAGTAGGAATGCAATGAGGTGGAGGATAAATGCGTGGCTGACGGGTTGGAGCAGGGGACAGGGATTCAAGTTTTTGGATCATTGGGACCTCTTCTGGCGCAGGTGTGACCTGTACACAAAGGACTGGTTACACTTGAATCCTAGGGGGACCTATATACTGGCGGGGAGATTTGCGAGGTCTACTGAGGTGACTTTAAATTAGAATGGCTGGGAGGTGGAAATCAAATTAAAGAGACTAGGAGAGAGGAGGTTAGATTACAACAGCGGGATGGGAGCAGGTGCGGAGAGACAGAGGGGTGTAAAATGAGGGCAGAAGCAAAAAGTAGTAAGGTGAAAAGTAAAAGTGGCAGGCCCGCAAATCCAGGGCAAAAATCAAAAAGGGCCACTTTTCAACATAAGTGTATAAGGACTAAGAGTGTTGTAAAAGCGAGGCTGAAGGCTTTGTGTGTCAATGCAAGGAGCATTCGTATCAAGGTGGATGAATTAAAAGTGCAGATTGTTATTAATTAATATGATATAGTTGGGATCACAGAGACATGGCTCCAGGGTGACCAAGGATGGCAGCTCAACATTCAGGGATATTCAATATTCAGGAGGGATAGACATGAAAGAAAAGGAGGTGGGGTAGCATTGCTGGTTAGAGAGGAGATTAACGCAAGAGAAAGGAAGGACAGTTAGCAAGGAGGATGTGGAATCGGTATGGGTAGAGCTGCATAACACTAGGGGGCAGAAAACGCTGGTGGGAGTTGTGTACAGGCCACCTAACAGTAGTAGTGAGGTTGGGGATGGTATGAAAAATGAAATTAGAATTGCGTGAAATAAAGGAACAGCAGTTATAATGGGTGTCTTCAATGTACATATAGATTGGGTGAACCAAATTGGTAAGGGTGCTGAGGAACAGGATTTCTTGGAATGTATGCGGGATGGTTTTTTGAAACAACATATCGAAGAGCCAACTAGAGAGCAGGCTATACCAGACTGGGTATTCAGCAACGAGGAAGGGTTAATTAGCAATATTGTCGTTAGAGGCCCCTTGGGTACGAGTGATCATAATATGGTGGAATTCTTCATTAAGAGGGAGAGTGACATAGTTAATTCAGAAACAAAGGTTCTGAACTTAAAGAGGGGTAACTTTGAAGGTATGAGACGTGAATTAGCTAAGATAGACTGGCAAATGACACTTAAAGGGTTGACGGTGGATATGCAATGGCAAGCATTTAAAGATCGCAAGGATGAACTACAACAATTGTTCATCCCAGTTTGGCAAAAGAATAAATCAGGGAAGGTAGTGCTCCCGTGGCTGACAAGGGATATTAGGGATGGTATCGATTCCAAAGAAGAAGCGTACAAATTAGCCAGAAAAATGGCTCACCTGAGGACACGGAGAAATTCAGAGTCCAGCAGAGGAGGACAAAGGGCTTAATTAGGAAAGGGAAAAAGATTATGAGAGAAATTTGGCACGGAATTATAAAAACTGACTGTAAAAGCTTTTATAGATATGCGAAAAGAGAAAAAAAAAGATTGGTTAAGACAAATATAGGTCCCCTACAGACAGAAACAGGTGAATTGATTATGGGGAGCAAGGGCATGGAAAACGAATTGAATACCTACTTTGGTTCTGTCTTCACTAAGGAGGAGATAAATAATCTTCCAGAAATAGTAGGGGGCAGAGGGTCCAGTGAGATAGAGGAACTGAGGGAAATCCCTGTTGGCAGGTAAGTGGTGTTCGGTAAATTGAAAGGATTAAAGGCAGATTAATCCCCAGGGCCAGATGGTCTGCATCCCAGAGTGCTTAAGGAAGTAACCTAATAAATAGTGGATGCATTAGGGATAATTTTTCAAAACTCTTTAGATTCTGGACCAGTTCCTGAGGATTGGAGGGTGGCAGATGTAACCCCGCTTTTTTAGAATAGGAGGAAGAGAGCAACCGGGGATTTTTTATTGAACAGTTAGCCTAACATAAGTGGTGGGGAAAATGCGAGAGCCAGTTATCAAATGTGTGATAACAGCACATTTGGAAAGCGGTGAAATTATCGGTCAAAGTCAGCATGGATTTGTGAAAGGAAAATCATGTCTGAATAATCTCATAGAATTTTTGGGGGATGTAACTAGTAGTGGGGATAGGGGAGAACCAGTGGATGTGGTATATTTGGATTTTTAAAAGGCTTTTGACAAGGTCCCACACAGGAGATTAGCGTGCAAACTTAAAGCACGCGGTATTAAGGGTAAGGGATTGATGTGGATAGGGAATTGGTTGGCCGACAGGAAAAAAAGAGTGGGATATACGGGACCTTTTCAGAATGGCAGGCAGTGACTAGTAGGGTACCGCAAGGCTGAGTCCTGGGACCCTAGTTGTTTACAATATATACTAATGACTTAAATGAGGTAATTAAATGCAGCATCTCCAAGTTTGCGGATGACACGAAGCTGGGCGGCAGTGTTCGCCATGAGGAGAATGCTAAGAGGATGCAGGGTGACTTGGATAGGTTGGGTGAGTGCGCAAATTCATGGCAGATGCAATTTAATGTGGATAAATGTGAAGTTATCCACTTTGGATGAAAAGCAGGAAAACGGGTTATTATCTGAATGGTGGCCGATTAGAAAAAGGTGAGGTGCAACGAGACCTGGGTGTCATTATACACCAGTCATTGAAAGTGGGCATGCAGTTACAGCAGGCGGTGAAAAAGGCGAATGGTATGCTGGCATTCATAGCAAGAGGATTTGAGTACAGGAGCAGGGCGGTACGACTGCAGTTGTACAAAGCCTCAGTGAGACCACACCTGGAGTTTTGTGTGCAGTTTTGATCCCTTAATCTGAGGAAAGACATCCTTGCCATTGAGGGAGTACAAAGAAGGTCCACCAGATTGATTCCTGGGATGACAGGACTTTCATATGATGAGAGAGAGAGAGAGAGAGGGAGAGAGAGAGAGAGAGAGAGAGAGAGAGAGAGAGAGAGAGAGTAATCGGCAGAAACATAGATAAATCGATAGTGAGACAGACCGGAAGGAAGATAGATACATGAATGCTTTAGTAATCCAGAGGAAATTACAGTATCACAATAGTATTGCAAATGCAGATATACAAACAAGTAAGAATGATTTTTTTTTAAATTTAACTTGAAAATAAGATGTACAACTTTGAAAAATCAAAGATGATGAGATTTACAAAACCACTAAGTTCACACTGATAGATGATCGTGCGCGAATTACCGCAGAACTACACAGTAATATCTGCACATTCAGATCGTCCCGACAATAAGTGTTCGCAGTATTGCACAGTATTGCAGTTCACGTTAGCAGTGCGTGGTAAACAGAGCTAATCAGAGCTTATGTAGAGCTGTGGTAACGGGAAGTTATAAACAATGTTCGATTGATTTCAGAGAACAAGAAATGCAATAATATCACTACCCATCGTAATAGAGGATAGATGCAAAAGACAGGTGATTATATGCGTATTGGTCCGACTTCGGTGGCTTGCAAAATGTCGGAGTCCATCATTAAGGATGAGGTTTTGGGGAGTATGATGCTTCAAGATAAAATAGACACAAGTCAAATTGGTTTCAATAAGACCAAAAGACCATAATGCATAGGAGAGGAATTAGGCCATTTGGCCGAATCTAGTCTACTCCGGCATTCTTTCACGACTGGTAATTTATCCCCTCCTCAGTCCCACACCGCAGCCTTATCACAAAAAGCTTTGATGCAATATCGAGTCAAATAACTATGAAGCTCTACTTTAGCTACCCGCAAAACCCTGCCTAGCACAACAACCTGCGGTAACAAATTCCACAAATGTAACACCCTTTGACTAAAGATATTTCTCTGAAACTCTGTCTTGAATGGACGCTCCTGTAACCCGAGTCTTTGAGCTCTTGTCCTAGAGCCCCCTACCATTCCAAACAGCCTTTCCACATCAGCACTGTCGAGGTATTTCAACATTCGTAAGGTTTCAATGAGATCCCTTTCTGCTTCTAATCTCCAGCGATTACAGATCCAGAGCTACCAAATGTTCCTCCTATGATAACCTTTTCATGTCGGATCATCCTGGTGAACCTCCTCTGAAACTCCCAATGCCAGCACATCTATACGTAAATGATGAGCCCCAAACTGTTCATAGTTCTCAACGTGAGACCTCACCAGTGCCTTATATAGCTTCAGAATATTGTATTCTAGTCCACTAGAAGTGGATATAAACATTGCATTTACCTTCTTCACCATCAACTCTACCTTAATCTTCAGGATGTTCTGCGCAAGGACTCCCAGGTCCCTTTGCATTCGAGATTGTTGTTGCTTTTTTTCTCCCGGTTCGAAAATAACATTCACCTTTATCTCTACTACCAATGTGCATGGTCATCCATTTTCCAACATTACAGATCATTTGCATTCTCTTGCATCATTCTAAATCATTGATATACAGTATAAAAAGCAGCCGTCACAATACCAATCATTAAGAAAGATCACTAGTCACTAGCAGGACAAAGAGAAGGATCATTTTATTTCCACTCATTGCCTCCTATTAAGTCAGCCAATGCTCTAACCCGCCAGTAGCTTTCATAGGCACTTTAACGGATAAGCTGCATCATGTGTGGTACATTGTCAATGCAATCTGAACGTCCAGATATTCAACATTCACTTCTTCCCCTTTACCGATCCTACGTGCAATCTTCTGAAAGAATTCCAATAGGCTTTTCAGGCAAGACATTTTTCCTCAAAGTAGCTATGCTGAATTTGTCCTAATTTGCCTTGTGTCTCGAAGTAGTCCATAACTTCATCCTCAGCAATTGACTTCGACATCTTCCCAACCACAGAGGTCAAGATAAATGGTTTTACATTTTTTGTTTTTAGCCGCATCCCCTTGTCTTGAAGAGAGTAGTGGCAATTGTAATTTTCCAGTCTTCTGACACCATGCCAGAGTACAATCATTTCTGAAATATCATTATTAATATCATCACAATCTCCAGTGCTATGTATTTCAGAACCCTAGGGTACAGTTTATTTGGAACGGTTATCCTGCAGGTTTTGAGCACCATCTCCCTTGTTATGTTAACTGCACTCACTTTTCTTCCCTCCCACCTTTTAACATATGGCATACTGCAAGTGTCATGGTCCGGTCCGTGAAGTCCTCATTACAGTCCTTATTTCAGGTTTTCTTGTTTTCCCTTGTTCTGTGGTGTGCCTTAATTGAGGCACATGATTCTCATTTTGGGCAGTCTACATAAAGAGCTCCTGGGTTTAGCTTCTGTTTCTGGACTGTTCCCTTCCCTTCCCCTTCCTCTGAAGCCTCGCCTGCAACCTTAGCCTGAAGTCTTGCCTGCAACCTTGTATAAAATACAGTGTTATTAGTGTGAATTAATTAGTCTGATGGTCTGGTGGAAGAAGCTGTCACGGAGCCTATTGGTCCTGGCTTTTATGCTGCGGTACTATTTCCCGGACCGTAGCAATTGGTGCAGTTTGTGGTTGGTGTGACTCGGATCCCAATGACCCTTCTGGCCCTTTTTGCGCACCTGTCTCTCTAAATACCTTGATAATGGGAAATTCACATCTAGAGATGAGTTGAGTGTCTTCCACTCAAGAATAATATGTTGCAATATATGTAAACTGCATCCAATACTTGTGAAATTCCTTCAAATTCTGATAAAGGATTGGCGCACTATATTCACCTAATCTATGACAGACGACAAAGGGACCCGCCAGTGTTCTCGAAGTAAGTCAAGGCCACTCTCAAAGCACGCTATAGCACCAGTTCCCCAGTTTTCTAAATTGAACAATAATTGGGTATGAAGTCAGAAACTACGAATCATCATATGCATTGGCAAACCCTGCTGAGATGAATAATTTGGAATTAAACACCCCTTTATCAATACATCTAAAACAATTAAACTGGTAGAAATGTTTTCGAAAGATCTCAACATTATTTTTATGACCAACCAACTACAGAATACTGACAATAAAGAAAAGTGCAAAAGAGCTCATAGAATACAAAACAAAGCAGGAGGATACGGTGCAACCGATGCATGAATCTGAATCATATATGTATTTACGACATCAACCAGCAAATAAAGTAGATTATATTGCCGTAAAGGGAAAACTTGCGACAGAATTTTCATCAAGGTTTAAGAAAATCATCCAAACAGTACTCAGTTCTAAAATATAATAAAATACAATTATTAAAGTACTTTGATGTATTATTTATTATTGTGTATTTATTTGGCATAATATTTTGATCAGAATCTAATCTGGAAAATGCACAACGAAAATTAACAGATAAAACGACACGTTGCATAAAAGACTGTATGCAATTCAACCAGGACAGAATGCGGGAGAGGAATAACAAACATTACCATTTTAGAAAACGGTCTGATAAAATTTTAAAGGATACGTATTTATCAATGAAACCCCACTTCCGGATTCCATGCTGGTATATGCAAATCTAATAAGGAGTACACAACTTTAAAATTCAATGGAAGCACAAGCCAGAAAAGTGAAGAAATTAGTACTGCAGAAAATAAATCTTTTAAACAATGGAAGAGCACGGTCCTCCAAAGAGAAATCCCCATGATATTAGTAGATTAGATCTCGACTCGGAAGTATCGAACACCAAACACAGAGATGGAGACCTATTTCAGGAAACAGGACGTTTTCTGTAGGCAATGCAGGACCACGTAGTTAGCATTAGAAATGTTAAAAATAGATAATGAAGGACCAACAGACTCAAGGCTATTAACGCCTAGAGAAACCTGAAACAATCTTAAACAGTATTCTGCAGCAGTTTAAGTTGATCTGATTACTTACAACTGCAGAATAAAGTGGCTAAAAATATTCACCACAATCTTGCATGTGAATACAATTTCATAAAATAGAACACGCCTTACTACAAATGCAATCCTAACCCAGTTTAATAATCAGAAACCAATAAATTATATTGCAACAGGGCCGTTTTTATAGGGAAGTATAACTAAAATAACCATCCGGATAAACAAACAAAAGCCTATTACTTTATAGATATATAGCTACTCCAACCACACATAAGACAGAAAAATCACCCAGTCAAGAACTCGAGATATCTGAAATTAAAATGAGCAATTTTATGGAACATACACAGGTTATATATTTTCCCATTAGTAATGTGTACACTGGAATGCCAACGTTATTGCACAATATAATCAATCAATTAGGCCTACAAAGCAATATTCATGAAAATCTCCAGAAAGCCGTAATATTAAACAATAGAATCGTCAATCGTCCTAAAGGTGCTGCCATTTGAGAAATGAGGGTGCTTTGCTGTGCCTGTATCTCACATTTTACCAGCTTGAGCTGACAAATATATATATATATATGTGAGTGTGTGTGTGTATATATACATAATAAGAAGTAGTATATTTCTGAAAACTGTAATCATGAACTTTGCAATAAATAAGTTCAGAATATTAAACATAAAGAAAGGTAAATATCTATTCCCAGAATACAAAACAGAGCAGCAGGATACAATACAACAATGGACGAATATGAAACAGAAAAGTTGTGGAACAGCAGCAAGAAAGCAAAGGAGACCATAGTGCGGTAAAGGGGAAACTTACGTCAGAATTCCCTTCGAAGGCTATCCCAAGCAACCTATTCGTATTGTATACCTTCACAGTATGGTCCGGGCCAATTTTGACCCGGCCCAAGAATCCCCTCATAATAAGTGTCTATACCAAATGTTGAACCACAGATCCATTTAGAATGTATAAATAGCCTATCTGACAATAATAATGGATGATTAGTCTTTAATTAATGTTTCACAGATTTAAAATAGATTTCACGAGATTCGGGTCAAATTTGACCCGGAAAAGCCTCAATATAGCAATATTTCCAGCGCCTGACCAAAAGTATATATTTTAAAAAAAATTTTTATGCGTATTTTGGGTCACCTTAGGGAAAGTCGTCAAATTTCGGCTAAAATAAATCGCATTTATGTTGTTTTTACTGTTGTCAAATGTGAAAACGGGTCAAATTTGACCGGAAGATGATGTAAGGGTTAAGATAATCTGGCAAGCACAGATCAATGGTAAAAATAACGTAACTGATACACTGTACGCATTCGCTCTACACATATTCTAACATATTCTCTTGACATAAAATCATGTTCAGAAACTGATCTCTAAAATTTACAAGGAAAACTAAGAAATTACAAGACAACTATGAAAACACAAAGCAGATATGAACAGTACGAAGAAGGAGAAAGAAGAAAATGGACATAAAAATACACAACAGTCTGATAAAACGTTCAAGGATATATTTGCATCAACGAATGCAGTTTTGAGCGTCATAGTCTGAGCATGTGCCATTTTGATAAGACGTGCACAAAATTGAAATTATTGAATGCGCACTCCAGTAATGAAGAAATAATCTCTATGGAGGAAATCATTAAGCAATTAAAGAACATACAAAAATCAAAACTTGAAAAATACCATAATAGAGCTGAATTAAAAGCAAATTTGATAGGCTATGGAACACGAACAGGGTATGCATTGCTCCAATAGTAATATCTACCACTGATATTATCCCAAAGACTCGGCCCGATAGCATTATAAAATTAGCCTGCAGCTGGGGCTGAGAATAAATACATATGATGATGATGATGATGATGATGATGAAGATAATAAATATAATAACAATAATAATAATAATAATAATTTTACTACGCCATGCATGTGCAAATACATTAGAAAATCTATTAACATGGATGAAGTACCGTCACTAACCTGAGAGTCGCCACTGTAGTGTGTACGTAAGGTGACTGACAGGCAATGTTTAGTGGTGGCTATGGATGTCCAGGTATGTTTCAGAGTGTCAAGGAAATGATCATCCTCACAGCTTTGGAAAGGTAACTGTTCTTGAGTCTAGTGTCCCTGGCGAGGATGCTACTTTGCCCCTCCTTGATGGGAGTGGGACAAAAAGCCGGGTGAGGTGGATACTTCATGATGTCACTAGCCATTTCCTTACTCATTTCTGTATGCTCGTTCTTGATGGCGATGATGCGCTGAGCAGTTTCCTCTAACCATTCTACAGCTTTCTATCCGCTGCAGTACAGTTGGTGTGTCATCGTCCCTGCAGACCCTTTGGATGCTCCGTACTTTGCATCTGTAAAATGATATGATTATAGATGTGCACAGTCCAATTCCCTTCAGCACCGCCCCGACCCTCCACGTCAGACAAAAAGGGGTTGTTAGAACATATAACATAGAATATAGAACTCCACAGTACATTACAGGCCATTCGTTCCGCAATGATGTGCTGAAAATGTATCCTACTCTGGAAACTGCCTAGAATTGTCCTTCCACATAGTCCTCTAGTTTTCTGAGCTCCATGTACCTATCTGAGTTTCTCTTAAAAAATCATTTTGTATCTACTTCCACCACTTTAGCGACAATGCTTTCCACGCACCCAACACGCTTTGTCTGAAAAACATGCCAATGACCTCCCCTCTGTTCCTAGTTTCAAGTATATTAAAATTATGCCCCCTCGTTTTAGCCATTTCAGCCACGGGGAAAAAAAAAAAAACCTCTGGGTATCTGCACGATTAATGCCTCTCATAATCGTATACCCCTTTATCAGGATACCTCTCATCCTCGTTGCTCCAATGAGAAAAGGTCAAGTTCACTCAAACTATTTTCATCAGGGACTTTCTCGAATACAGGGAACATCCTTCTAAATCTCCACTACATTCGTTCTTGAGTATCCCATTTCCCTGTAGCGAGGTGATCAGATAATACATAATCACATCAGGCAGAGATAAACAGAACAGAGTATAATTAATTCTTACATCCTACATGTCCTTGTCTGGATGCTCATCATTTACATTTTAACAGGACAGATTGATTATTTGATATCTGAACAGTCAGATCAACGGACATTCCGGCTACTGAAATAGAGCAGAACTTAATAATTTAGATAAGAGACTTTACCGAAATTCGGAAAGGAATGTAAGGAATGCCCTGCCTTATCTACACCTTTTGTCGAAACCAAAAAGTGTGAAAATTAGGGGATGTCTTTCTGGTGGGTTTGGTAACTTTATAATCCTATTTTTACTCAAAGAAGCAGTTGTGAGACATTATTGAAACATACTGCAGTTACAGACATAGCCGGTAATTAACCTAAAGTTGAAATTTAAACACGAAGGGTGTGAAAAGTCAAGAGACAACAGCCGCTCAAACTGCAGCCAATCTCAGACTAGAATACACAGACTCAAACTTATTCATTATTTACAGGAATCTGAGACGCACCGATTCCCTTAAAACTTTATCATTGCCTCCTTTTATCATATCATGATAATCCAAAGTAATCCATCACATTTACAACAAGCTATAAGAAGGGGACGAACATATCTCGGAAGAGTTACTATGGTTATAATTAAAACTAGCAGCATACCTACATGCAGAAGCATTGCCCAGAAGTCTTCAAAAATGTTAAAAGGCCATGGCTACATCCCCTTCCCATTGGTTAACACGTGCATCTTTTCTCCAATTCCCTTTTGTTTCTGGATTTCCAGAGTGATATGCTGAGATAGATCTGTAATTTTAGAAGCCTCAACTGGAATATAAGTATAGCACTACTTTCATATAACAGCACATGTTCCTCCTTTCTCTGCCAGCAATAAATCCAAAGCCATCCTGTTCTGTAAAACTATCCTGCACAGAGCTACCATTTCAGCAGTTAAACCTTTTATCTGGGTCTGTACATCAGTTACAAACTTAGCAGTACTATTCTTCAACTCTTCCAGTGCGGCTGCCAACATGATTCTTTGTCAGTAATTTCGGGTTGTCCCATAGAAAGGAAAAGCTATCATCCAAAATCTCTCGTGTTCCCTAATTCCTCTCCTATTCCGCTCTAGCTGAGTATGATGAGAAATGTTGGCTAATGCATATATGGAGGGTACTACATAAGCTATGCAGTAACAACCCGTTCAATTTCACGCCGTGATAGTTTCCTTGTCATCATAAGGCCTTGAGAGCCATGGATATGACATCTTTCCACATACCCAATAAGTTCCATTAACAGCGTACGGAGGGGGATCAGTTCTATTTTGTAACGCGCTATTTCCCAAAACTTTTCCTCTATTCCTCCAGTACGGCAATAACAGGTCCCATTTACCCTACTCAGAGTATGGACAATATCTATAGAAAGTCTCTCAACCAATTTTGCATGTATTCGTAAATGCTATCACTTAAGACGGAGGCACCCAAAATTCTGGGATATATTAAATCCTGACATCCACCATCGTTAAAAAAGTAGGTCTGAGGATTTACACAATGTATTCGTAAATCTCAGAGATAACATCTCACCACTATTCAAAGTACTCCTTCCAAAGGCATTCCTAATTCCGCATACTGGGGCAACCTGGCACATACTCAACAAGCCGACTGCCTTATTTGTTCTGCATATGTGTGGCATAGAGAAAGAAAAGTATTTGTTTGGAGATTTGTAGTACATAGTACAAAAAGTAATATTAGTACAGTCATCATGATATCATTCCCCCTTCGATTCTACTACTTCCTTAACGACGGGTTTACGGTCGGTTCGATGAAACCACCTTGATTCCAATTTCCACCGAGTGTCCAATTTGTTTCTGTCCCAATTTTTTATCAAGACAAAGTCTCCAGGATTAATGAAGGGATAGCCCTCTTTAGCTTGATCCTCATCCCCTTGGGGGCCTGGCAAACATGCCAGTGCAAACTTTGGAAAATTTTTTGGTTAGCTTACGCAATATTTTTCCATTTCTTCCCGTAGAGTATGCATACCTATTTTATGAGGGAAGGGACGAGTTAACCCTGGTGTCCATGGGGTACACATAGGCTTTGCATAGATAATTTCAGTTTGGGATAATCCAGTTTTAGTCGAGGGTGTAACTCTCATATGGAATAATGTAGAGGTAAAACCTTAAGCCACGTTAGACTAGTTTCTTTCATACGTTTCATCAGCGTATTCTTTAAGGTTCGATTTGTTCATTCCACTATACCAGCTGCTGTTGGATGGTGAGCACTGTGAAAATACAGTTTTATTGGCAATTCTTCAAAAATGTTCTCATTTATCTTATCAATAAAATAAGGTCCATTGTCTGAGCTTATTGATTCAGGTAATCCATAACTGATTCATCACTTCTATTAGTAATAGTTTTACAACAGCATTTTTAGTAGTGGGTATAGCCTCTATATATCTGCTAAATACATCTACGATTACCAAGCAATATTTACAAAAATGTGTTCTAGGTAATTCTATAAAATCAAGCTGTAAACGCGAAAAGTCCAGCAGGAAAGAGGGTTGTTCCAGAACCACAGGGCATCCCTTTCCAGCATTCGTTTTAGTTTTTGTGTTTTGACTTTATTGTGGCTCGCTTTTCAGCTGCTTCCTGTAAATCAGGGCGCCACCAAGATATTAACCATTCCCTCCTTGCCCAAACGTGTGGAATTATTCACAAAAGCTATCAAGATAGATAATAACACACAAGGAACACAAACCTGTCCTGCAGTAATTACCCATAAATTGGTCTGTGGTTCAATGTGGTAACCCATTTGGAACCGTAGTTTGTGCTGTCCTTCAGGGGCGTCCACATGGAATTTACGTATCCCACCCCCCCCCCCCACCAAAACCTGGCATTCCCATCCATAGGTTTTGCCTAATAAGAACTTGTCGGGCTCCCAAGAGGACTAAAATTGAGGTATCCAATTCTGTCTGTTTTGCTGCTGCACCAGCCCGAGCATTACCATTAAATATCTCATCAAATTCCACAGTATGGGCTGCACATCTAAAAATATCCAAAACTCGAGGACGCCGTAGAGCGGTGAGTAATTTATTTGCAAAGGTAGCATTACTAATGGGGCGGGGTGGGGGGGGGGTGCAGAGGAAGTCAGGAATCCCCAAATTTCCGTAGTCAGGGCATAATGGAAGACTATGTAAAAGTCCGCACTCTAATCTGATTGAGATTTATTTTCCACAGGCTCTTCTATTTTAAAAATCGAAACGTTTATCAACGAGTAATCCAGCTGAAGCTTGTATTTTTGGCTCCTCCACTGAAATTCTCGTATAGGCCTTTTTAATTTTATCCAAATAGTCGTGAACGCCCTCTTCAAAGTCATATTCATGTATGACTTTGCGGTTTTGAATAAGGTCTTCTACGAAGAATTATCTGGGGTGGATTCTTCAAAATCAGAACTGAGTTCGCTGTTTGACTGCACTTCAGTCTGTTGCTAGGATACAGGCATGGTTCCCAGCAAGTAGTTCAGCTTCCTGGGCGGAGACAGCTGCTGCAAAGGAGACTTCCTCAATTCCTTCACTGTCCTCACTTATCGCATAGCCAGAACATCGTTTTCCTGCTGGATCCACAAAAGTTTGCTGTAAGATGCGTAAATTCAAAATATACAGTAGCTTACCTTAAACACAAGCTTTATTCCATTATAAAATCAGAGTTATACAAGAAATATTAAATTCAGTCATTTACTGCAAATAGACAATCCATAATAATCAACAAATTATTTAAGCAATATACCCATTCAAAATACACACAGCTTATAGAAATCCATAGGTGAAACACATCATAAATATGATGAATTAAAAGAGCAAATTGAAAGACAGTGAAAGTTGTGTGGGATTTATATTGTACCGATAGTTATACTGGTGGCGTAGTGGCATCAGCGCCGGACTTGGGAGTGAAGGGTCACGAGTTCGAATCTATCCGCTCCCTTGCATGCGTTCCATCGGTGCTGGTTTACCGCCGAGCTAGCAACTCGGCCTCGTAAAAATAGGAAAGCCTGCTAAAAAAAAAAAACGCCGTCATGTTGGCGTCCCGATGTCTACACTCTGCGTTCAGGGTTTTCATCTTGTTCTAGTTATATGTGTTACTATCATCAGCGATAAATCAGTACACAATAGAATTATACTATTAGGCCCAATCAGAAGTATTTCTGTACATCTCCAGAGGGATACAATACTAATCATCACTGGAACAGTCCGCACGTTGCTTGCAATTGAGAAATACATGCAACTGGGTGTGTTTGACCTTCAGACTTTACAAGTTTCATCTGAGAAAAAAAAATAAAGTAAGGCTACTGCAAGGCTGTAGAATTCTCCGTGTTTTTGTGTGTTGAGTTGCGACTCCAAAAGCGATGTAATGATTACGAAAGTCTATTTTTCTTAACTTGAAATAGAAAACATTTGATTAAACTCCATTTGTTCTTCTGTTCCCCCTCCCTAAAACCCTCCGCGGTTATACTCCGAAATGAGGATTTCTGTACATTTTTTTTTCATAGCAGAGAACAATTTATCTCCGTCCTGCCGTTGGGATTTACCATGATAGTGTACAAAGGCTACTTGAGATATCTCACTGGAAAGCTCTCGTGTTGTCAACATGTCTTTCAACAGTGGCCAGAACTTTTCCAATCAAATTATTTTCCAAACAGTCTATAGTTAGACATTTTAAAACTGTTGCCCATTCATGCGCATTTCCTCAACAGAATTTGCAGTCCACCTAATGATAATCAATCTGAATGGCAACTATGATTCTGAATTCACTTTTCTATAGGTACTAGGTATTAGGCATATCGGTTAGATACACTTCCAAATTAACGTGGCTTCATAATTTCATCAGAATAAATATCGGAGGCAAGGGTATGCTCCATTACAGTGCATGGCGTTGTCCTGTTAACGTCGTATATTGAATTGACCGTCATAATTTTGTGGAAACCTTTATTTGTTTTAGAGCGTGGCATCACTGAACAATGAATCGAAATCTGCAAGGAAAAGGTTCCTGCATCACCACATTTATATGGTCTTCTCTTCAATGCATCAATTGCAGCAACCACAGATCATATCCGGCATTCACAAGAACAAATTCCAATCAACCATGAACCTAGCGCACTGTCCTCTGCATTAGATCTACTGCAATACACTTGTTCTATCTTTCTGTTCTAAACCCGACAACCAAAAGTACCGAGAGAAAACCAGACATTATTTCTCCGGGGTCCTGTGTTACTAGGTGCAGTATGGCCCAAGTGAGGAGTGGGAAACACTGCAGCAGATCGATAGTTGACAGACTCCTAAGCGAACGCTTTTGAAGGGCAAAAAAGAAAACAGTAAAAGCTAGGCCAAACATGACCGTTAACTAAAGCTCTCAAATGGAAAATGAACCATGCAGTCCGACGGAAAAGAACAACTAAGAATAAAACGAACACCGCTAGCTAGCCTTCAGAGTGAGTGGACTCGACAGTCCAATTGGTTAGGCAACGCAGAGAAAAAAAAAGAGGCAGAGAAGCGTTGCTCTGTCCGAGACTGGAACTCGTACTACGAAGTAATGAGTGGAGCTAAACACTAGCACAAAGAATTAATAATTAGCTGACGCGTGTATATTCACGAGTGCAATTGCCCTCCACCGCCCCCCCCCCCCTTAGCCCGGATGATTGACTAGACCAAGATGTCCTTGCGTGATGCTGGTAGACAAGTGCCATGGTATTCACTACCAATATCGAAGCCAAAGACATCCACGTAGAGGCAGAAACAAGAGCTTTTACAGAGGTAGAGTGATCAAGTGATACCGTGAGACGGATCATGCACAAAATGAGAACCCTCCGATTGGAACTAATCGGACACGTGCTTCAACAATAAAACTAACACAGAACCCTTGAGCCTATCAAAATGAACTTAACAAACTTAAATAGAAAGCAACAGGAAACCGCATTACAAAAAACGAGTCCCTCAATAAAAACACAAGGAACTCAAACCATTAGTAACTATTTTTAAGCAACAATTAACCAAATTTCACTTCAGGAAACCATGTTGACTGTTGCGTATTCTACCAATGTCTCCATCGTGAACAATGATATCTAACATCATCCTGACCACTGAGTTCAAACCTATTTATCTACATTTTTTCAGCTTCTCTCACTTTTCCAAGTGTGGACTGACATTTGCAATTGCCCAGTCTTCCGGAAGCATTGCAGAATCTCGTGGTCCTTGTGAATTCATTAATGATGCTTTCCATATCTCTTCAGGCACGTTTTTCCTTTTCAGAATACTGTGTACACCCCGCAGTCCAAGTGACAAACCGCAGTCAGACTGTTTAGCTTCCCAAGACCCTTCCCTCTAGTAATGGTAACTTCACACACTGACAGCCGAAAATTCGTTGATAGTGCTGCTGTATTTCACGGTGAAATGAGATACAAAATGCTTACTCATCTGGTCCGCCAATATCTTGGACCCCAATCACTACATCTCCAGCATCGTTTTCCAGTTGTCCAAGAGACACTCTCGCCTCTCATTTTCATTTAATGAATCTGAAGAAACTTTTAGTATCCTCTTTAATACTATTATCTAGCGTACTTTGGTATTTCAACTGTGTTTTCTTAGTGAATTTTTGATTGCCTTCTGTTCTATTTAAAAGTTCCCCAATTATCTCACTTGCCACTATTTTTCCTCAATTTTAAATCCTCTCTTTTGCTTTTATGTTGGCTTCACTTCTCGTGTTAGCCACAGTAGTGTCATTTTTCCGTTAGAATACTACTTCCCCTTCGGTATTGCTTGTATCCTGTACCTTTCCATCTACTTCCAGAAATTCCAGCTATTGCTGCCCTGCCGTCAACCCTGCCAGTTGTTGTTTTCCAATGAATTGTGTCCACCTCCTCTCTAATATTTCCGTTGTAATTCTTTTTATTTTAATACTGATCCTGTTGCTTCATAGAACCGATCTTCCTTTACGATGTTGCAGATAATCTCTATCCTGCCAAGTTGCATGCTACAATATGCAAGATTAATCTAGTAGTCTACATAACAGTACGCTATTTGGGAGGTTGCAGAAGCTGTTCGTAATTTGTTTCGTGCATTTTTATCTTTATTATTTAATACCTGTCCCTCGATCTATCTATCCTTCTGTTTATTCTATGTTTCTTTACACGAAAGTTGCGTTTGTATTTTTGCAGATTTGTTTAATGGATCTGTAACACGCTGTAAGGTTTCAGTGCTAACGTAATTTCTTTCTTTTTTTTTGTAATGTTCTACCGCTAAGACAACAGTTTCTCTGTAGCAGCAATTTCTGGGTTATGACTAGAAATAACGGGGTATGTTAGCCAATGAGCGGGATGTTGTTCTTTTTCTGGAAGGCGGGAATTCGCGGTCTTTTGTGGGGACAGAGGAGGAGAGAAGACCGAATGGAGAGAGTTTGCGGACCGCCAGATGGAGTGGACTTGAAGGTCAGCGACGATTGGAGGAAGTCGATATTTGAAAGAACGACCTTATCAGTGAGCTCCAACGTTGCGCATTAGACGCTTTCATGAGAATGGGTCTTTTTTTTTCTTTCTTTTTTTCTTTACAGTCAAATTAACAATTATACATATTTTTACAAGGAAAGAACATTGTTATCAGAATTAATGGTCTATTTTAAGACGGATTGAGCATAGTGGACAGAGTGTTACACAACTGAAGTGATTTGGCTTCTCCAGTTGGTAATTTGCGGAATATTTCATCTGAAGTAGCTGCTCTTGCGGCTGGAAGTGAGCAGCTTCAGAATTCCAATCAACATTCTCTAACACACAATAGTTGCAATAATATGGCATGCCTCCTATATTTTATATCCACATGCTGAGTGTCGAGCGCTTAATGTACAAATCCATCCAAATGCGACGGATAAATGGTTGTACAATCAATGTTTTTTTTTTCATAAATTGTACCCAGTTGGACGAAAACAAAATCAGATTGATGCATTGCGGGGAAGGATTTTCAGTGTCGTGAAGCTCTCTCTCTGTAATTAAGCTGGATATTTCCTTAATAGATGAAAGAATATTCTAATTAACTGCTAGGGACAAAATAACGGATAATAAACTGAACAATAAAAGAATAAAATATTGACGTGGTGTAAGCTTGAACGCTGATGCAGGAAAGGGAATCGTGACATAAGATCCTCTAAACCATTTCGAACTGGAGAAAAAGAGTTAAGCATCCCTTTCTCGACTGGGTAATTGATTGCATGAAAATGCAACTTATACACTGGCGTTTCAATGTTCCATATGTTTCTGGACAAACATGGCAATCCGATATATCGGATATAGCATCAGTTTCTTCAGTTTTTCTCTGAATTTCTTCTGACTAACAGCATAAATAAACGTGTTGGTGCAACACCTCAGAAGCACAAGCATGTTTCCTGTTTCCTCCAGAATATACACCGGGTCATTATAACCCGTGCAAGAATAAGTATTAGTAATTCTATAATATATATAGGGAATTGTGTACGTCAGCCATAACAGGATAAAATTGGTGGAAATACTGAACAGTAAAACAATAGATTTCTTCCGATTCTGCATCTCAAGATCCGGACACGTCCCAGTCCTATTGTTGACCCACAAAGCCTTGTGGGCCTTACTCGTCACAAACGTGTATCTCACTGTCAGAACATTCAACAGCAGAATTATGAAAAATGGATGGAAAGGTGTTGTTATGTGACTGAAATAGGAAAATGGCTGCCATAGGGGTAAATGTGTAAAATATAGATCTTAATCGACAGTATCACGAAAAATTGTACAATTTGTAGAGAGGCTCCAGTGCAAAATACAAGGGAATATTCTTCAAGTAGCTGAATATTGACACCGTGCAAATAGTTACAACTGCAGTACTTTCAGTGCAATATATATTTTTTTAGCTTCTGGCAACAAATGGCGAAAAAACGATCAACTGTGAACACAACAGTTAGCCAGACGGAAGTGTCTGTGGTTGCAAATACGAGTAGTGTTTTGAAGCGGCATTTTGGAGTGATGGAGAGGTTATTTCCAGGGAAGTAAATTCCGACGATCCGATTGAAGATGAAGGCAAAATGACAACCTGCATATCCGCCGCTGCCATGTCCAAAAGGTAGCAGGTGATGCATTTGCAGAGGCCGCACTTCCCGCGAGACAGGACAATAATTGCCAGGATATTAACTGCAGAGGAGACATTAAAGTAAAAGAAAATAATGAAGCGCGGATAAATGGCAAACATAGACGCTTTAAGTTGCGCTATGGCCAGCCATCAGCAAAATGACTTGGACACAGCAAGGCTTCCCAGCCTTCTGCACTTTAGAGTGGATGTCGAGAAATGCACACGTGTTAATCGAAATTTCCACGCAAATGTTATTCTGCGAAACAAATACTGTTTGTGTTTGATCGTTTGACGGCAGTATTCCCGGACTTGGGTGGTGGTGCAACTGAAGTTTAAATCTCCTTAATTTATTTGTTTTAATCATCATTGTTACAGATATGTGAACTTCCCTTTCGAAAATTAGTTATATTGTGATTGGAATTAGAGACATATCTATTTATGGACTATAAATTCCAGATATGAAAATTACAAAAGATTTCGGAAACACTGAAAATTTCTGTGAACTAAATATTATTCGTAACCTCCAGCCTTCAAAGGGCGGTATTTAAAAAAAAAAATAGTACGCATCTCTCAAAATTCTCACACTTTGAGGCATGTATCTTTCTCCTTGCCACCATCGAGTAAAGGTACATGATCCTAATTAACCACTGGCAATGATATAGAACCAGCATCTTCCACTCAGCAGCCAGACATCTGAATGGTGCACGATCCCAAGAAAACTGCAGATGTTCCTATTTTTTTCTCTATAATGTGTGTAATTTTGTAGAATTTTGGGATTTCCAGTTTAAACCGGATTAGGATTCTGATCCACATTCTACTCCAGAGCATCTCTTTACTTTACGCTGTCCGAGGCCTGACTGCTTTTCGCTGCGTTCTGCATCTCCTGGAGTGGCCGCATGGGAACTGTTGCACGCCAACGGAACTTCCTAAACTGTTAAGCTTGCCTGGTCACTTCTTTAAAATGTGGGGAAAGCGAAGGACCCACAAGTGTTGCACTGCCGGAGAATGGATTGCAATCTGCCCACCACACTACTGCAAGCCTGATATATATATATATATAATCATATTTTAATCATAAATTATGGAAGAAAACCGATGTTACATTTAGAAATGATTGTCTGGGTCTTTATGTCTTTGTATCTATTCCAGGTTCCAAATGGATAACAATAAATGAAAATGAATGGAAATTTGCAATACCGATGAAATTATGATTTCCCTCGCCGTGTGGAACAACGATATGTAGTGTAACAGTATAGTGCCTGTCAGATAACTCTGTTTTCTTTAGCGAAAACGACAGTTAAAACCCAAAATAATATTAGAAACATTCAAATAAGTTTCGAAATTTGACATAAAATCTTGACATTAAGATCTCCCAATATATAATGGTTTGGGGGGAAAGAACAAAAAATGTTTTATAATAAATAAAATCTCTTAAATAGATACCAAGACATGCTGGAAAATCAACCGAATGTTCAAATATCTCAGGTACACTGCAGGATGGATTGTTCAGAGACATTGTGCAAAACGAAACCGTACAACAATGATTTCACAACTCCGGATATTATGATTTACCTGAAATGCCAACTGCGGCGAGTGTTGGATACCAGACGGCGTACACTCGACCCGATGGAGGCTCATGCATTTTCAGTCTGAGATTAGCAAATCTAATGTATTTTGAAATTTGTCCTGCAATATTTATACAGAGAGAGAGAGAGAGAGAGATTGGCAAAACCTCCAGGAATTAGTTGTGTAACATAATTACTGATGTAGTTCCACAACGTTCCACGGATAATTGGAGCTAATATGTTCCTGCCATCATAAACTTCGACTGAGGCCGCCAATTAAAATATTAGGAAAAACACTTGAAATAGGAAATTTTAGTCCCTTACAATTTCACAGGTAAACCCAGTAATACCTGAAAGAAATTAAAGACTTATTCTCTCGAAGACATTCGAAGGACATTGGTCCGATGTTGTATCTTATTGCTTCCGCGGAAAATAACATACAAAATCAACAGTAAAACCCACAGCAATTTTCCATACTTGAGAGTAGCGAATAAATATGCAATGCATATTGAAATAACGAGATATACAGGGAAATTTGTCGGTGCTTGCCATCTTGCAAGATAACGTTGATGCATAAGTACATCATGGTAGTACAGAGGTGAAAAAAAAACGAAACAAAACATTTTCTTTCCGAACATTTTCATTAAATGTGTTAAATTTTCAGTCCCCGTATTTGTCTGGTAGGGTACTGTGGATATCCAGAACCTCTCGGTGAAAATAAAACATATTCTTCTTTCCATGGTCGCTTTATTGTACTTCAATAATAGAGGGCAGACGATCTTCAGACTGCACTTTCTAACAGAAACATCTACACCTGTGTAGTCAATTTACATGGATCGAGACGTTAAGCATGCTGGCCGACATCGGTGAAAATCAATAGAAGACTTTCAAAATTATGTCAGAATATCTTTAGATTATGAGAACACTCAGTCCTCTATTATTGTCATTTAGAAATGCATACATGCATTAAGAAATGATACAATGCTTTTTTTTTTCCCCGAAGTGATATCACAGAAAACAGGAGAAACCAAAGACTAACACTAACAGAACCACATAATTATAACATATATTTACAGCAGTGCAAAACAATACCATAATTCGATGAGGAACCTTCATGGGCACGGTAAATAAAGTCTCAAAAATCCCCAAGACGATCGACTCCCGAGTCCTCGAGAGGCAAAAGGGAGAAACTCCCTGCCATAAACCTCCAGGCACCGTCAACTTGCCGATGCCTTGGAAGCAGCCGACCACAGCCGACAATGAGTCCATCCGTCCGAAAACTTCGAGCTTCCAACCAGCCCTCCGATACAGCCTCCCGAGCACCGTCCGCTGCCGAGCGTCTTCAACCTCACCCCGGCCGCTGAAACCGAGGACTTCTGGGTCTTCTGCTCCGGAGATCCCCGTTACCACACAGTAGCAGCGGCAAGAAGCGGGCATTTCAGAAGTTTCCAGATGTTCCTCAGTACTCTCACGTATCCCCACCGGCTGTCGCGTCGCCATCTTCTCCTCCTGCAGATGATGCAAGGATTAATGTTGTTCTTGATGTGTCGCAGATGGAGTTCAATTCTGGGAATATATTAAATGATAGGCTTCGTAACACAGAATGCAAGGTTAAAGTCAGGATTGTCAGTATTGCGGAGGAATAGAGGGATCTTGTGGCCCACGGCAAGAGATCACCTCAAAGTTTCAAAGGAAGTATGCATGCAAAGGAAAACAGTTTTGTCCATTATTAAACAGGTAATACATTCAAGGCTTGCGAGGTACTACAGCAATTCTATAAGTATATGGTTTGCTGCATACCTCGTGGGTATCTTGTGACTGTCTTATGAACATGATGTAATTGAGTAACTTGCGAGCATGATGGTCTTGTGAAGGTGGGATGATGTAGTTTTCCCCCGAGTGTGAGCGCACATGATGTAATTTTCCCGTCGGTGTGAGGTCACGTGATTGCATGTTCCCAACAAATATTAAAAAAAGGGGGAACCCCTGTAGTCTCGCAGTGAATTCAGTTGTTATGTTGGCTGCGTATTGGTTCATGAAGTAGTTTCGTTTTAAGGTGCAGTTTTTACTTTTTACTGCAAGGTACAAACAAATTGTACCGGCAGCTCGCCAATCGCTGACAGTTTTTGTCTGTTGCACCTTTGATTTACCTTTACAGTCTCGTATTGGAGAGTGAAGACCTCACTAAAGAACGGAAACACGAAGGATTGAGTAAATTTGGTGTCGTTTGGCGGTTTTAAAAATGATCGATCTTATTGAGTCTTCGTTCAGGAATAGTTTCCTGCATCTGAGATAACCCCTGGAAAATCAAGAATGTTTGTGCAGTGTTTACCCTCCAGGAAAAAGGTCAGTTCCTTTAAGCCGTTTTGTTTCCTTCGTCGTGAATTCTTTGGACACGGCATCTTTCGGCTGAGATCCGTAGGAACTCACGTCACCGAAGAAATCAGTTGTCAGGGAAGTCTATACTTTCTGCCTGTATAAATCACTGGGACTTTCGAATTTACCACTTTAAGACTGTTCGTATTTACCATTTTGAGTACTGTTCCACAGTTCGACTGTTTGTTAAATTGCCGTATAGCGGCTCACTTCCGATTAAGTTCGTCGTTTATTTGCTTTGTAATATTGTGGAGCAGTGTTTAATAACTGTTCATGTTTGTTTATAAAACCTGACTGAATACTATATTCATTGCTGCTGATGACATAATAGTAAACTGGGGTCTCATCTGCGAGTGTTTCGATTTTGAGCTTAAGTTTTTATTTTAAATTATCAATCTGATTTGGAAAAAGTTAATACCCGATTCTTTTGTTTGATTGGTCTGTGGGTGGTATTCGGCACCAATTAATATTGACGAGTTTATGGCATCGCCAAACTGGGAGGCATTAGTAAAGGCGAAAAGGGCAATGTACCCGAGATTGCGAGAAGGTTGGAACTCAAAGGAATTTTAAAGGTTATAACAAAGCCAGCAATTCGGAGAGAAACAGCGGCACACTGTGAAGACTCGGGTGACTTTGATGAAGAAGTGTTAGATATGTTTACAATGAGTAATCTAAGGACGCAGTTACATATCGAACAAATAAAGTTAAAGCAATTAAACTGATTTGGAACGAAGTCGATTATAAGCTGCAAATAAACAGAAGGAATTTCCAGCTAGAGAAGTAGATAAGCAGAGGGAGTTTGAGTTAGCGATGGAGAAATGAAAGTCCGGGAATCAGTTCTCTGGTTTTAGAAAATCGTTTGTTGCTAGTCGGAAGTAAATTGGCTCCTCCATTTAAAATGGCAGAAGTAGAAATGAGTTTCCAGCATTTTGAAACTATTGCTCTGATTTCAGCGTGGCCGGAAGATAAATGATCAGTGATGTTACAAAGTGTAATTAAAGTTAAACCACAATAAGTTTATACAGCTTTAACTGCTGAGCAAGCACTTGATTATAATATTGTGAAGCAGGAGATCCTGAAAGCGTATGAACTGATTCCGGAAGCTTATAGAGAAACATTTAGACATTTGAAGAAATCCGTGGAAAAAAGAACTTACGTGGAATATGCATACGATATAACTGTGTGTTTTGAGAGATGGGTTTCCTCTAAACATGTGAATGGGGAGTATAATAACTTAAAAGAGTTGATTTTACTGGAGGAACTTAAAAGGTGCGTTCCTGTTGACATAATGTCATAGTTGCAGGAGTCTGCAAAATTAGCTGATGAGTATACTTTAATTCATGTGATTAAACTTCCTCCGGGTAAAAATTAAATCAGAAGTGAGTGAGAAAGGTAAGAATGAAGGGAAACGTGTGAAGGAAAGACATTTTGGTCATATTTGTAATTACTGTAAGAAACCTGGTCATATAATAGCTAACAGTTTCCATTTGAAGATGAAGATGAAGGAGGCAGTCCCAGATGTTTGTGTGCAACATATTGAAAAACCTGTAAATCCACAGGATTAGAAAAATACAAATGAAGCTTTGTTACAGTCTGACCAAGTTAAGAGGGAATACGACCATTTTATAACCGAAGGGTTTTTAACCTTGAAAGAGGGATCCACTCCAGTGTCAATAAAAAATCATTTGGGATATTGGAGCTTTTCAGTCACTTATGTTAGACAGTGTTATAACGTTTAGTGATGAGTTTGACATTGGTGACGTTAACTATATACGAGTTGCTGGGAGTGCCTTTATGCCTGTATATTTGAATAGGGTAAATTTAAGGTCAAAGTTAGTTACAGGACCAGTTAAAGCAGGACTACAACCCAGTTTACCCGTGAGCGATGTTTTTGTATTGTTAGGGAATGTCTTAAGAGATGGACAAGATTTTCCTGAAGTGAATTTAACAATAAAGGCCATCTCTGATGAACCAAAAATGGATTCTAACACGGATTCCTCATGTGTTTTAACCAGAGCTATGGCCAAAAAGATTGTTGTGCAGGATGGGTCTGTTACTCATGACTGTCCGACTCAGGATTCGAATTTTGAGGATGTGTCAGATACTTTCTTATCTTCATTGTTTGATCAAGATTCTTGTAGTAAGTTTGACCATGAAGATTTGTCTCCGTCTCGGACGGACATGTTAGCAAGGCAGAGCAGAGACCGTGAGATTTTCAAATTAAAGGAACAAACTCTCCCAGATAGTGAAATTGAGAAATTGGCAGGAGGATATTATTTTGAGAAGGGAGTATTAATGAGGAAGTGGAGATCATCTACAATTACAGAAGTGAATAATTGGAAGTTAATCACCAGGTAGTAATTCCCAAAGTTTATCGGAAAGAGATTTTAACTATGGCTCATACTAAGCCCTTGGGTGGCCATCAAGGTGTGATGGACACTGAGAACAAGATTTTTAAACATTTTTGCTGGCCTGATTTAAGAAAAGACGTGGCTGCATTTTGCCGAATTTGTCATAGTTGTCAAATTGTGGGTTAACCTAATCAAGTTACTCCAGTGACCCCACTGCAACCTTTTTCCTGCATTTGGTAAACCGTTTTCCAAAATTATTGTAGATTGTGTAGGCCCATTGCCAAACACCAAAACTGGCCATCAATATTTGCTGACCATCATGTGCACAGCCTCTAGGCTTCCAGAGGCAATACCACTCAAAAATATAATGGCTAAAAATGTAATAACGGCTCTCATAACATTCTTTATTGTTTTGTGTTACCTGTGGAAATGCAATCTGATCAAGGTAGTAATTTTATGCCTGATTTGTTCCACCAGATAGCTTATAAACTGTGTGACGAAGGCCCCGCACTAACTACGGACGGCATATGGTGCACGCGGTAAAACACTCATCCCCAGCAGTAATAGTGACTGGGTGTGAACCAGAGGTACTGCATGTAACTGTCTCATATAGAGGCAGCAGCAACCTGCACAGGTGTGCTGATGGTGGAGGATACCATTTTTAATTGGATAATTGAGTTAATTAGCTTTTGGTTGGTCTAGGAGGAGGGGATTAGCAGATATAAGCCTCAGTTTTTGTCCTAATTTGAGGTAAATAAAATCACCTCAATCTAGTTTTGCGACTCAAGCCATCTTGTATTTATTTTCTTAAACAATTGACCCATTGTATTTTTGTGACAGCTTGAGCCAAACAGATTACCTCGTCTGCCTACTATCCAGAATCGCGATGAGCCTTGGAGAGATTTCATTCTGCCCTCAAAACTATGATTAGGATGTATTGTATTGAAAATGAAAAGGATTCGGATGAAGGCGTACATTTACTTCTATTTGCAGTACAGGGGTCAGTGCAGGAATCCGTAGGTTTTAGTGCTTCTGAACTTGTGTTTCGACATAGACTTAGAGGACCTTTGGCCTTGGTAAAAGAACAATGGATTAATAAAGACGTACAGACTAATTTGCTGGATTGTGTTCTGAAATTAATTTATTTACCTTAAGGGTAGGGAATGGAAGCAGTATTTAGGGCAGTTGAATGCTAGGTGTGCAGTATGTGGGAAGTCAGAGAGAGCACAATTGTCCATGAGGACTACACCTGTAAAAGGTGCATCCGGCTGCAGCTCCTGACAAACCGAGCTGGGGAATTGGAGCTGGAGCTGGATGAATTTTAGATCGATCAGGAGACAGAGCCAGACATAAACAGGAGTTACAGAGATATAGTCACCACTAAGAGTCAGGAGACAGGTAGCTGGGTGACTGTCAGGAGAGGGAAAGGGAATAGACCGAATGAGCAGAACACCCCCGTGGCCGGTCCCACCAATAATAAGTAGAAGTTTATCGTATTGGATACTGTTGATGGGGACGACCTAACAGGGACAATTTGCAGTGGTTGCGTCTCTGTTTCCGAGACTCGACCCACAGCTCAGAGGGGAAGGAGAAAAAAAGAGGAGAGCAGTAGTGATAGGGGTTCGATAGCTAGAAGGACAGATAAGAGGTTCTGTGGAAGAGATCGAGAAGCCCGAATGGTCTGTTGCTTCCCTGGTTCCAAGGTCCGCGATATCCCGGATCGATTTGTTGGTATTCCCAAGGGGAGGCGGACGGTGAACAGCTGGATGTCCTGGTACGTGTAGGGACCAAAGACGTGGGTAGGAAGAGTGAAGAGGTTCTGAAAGGTGAGTTCAGGAAGTTTGGCGCCAATTTAAAGGCACGACCTCCAAGATAGCAATCTCAGGATTGCTACCAGCGCCACGTGCTGGCGGGTTTAGAAATAGTAATATAGCGCCGATCAACACGTGGCTGAAGACATGGTATAGGAGGGAGGGCTTCAGATTTATAGATAATTGGACAGTTTTCCAGGGAAGGTGGGACCTGTTCCGGCAGGACGGTTTACATCTGAACTGGAGGGCGACAAACATTCTTGCAGGTAGGTTTGCTAGAGAGGCTGCGGTGGATTTAAAATAGACACAAGCGGGGAGACAAGGAGACCAGAGTGTGCGAATAGATGTAGGTGAGAAGGAAGAAATAGGAGATAGTAATGTTCTTTGCAGCATTAGTGATAAACAGAGAGTAAGAGTGGAACAATTCTAAATGCATTTATTTTAATCTTAGGAGCATTGTAAAAGAAAATGGACGAGCTCAGAGCATGGATTGATAGCTGGAAGTATAATGTTGTAGCTATTAGAGAGACATAATTGTACGAGGGGTGTGATTGGCAACTAAATATTCCTGAATTTCTTTGCTTCAGGTGTTATAGAATCTGCGGGACAACACGGGGAAATATTGCATTCCTTGTCAGAGAAAATATTACACCGATGCTCTGGCAGGATAGATGAGAGGACTCGGCTAGGTAGGCTATTTGAGTGTAATTGAGGAATGGAAAACGTATAGTAACACTTATAGTGGTGTATTATTTACAACCTAATTGGTGCGATAATTGGAGGAGAAAATTTGTAAGGAGATAGCAGGTATTTGTAGTAAAAACAAGGTTGCCATTGTGGGAGATTTTAATTTTCCACACATAGATTGGGAAGCCCATATTATAAAAGGGCTGGATGGTTTGGAGTTCGTAAAATGTGAGTAGGATAGTTTGTTGCAGCAACTCATAGATGTACCAACCAGAGAAAGAACAGTGTTGGATCTCCAGTTAGTGAATGAGATAGGTCAGAGTAGCACTTCGGGTCCAGTGATCTCAATGCCATTAGTTTAAATATAATTAAGGAGAAGGATAGTTCGGGACCCAGGGTTCGGATTTCTGATTGCAGAAGGGCTAACTTTAAGAAACATAGAAACATAGAAACATAGAAAATAGGTGCAGGAGTAGGCCATTCGGCCCTTCGAGCCTGCACCGCCATTTATTATGATCATGGCTGATCATCCAACTCAGAACCCAGCCTTCCCTCCATACCCCCTGACCCCTGTAGCCACAAGGGCCATATCTAAATCCCTCTTAAACATAGCCAATGAACTGGCCTCAACAGTTTGCTGTGGCAGAGAATTCCACAGATTCACCACCCTCTGTGTGAAGAAGTTTTTCCTAATCTCGGTCCTAAAAGGCTTCCCCTCTATCCTCAAACTGTGACCCCTCGTTCTGGACCTCCCCAACATCGGGAACAATCTTCCCGCATCTAGCCTGTCCAATCCCTTTAGAATCTTATACGTTTCAATCAGATCCCCCCTCAATCTTCTAAATTCCAACGAGTACAAGCCCAGTTCATCCAGTCTTTCTTCATATGAAAGACCTGCCATCCCAGGAATCAATCTGGTGAACCTTCTTTGTACTCCCTCTATGGCAAAGATGTCTTTCCTCAGATTAGGGGACCAAAACTGCACACAATACTCCAGGTGTGGTCTCACCAAGGCCTTGTACAACTGCAGTAGTACCTCCCTGCTCCTGTACTCGAATCCTCTCGCTATAAATGCCAGCATACCGTTCGCCTTTTTCACCGCCTGCTGTACCTGCATGCCCACTTTCAATGACTGGTGTATAATGACACCCAGGTCCCGTTGCACCTCCCCTTCTCCTAATCGGCCACCATTCAGATAATAATCTGTTTTCCTATTTTTGCCACCAAAGTGGATAACTTCACATTTATCCACATTAAATTGCATCTGCCATGAGTTTGCCCACTCACCCAACCTATCCAAGTCACCCTGCATCCTCCTAGCATCCTCCTCACTGCTAACACTGCCACCCAGCTTCGTGTCATCCGCAAACTTGGAGATGCTGCATTTAATTCCCTCATCCAAGTCATTAATATATATTGTAAACAACTGGGGTCCCAGCACAGCCTTGCGGTACCCCACCTGCACCGCCTGCCATTCTGAAAAGGTCCCGTTTATTCCCACTCTTTGCTTCCTGTCTGCTAACCAATTCTCCACCCACACCAATACCTTACCCCCAATACCGTGTGCTTTAAGTTTGCACACTAATCTCCTGTGTGGGACCTTGTCAAAAGCCTTTTGAAAATCCAAATATACCACATCCACTGGTTCTCCCCTATCCACTCTACTAGTTACATCCTCAAAAAATTCTATGAGATTTGTCAGACACGATTTTCCTTTCACAAATCCATGCTGACTTTGTCCGATCATTTCACCGCTTTCCAAATGTGCTGTTATCACATCCTTGATAACTGACTCCAGCAGTTTCCCCACCACCGACGTTAGGCTAACCGGCCTATAATTCCCCGGTTTCTCTCTCCCTCCTTTTTTAAAAACTGGGGTTACATTAGCCACCCTCCAATCCTCAGGAACTAGTCCAGAATCTAACGAGTTTTGAAAAATATCACTAATGCATCCACTATTTCTTGGGCTACTTCCTTAAGCACTCTGGGATGCAGACCATCTGTCCCTGGGGATTTATCTGCCTTCAATCCCTTCAATTTACCTAACACCACTTCCCTACTAACATGTATAAGATGCGAAAGGATTTATAAGGAGTCGATTGGGACAAATTATTTTGCGGGAAGGATGTAATAGAGAAGTGGAGGTCATTTAAAAGTGTAATTTTGGGGATACAGATCTTTATGTTCCTGTTAGATTGAAAGGAAAGGTTAAACGTTTGAGAGAGCCGTGGGTTTCAAGGGATATTGGAAACTTGGTTCCGAGAAAGAGAGATATCTGCAATAAATATACGCAGCATAGAGTAAATGAGGTGTTCGATGAATATAAAGAATGTAAAAAGAATCTTAAGAAAGAAATTAGGAAAGCTAAAACAAAGATACGAGGTCGCTTTGGCAAGTAAGATGAAAATAAATCTAAAGTGTTTCTACAGTTATATTAATAGCAGAAGGATATTGAGGGGTAAAATGGTTCCTTAGAGAATCAAGGTGGACATCTATGTGTGGAACCAAAAGACATGACGGAGATTTTGAACAATTTATTTTCTTCGGCATTCACTAAGGAGAAGGTTATTGAATTGTGTAAGGTAAAGGAAACGGGGAGGGAAGTTATGGAAACTATGAAGATTAATGAAGAGAAAGTATTGGTGCTTTAAAAGAATATAAAAGTGGTTAAGTCTCTGGGTTCTGACAGGATATTCCCTATGACCCTGAGGGAAGTTAGTGTGGAAATAGCAGGGGCTCCGATAGAAATATTGCATATGTCATTAGAAACGGGGATGGTGCCGGAGGATTGACGGTTGCTCATGTTGTTCCATTGTTTAAAAAGGGTTCTAAGTGTAAACCTATCAACTATGGGTCTGTATGTTTGACGTCAGTGTTGGCTAAATTAATAGAAAATATTCTTACAGATCGTATATATAATTATGTACAATGTCTGAGTAGGAACAGTCAACATGAATTTGTGCGTGGAATGTCATGTTTGCCAAAACGTATTTAATTTTTTTTGAAGAGATTACTAGGAAAGTTGACGAGGGTAAAACGTTGGATGTTGTCTATACGGACTTCAGTGAGGCCTTTGACAAAGTTCCACACGGAAGGTTAGTTAGGAAGGTTCAATTGTTAGGTATTAATATTGCAGTAGTAAAATGGATTCAACAGTGGCTGGATGGGAGACGCAAGAGTGTAGTGGTGGATAGCTCTTGGTCAGGTTGCAGGACGGTGACTAGTGGTGTGCCTCAGGGATCTGTACAGGGTCCAATGTTTTTTGTCATTTACATTAATTATCTGGTTGATGAGGTGGTAAATTGGATTAGTAAGTATGCAGATGATAGCAAGATACGTGGCGTTGTGGATAATGTAGTAGGCTTTCAAAGCTTGCAGAGAGATTTAGGCCAGTTAGAAGAGTGGGTTGAAAGACGGCAAATGGAGTTTAATGTTGATAAGTGTGAGGTGCTACATTTTGGTAGGACTGATCAAAATAAGATATACATGGTAAATGATAGAGAATTGAGGAATGTAGTAGAACAGGTGCAGTACCATCAGTTTGGAGGAAACCCAAATGAAACATAAGATGTTGCTCCTCCACCCTGAGGGTAGCCGAATCTTTACAGAAGAAAAGCCCATGTGCCGAAATTTCTGAAGGAAAATGGGAATTCTAATGAAATTTTTTGACTACCGGGAGTTTCCTTATTGTCTGCCGGTACGGTGGAGAACGACAACGCAGTCTCCCAATATACAGGAGGTCTCACTAATGTGGAGGAGAATGCATACGGAGACCCCAAAAATAGACGACCCAAACAGATTCTCAGTTGATGTTTTACCTGACTTGAATGGACTGTTTGGGGCCCTGAATGGAGGTGACGGAGGAGATGAATGGAGAGGTATTGCACGTCGGCCGCTTTTAGGGAGAAGTATAGGGAGGGAGATAAGTGGGGAGCGATGAATGCACAACGGAATCAAGGAGGATGTTATTTAGTGGAGAAGAAAATGCTGAGAGTAGTAATGCATCTACCATTAAGCAAAACTTTTTTTTTGCAACTGGCGACCTTCGAAATCTGTTGATGGGCTAATGGGAAGCAGCATCAAAAAGAAATAACAGCATTGTACCTTGAAATGCAGTATAGGCTTGCCAAAAATAAATAAATAAATAAATAAAACAAAGTAAATAAATAAATCAAAAAATTAAAAAAGAAAACGAACAGCAAAGTACAGTGCAATATCGCGTGAGCATTCCGGTTACCTGCGCGAGTGCAATGTATTCAGTAACAAAATAACTGTAATGACAAAAAAAACAACAATAGCAAAAGAGTATACAACGATGATAATACCAGCATTGTGAATTTACACACTTTCAAAGAAACAGAGTTAACTTTTATTGAACAGTCAATAATATTACAACACTTAGGGATTGCCGCTGGTTTGGACCCGCAATTTGAAATCTCATGACAGTTTCTTTGGCATTTATTCTGTATATTTCATGAAGCAAATTGATTGTCGTAGTTAATGAGAATTCAAGGTCGAGTTAATTTGCATTACAATGCATATATACGCACAGCAAAGCTTACCGGCAGATGTTTATAGGCACAGTGCATCATAAGGCAGCCAACTAAATAAGAATAATTTGTACGTGCACTTTAAGAAAGAGCAAAAGTCCCAGCACACAGTATCAGAAGCAAGACGTATAAACTTAGAGTGTGGAACAATACGTGGAACTGTGATGTTAAAACTTGGAAATCTGCAGCACATTACAGGCCCCATGGCTCGCAGTTTAATGCCCATCATGAAACGTACTCGAGGAACTACCTGGATTTCCCTACTGCATAGGCATCTATTTTTCGAAGCTCTAAGTACTAAAAGTCTATGAAAAGACCCTATTGTATCCGTATCTCCTTCCTTCGTTGGCGGTGCATTTCACTCACCCACCAGATTCTGTGTGACGAAATGACCCCTTGACTGCTCCCTTGTACTTACATTCAAGCACTGTAAAACTGTAGTCCTCGTGTCAGCCGTTTCAGATCTGGGGGAAAAAAAAAGTCTCTGGCTAAGCACACATCAATACTCCTCATAATCTTCTACACCTCTGTTGTTTCACGGATCATTCTCCGTCGCTCCAACGAGAACAAGCCAAGTTCGCTCAACCTATTCTCATAAGACATGCTCTCCAATACCGGTCACAGCCTTGTACGTATACGTTGCATTCTCTCTATCCACATCCTTCCAGTAATGAGGTGACCGGAAATATAGAAACAGAGAACCATGGAAAACCTACAGTACAATACAGGCCCTTCGGCCCACGATGCTGTGCCGAACATGTCCTCACTTTAGAAATTACCTAAGGATACACAGAGCCCTTTGTTTTTTCTAAGCTCCAAGTACCAATCCAGGAGTCTGCTGAAAGACCCTATCGTATCCACTTCCACCATCGTCGCTGATAGCCCATTTCAGGAAAATCACCAGTCTCTGCGTTAAAAAAAAAACAACAGCTTACCCCCAATATCTCCTCTCTACCTACTTCCAAACACCTGAAATCATGCCCTCTTGTGTGAACTGTTTCAGCCCTTGAGAAAAGCCTGTACATATCCACGCGATGAAAGCATCTCATCACCTTATACACCTCGATTAGGTGACCTGCCATCCTCCATCGCTCCAAGGTGAAAAGGCAGAGGTCACTCAAGCTATTCTCATAAGCTATGATCCCCAATTCAGGCAACATATTTCGTAAGTCTCCTTCGCACATTTTCTACGGTTTCCATAACCTGCTTGTAGTGAGGTGACCAGAACTGAGCACGGTACTCTAGTGGCCTGTGACCAGGGTTCTATATAGCAACGACATTATGCTTTGGCTCCAAAACTCAATCGTATGGTTGATGAATGTCAATGCACTGTATGCCTGCTTAACCACGGAGTCAACCTGCGCAACCGATTTGAATGTCCTATGGACTCGGATCCCAACATCCTTCTGATTCTACAAACTGCTAAGAGACTTACCATTATTGACATCATATGTGACTTAACAAAATGAACCACATCACACTTATCTGGGGTGAACTCCATCTGCCACTTCTGAGCCCTGTTTTACAGCATATGGATGTCCCGCTGTAATCTCTGACAATCCTCAACCCTATCCTTAACACCCTCAAGCTTCGTGTCATCAAATAATTTACCACTTCCTCATCCAGGTCATTTAGAAAAATCACGAATACAAGGGGTACCAAAACAGATCCCTGAGACACACCACTGTTGAATGACATTCATGCAGAATGTGACCGGTCTTCAACCACTCATTGTCTCCAATGGGCAAGTAATTCTTAATCCAGAAGGCAATGCCCCCTTGTATCCCATGCCTCCTGACCTTCTCAGTAATCCTTGCGTGGAGTAACTTATGAAATGCCTTCCTGAAATCCATATACATCTACCGGTCTACCTTCATCAATATGCATATTCGAATCCGAAAAAAAAGACAAATCGATCAGGCTGGTAAGGCACGACATGCCTTTGGAAAAGCCATGCTGACTATTTCTAATCATATTTTGCCTCTCCAAATGTTCATAATTCCTGCCTGTCAGGTTCTTTTCGATCAACCTACCAACCACTGAAGTAAGTCTCACTGGTCTATAATTTCCTCGGGCTATTTCTTCTCCATTTCTTCAATTATGGAACAACATCCGCAACTCTACAATCCTCTGGAACCTATCCTGTCCCCAGTCATCGTGCAAAGATCAGACATGACAAGTCAGAGGCTCAGCAATCTCTTCTCTCGCCTCCCAAAGCCTGGGGCACATCTTGTCCAGTCCCGGTGACTTATCCAACTTGATGCTTTCAAAAGCTCCAGCACATCCTTTCTTAATGTCTACGTCCTCAAGCTTTTGAGTCAGCTGTAAGTCATCTCTACAATCGAAATGATCATTTTTCTGTAGTGAATACTGAAGCAAAGGATACATTAAGTACTTCCGCAATCTCCTCTGGTTCCATACACACTTTTCCACTGTCACACTTGATTGGTCCTATTCTCTCACATCTATCAAGCGAATTCTTCTCAGTTAATAACCTCTTCATGGAATTGTTAAAACTGCTGCATAGGAGCAAGCCCTTCTGGTTCGAATGTCTGCGATATATAAGAAACAATGTTCGACTAAAGTCCATCTGCTGCACGTATTTCATATTTTTAGAACTTGCCTCATATTTAAGTGCCAAAGTAACGGGCTAGAAAGCCCCTCCATCTTACAGTCCTGTAGCAAAAATATTTACAGCCGAGCCCTCTGTGTAAAAGAAAATTACTTCTCCGCATAATCCTACATTAACTGTCGACGTCAAGTTTATCGCATGGTTTCTGCCACGTGATTATTTATTATACTTGCTGGAAACAGTGGAATAAACTTACAAATAAGAAGGAATCCTTACATACAATTGAAATGCTGACCTTACCAGCCGAATCGCATGTTATTCCATCGTGGGTCCTGCTACGTAGTCTGAAGCTGTAAGTAGTTCCATCGTGTTTGTTGATTTTATTCATTCGTACTGCACACTTCTTCTGCGTTAAGCCACCCGTAAATTCACTCGGCTGCTTGCTAGTTTGTTGGGTCTATTCGGAGATTCGCTGGAGTTGCAAATAACCGACACTCGCTTGCCAAGAGAATCACCACCCCCTTTCAACCACCGAGCGCATTCTGTTCCATATCCCTTCCGTTAATTAAATTTACAGGAGATCTCAGTACAGGATCCATACACTGCCAGTAAATTTCCCGGAACATTCATAGGAACGCATAATTTATGGGCAGCGAATAAAAAAACAAAAACAAACAAAAAAAACGAAACTGGAAAGACCTCTGCTGGAGTTCTTTAAAAGCATAGCCAGTGGCATAGACAAAGGAGAATCGGTAAATTGCGTGTACATAAATTTTCAGAATGCCTTTGTCCAGGTGCCAGAAATGAGGCCATACAGGATGCGAGGCCATGGTATTCATTAAAGATGCTAGCATGGATAAAGCAGTGTCTGACGAGAAGGAGGCAATGTGGAGAAATAAGGGGAGTATTTTCTGCTTGATTGCCGTTGACTAATGGTGCACCACAGAGGTCTGAGTTTTGCCACTTCTTTTTACGTTAGATGTCAACGATTTCATGACGGATTTCTGGGAAATTTTGCGGACGCTATTAAAATAGGTGGAGGAGCATACAGTTTTGACAAAATACAGCGGCGAGAAAAGGACTTGCACAGATTAGGAAAATGAGCAATGAAGTGGAAGATGGAATACTCTACCGTGGTGTACAGTCATACAATCTGGTAGAAGAAGAAAAAAAGGTTTACTACTTTTCCTGCAGAGAGGATAAGAATCAAAACAAGAAAAAGGCGGTGTATGCTTTGCGAGTATTTGATCAGAATTCCCAACATATTAATTTGCATTTTGGGTCGGTTGTGAGGAAGCCTAATGTGGTCAGTATTCTTCTGCAGAGCACTAGATTATGAAACGAATATATGACATTGAGGTTTTATAGAGCACTGGTGATACTGGCAGAATATTGTGAGCAGTTTCTGAGCACATCTCTCCGAATGGATGTACTGGCCATGGAGAAGGTTCAAAGGATGTACATGAACATTATTCCGAGATTAAACGGCTCATCACATGAGCAGTGTTTGATGGCTCTGTGCAGGAAAATGAGGGATGGCCCAACTGATAGCTATGAAATGATGTATGTCCTCCGTAGAGTAGATTTATACAGGATGATGCCTATGTTGGGAGAGTGTAGGCACAGGAAACACAACCTTAGAGAAGAGGGGTTTCCTTTTAGAATGAGGAGAAGGAATTTATTCAGGCAGAGAGTAATACATCTGTGGAAAACGTTGGCATATGCTGCTGTTGAGGCCTAGTATTCACGTTTGTTTTTGGGAGACATTCATAGATTCTTGATTTGTCAGGGCATGAGTCGATTCGGGAAGAAAACAGAAGATTAGTTCTGAGAGGGAAAATGGATCCGCCATGAAAAAAATAGCCGAGGAATTTTGAAGGGCTAAATAGTCTAATTCTGCTCCTGCACCTTGTGGTCTTATGTTCTTATTGTCTAACTTGCAAATAAAATGAACAGTAAACCACTACGCTCAGACTCAGTACAATATTGTCTGGCGGACAGAAGACACGGAAATAATCTAGCCGACTCCCGAGCTGACTATAATTAAATGAAAACTTTACAAATGCAATTCCGTTTATGTGATTAAAAACATACCTTTTGTGTAAATGAGCAGTTCAACCGACTCGAAGTGTTTTATGGCTGTGTGCAGTTCAAGGACAAAGAAGAACGCCATCAGTTCTATTCCAGACCGGAGCTCGTCTGTTTTGTGTGAAAGGTGATTTTCTTTCATCGCTTGTTGAATTATGAGTTCGGTTGCCTCCCAATCACACGGTGCGCTGATCTCTCAGTCAGTAGTATCCTGACACAAATGTTATTGCGACCTTTGTAAAATAAACTTGTTATCTAATTAAATTACCAATTCCAGAATCATTCTTGTCATTCTGCAGTTGAAGCCCTGTTCTCAAGCTCAGACCACGCAACTTTTAGCGATTAAGATACTGAAAAAGGAAATGGGTTGTAATAAATTGAAATCTTTAAAACAAGTCATCCAGTATGAATTTTAGGAGCCAATATCTCATAAATTTTCTCTTCTGTTACGATGACAGTTAACTGTCCAATTGTGTGCTTGTGGTTTACTGCGCTAAAGCTTCCTGTGGAATGTCTACTTTGCTCCTTTCTTTTGCAAGGTGTCGTTGTAGGTTGGAGTTTTCACACACGTAGATACGCCGCAGAACGCAGCGGTCTGTGTGCTCACATCGGAAGTTTGACAACTATGCGTGCTATGTCGTAGAAGTATATGTGGCCCACCGAAACCAATTCATAGGGTGGAGAGCCCTCATGTGTTCTAAGAAAATGCTTGTTAATGATCGAGGAGAATGGCTAGTGGGCAGAACGGCGTTCATGAAAGTAATCCTAACGCTATTCAACGCGTCAGTCATCTGTAGAAGGAAGTGGGCAGACAACTTGTCAAATCAAATCCATAATTACGACTGGATAGGAACAGAGAGGTTTTTTTTCAACTAAGCAGCTGAAAAAAATCTGTCTGGCTATATATAACCTTGTTTACAGGACGAAACATTATTTTAATTATAATAGTGTACCGATGAAATGCGTGAAACGCTCTGCTTTCCTTGGCTGCGTAAGTCCAGGAAAGAACACCTCCGGCCCCGTCAAACTTACGAGATTTGTGTGGATGTTGTGTCTTTTGTTACCCTGTTTCAAATTAATGTCACGAATAAACAGATAGCACATGTATACGATTAAATAAATTATAGTTTTGAATCTGAATTGAAGGATTAGTAAAGAATAACAACAAGGTGAGGGCTCCTTTTAATTAAACTGACAATTTTGCACAAATTGGAGCTCATCTTGAAATTTTCTGCCTCTAACGCGCTGGGGCCTCGGTCATTTCATTTTTTTATTAATTATTATTGAAAATGATCGACAAAATATATTAAAATAATCAAGTCAACATATCAGCTAAGAGAATATCAATAATAATAATAATAATAATAATAATAATATTAATAATAATAATAATAATTTAAAAAATAAAATTTTAAAGCTTTTTTTTGGAAAAAAAGAAAGAAAGAAAAAAGAGCCCCTACTAAATAAAATAATAAAAAAACGTACTAACAAAAAAAAAAGGAAAAAAAAAACCACATTTGGAATACAAACCCGGAGCTATACGCCCTACAAGCTTCCATGAAAAAAAAAAGGACGTCAATCCGCCACCCAAATCTATTTACCCAAGAATCAGAAGAGAACCGTCTTAATTAACTCAAATCAAATGATGATAGCGGACAAAAGAGCCCCACCTTTTTTTAGAGTGAAATCGAGGATCAAAAGTTCGACTTATGATTTTGTCCAAACCAAGACATAGCATCATCCGAGAGAACATTATATTAAAGTGGGAACAGAAGCATCTTTCTATTTTAATAAAATATCCCGTCTAGCTAATAACGTGACAAATGCAATTACGTGTTGGTTTGACATAGAAATACGATGAATATTTTGAGGCATTATACCAAACAAAACTGTCAATTTCTTGTAAATTAATTTTTAAAGCTTTAGAAATTGAAGATAAAATAAAATTCCAAACGTTTCAATACAGAACACGATGACAACATGTGTCAATGTAAATTATTTTTTAAAGCTTTAGAAATTGAAGCAACAATAGATTTCCAAACATGTTTCAATACAGAATACGACGAAAACATGTGTCAATGTAGTTATCTCAGTTTAACATCTATCACACTGACGTTTAACATTGGGGAATATTTGAGACAGTCTCTCCCTTGTCAGATAATAACGATGTACAATTTTAAATTGAATTTGCGAGAGGCTGGCGCAAATCGAAAAAGAGTTAACCAACTTCAAAATTCGCAACCAATCCTCTGTTATCAAGGTCATGTTAAGCTCTCCTTCCAAATCTTTCTTAATCTTAAGTAAAGGATATTTATCCATTTTGTAATATTAAATTATAAATTTCCCCAATAAAACTTTTCACTGAAGGATTCATTTTAAAAAAATAATGTCTAACTGGTCATAACATTGTATATATTGAAATTTGCATACATATTGTTGTAAGAAACGTCTGACATGAAGACATTGCAAGCAGTGTGAGGATCAGAGAGAGTATTTAGTTACTAATTTCTCAAAGGACATCATTCGGCCTTCTTGGAACAGATCCATGAAGGAATAAATTCCTTTATTCCTTCAAAGAGAAAAGGTAGGATCACTAAGTGACGGTTTAAATAAATAGTTTCGATAAAATAAACTAAGAAGGTTATTTTTTTAAGATTAAAAAACTTACGAAACTGGTACAAAATTCGTAATGACTGCTTAATCATAGGAGTTATATTTAAAATATAAAATTTAGATAGCTGTACAGATAAGGAAGCTCCTTATAACGAACTTAAGTAAACTTATTTCACAGCTTTCAATTCCAGATCAAGCCATGGTGGTCGTTCATTTTTATCGGTCCAATATAACCAAGAACACGCATTATATATATTAACCGTCCATAATACATTCTTAAATTAGGCAAATCAAGACTTCCAACCTTTTTTTTTTATTGAATTATTGTAAATCACTGTTTCCAACTTTTGGTCTTTCATTATTCAAAACAAAAGATGAAATAATAGAATCTACCTGATCAAAAAACTTCGTAGCTAAAAAAAAGGAATATTTTGTAATACATTTTTTTTTGGTAAGAACATGATTTTAACTACATGAATTCGACCGACTAACCAAATTGTAAGTGGACTCCATATAGAAAATAATTGCATCAGAAAATTCACTAAGGGAACCAAGATAGCCCTAAAAATGTATCCATAATTTTTTACAGATGATAATACCTAAATATTTTTTTTTAAATCCGTAAATTTAAAAGGAAAGTCATCATACATAGAAGTAGAATCATTTAAAGGTCATAATTCTCTTTTATGCAGGTTTAACTTACATCCTGAAAACTTTTCAAATGTATTTACTAATTTCTATAAACTATGAATTGATTCTTCAGGATTCGAAACATAAACTAAGAGGTCATCATCATTACGGGAAAGCTTATGAATAGTCCCATTTAAGGAAATTCCTTGAATATCTTTAGCTTCACGAAGTGCAATAGCCAAAGGCTCTAGCATCAAATTAAATAACAAAGGACTGAACGGATATCCTTGTTTGAAATCCCGCGAAAGTCGGAAAAAGGGGGATCTGCAGATATTAGTAAAAACAGTGGCAATACGGTTTTTATGTATCATTGTAATCCACTTAGTAAAATTTAGTACCGAAGCTAAATTTCTCTAAAACGTTAAATAAATATTTCCATTCAACTCTAATAAATGCCTTTTCAGCATCACGAGAAACATCAAGAGTTTACGAGAGGGATGAGTATAAATCAGTTAGCGGCCTGCGTGTGTTAGACTAGGAATAACGGTATTTTATAAAACCTGTTTGGCCCTGAGAAATACGTTAGCTAGTACATTATCCAACCGATTAGCCATTATTTTTGAAAGAATTTCAGCATCCACATTTAAAAATGAGATTGACATGGTCTGGTCCGAGAAGTCTGCTTTCCGGTTAACGGTCCGATCCGTGGATTCAGGACTCCGCGTATTGCAGCTCTCCCATTTTTGGTTGAGTTAATCATAGGCACCTGATTCCCATCTTGTAGCTTGGAATATCAGTAGCCTTGGAGACAACTGTGGGCTGCTAGATTGTCTTGTCAAGATCCCTTGGGAGCAACGTGCCGGTGGAAGGCTGGAGCAACCGATTGTCATCTTTAGGCCGCGTTAGAGAGCCACCGCTTCATGGACCCTTGCTGTCGGTAGTTGGAACTGTCTTTGCGTTATGGACTCGGCTTTTTTCCTGGGCCAGCTGAGTGGCTGCCAGCTACTCCGTGTTCGGTAAGCATCCGGCTGTTTCAGGCATCCTCAAGACCCCAGGCCTGTCTCCAAGCTCAAGCCTCAAGACCTCAGGCTTGTCTCCAACCTCCAGTCTCAAGAACCCAAGGCTGTTTCCAAGGCTCAAGACTGAAGATCCCAGGGCCGTCTCCAAGTTCAAGTGTCAAGACTCCAGGCTTGTAACCAAGATCAAGCCTCCAGACCGCAGGCCTGTCTCCAAACTCAAGCCTCAAGACCTCAGGCTTGTCTCCAACCTCCAGCCTCAAGACCCCAGGCCTGTCTCCATGCTCAAGCCTCAAGACCCCAAGCCAGTCTCCAAACTCAAGACTCAAGACTCAAGACCCAAGGCCTATCTCTAAGCTCAAGCCTTAGGACCCCAGGCCTGTCTCCAAGCTCAAGCCTCAAGACCAAGATCCCAACTTCAAACCTCAAGACCAAGTCCCCAGCCTCAAGCCTCAAGAGAAGACCCCAGCCTCAGGATTCAAACCTCAAAAACCAAGGCCTGTCTCCAAGCTCAAGCCTCAATACCCCAGATCCCTCTCCAAGCTCAAGCTTCAAGACCCAGGCCTGTCTCCAAACTCAAGCCTCAAGACCCCAGGCCTGTCACCAAGCTAAAGCCTCATGTACCCAGCCTCAAACTTCAAGACTAATACCCGAGCCTCGAGGCTCAGTACAAAACCCCAGCCTCAAGCCTTAAGGCCAAGAATCCAGCCTCAGACTTCAAGATGAAGACTCCAGCCCCAAGGTTCAAGACAAAGACCTGGCCTCAAGCCTCAAACCAAGATCCCAGCCTCAAGCCTCAAGACAAGACCCCAGCCTCAAGACTCAAGCCTCAAGATCCCAGGCCCGTCTCCAATTTCAAGTCTCAAAAAACAAGGCCTGTCTCCAACCTCAAACCGCAAGACCCCAGGCCAGTCTCCAAGCTCCAGCCCCATGACCGCAGGCCTGTCTCCAAGCTCAAACCTCATTACCCCACGCATGTCTCCAAGCTTAATCCTCAAGACCCCAGGCCTGTCACCAAGCTCAAGCCTGAAGACACCAGGCAAATCTCCATCTCAAGCCACAAGACCCCAGCCTCAAACCCAACGACCAAGATCCCAGACTCAAGCCTTAAGACCAAGAATCCAGCCTCAGGCCTCAAGATGAAGACTCCAGCCCCAAGCTTCAAGACAAAGACCTAGCCTCAAGCCTCAAGCCTCAAGACCCCAGGCCCGTCTCCAATTTCAAGTCTCAAAAAACAAGACCTGTCTCCAACCTCGAGCCTCAAGACCCCAGGCCAGTTTCCAAGCTCCAGCCCTATGACCGCAGACCTGTCTTCAAGCTCAAGTCTCATGACCCTAGGCCTGTCTCCAAGCTCAATCCTCAAGACCCCAGGCCTGTCACCAAGCTCAAGCCTGAAGACACCAGGCAAATCTCCAAGCTCAAGGCACAAAGCCCCAGCCTCAAATCTCACGACCAAGATCCCAGACTCAGGCCTCAAGACAAGAACCCAGCCTCAAGCCTCGAGACAAAGATCCCAGCTTCAAGCCTCAAGACCAAGATCCCAGCCTCAATCATGAGGACCGAGACCCCTGCCTCAAGCCTCAAGGGAAGACCACAGTCTCAAGCCTCAAGGCCCCAGGTCTGTCTCCAAGTTCAAGCCTCAAGACCACAGGCCTGTCTCCCAGCTCAAACCTCAAGACCCCAGGCCTGTTTCCAGGCTCAAGCCTCAAACCCCAGGCCTGTCTCCAAGCTCAAGCCTCAAGACCTAGGCTCAAGCCTCAAGACCAAGATCCCAGCTTCAAACCTCAAGACCAATGCCCCAGACTCAGGCCTCAAGAGAAGAACCCAGCCTCAGGACTCAAACCTCAAAAACCCAGGCCTGTCTCCAAGCTCAAGCCTCAAGACCCCAGAACTGACACCAAGCTCAAACCTCAAGACCCCAACCCTGTTTCCAGGCTCAAGCCTCAAACCCCAGGCCTGTCTCCAAGCTCAAGCCTCAAGACCTAGGCTCAAGCCTCAAGACCAAGATCCCAGCTTCAAACCTCAAGACCAATGCCCCAGACTCAGGCCTCAAGAGAAGAACCCAGCCTCAGGACTCAAACCTCAAAAACCCAGGCCTGTCTCCAAGCTCAAGCCTCAAGACCCCAGAACTGACACCAAGCTCAAACCTCCAGACCCCAGGTCCCTCTCCAAGCTCAAGGTCAAGACCCCGGGCCTATCACCAAGCTAAAGCCTAAAGACCCCAGCCTCAAACTTCAATACTAATACCCAAGCCTCGAAGCTCAGTAAAAAACACCAGCCTCAAGCCTCAAGGGAAGACCACAGTCTCAAGCCTCAAGCCTCAAGGCCCCAGGCCCGTCTCCAAGTTCATGCCTCATGACCACCGGCCTGTCTCTAAGTTCAAGCCTCAAGAACCCAGGCTTGTCTCCAAGCTCCAGCTTGAAGATCCCAGGCCGTCTCCAAGCTCAAGCGTCCAGACCACAAGCTTGTCTCCAAGTTCAAGCCTCAAGACCCCAGGCCTGTCTGCAAGCTCAAGACTCAAGATACAAGGCCTCTCTTCAAGCCCGAGCCTCAAGACACCAGGCCTGTCTCCAAGCCCAAGCCTCAAGACCCCAGGCCTGTCTCCAACTCATGCCTCAAGACCCTAGGCCTGTCTCCACACTCAAGCCTCAAGACCCCAGGCCTGCCTCCAAGCTCAACCCTCAGGACCCCAGGCATGTCTACAAGCTCAAGCCTCAAGACCCCAGCCTCAAATCTCAAGACCAAGATCCCAGCCTCAAGCTTCAAGTCCAAGACCCCAGCCTCAGGTCTCAAGACCAAGACCTATCCTCAAGCCTCAAGACCAAGACCCCAGCCTGCAGCCCCAATCCACTAGACCCCCGGCACGTCCTGTCCTGTACTGATATCATCATGTCCTTGCCTGGTTCTGGGGCCCGAGCCCGAGGCAAGACCCAGGTTCTGGTTCCTTGTCCATTCTATGGCTCGAATCCCAAACCAGGCTCCTAGTTCATACTTGCTTGTCCGGTTTAGCTGTTTCCTGCCCATGTCCTAGCCCACATCTGCGTACTTGCCCCTGTTCCTTGTCTGTATCCTGTCACGTCCCTACTCTTGCCAAGTCCTTTTCCTTGTACTTCAGTGTGTGTGTGTTGCATTTGGGTCCGCTACCAGCGCCCCGATTATGATAGAGATAGGTGTATATGAAGCACAATCCGTAGGGTATTAATCTATCTTAAGAGTTAAAGAGATAGAAGCTTCATAATATGCGGAAGGTAACTCTCCTAACCAAAAAAAAAATCTTTAAGCATTTCCAACATATAAGAAGTAAGCAAATCTTTATTTTTTTTATATAAAATCCTACAGAAAAAAAACAAGGAAACGTCCACCTAATTGGTTAGCACACATTCCACATCATCCTCATCTTCAACAATAACCCACACAGAATGGAAGCAGAGCTGCTAAATGAAATACCTGCATTATAACACACAATAGTTCGTGTGGAACTACAGAAACAGAACGTTCAATCGAAGACGTTACTAAACACTATATCCGATATCAGCACATTTAATTTCACATCCCTTTGTTTACCGTGTACGGGCGATTGTTAGGAATGATTGAGAACGTCGAAGGAACACTTCTAGATTCATCATCGTCGTTTGCACTGTAGGGCTCTCAGTCATACTAGATGGACTGTTAACTGTTGATCGTTTATTACCAAAATGGCTTCTCTGAAATGTTATTTTACAATGGCTTCTCATAACGTTAACTTCTGAGCAAGGGTTCTCTGTAACTGCAATGTTTGTGTGATAATGGAAATTGTATTCATTTGTGAGCCAGTGGATGTCATGTTCTGTTATCCTGCATCTGTGTTCTGAGTTGAGGAGCGCGGGATCTTACAGGAGGCGAGCGGAGAGGACGGATGTGTGAGGAACGGGCAGCGGTTCCCGGGCGGCGGACACCGGGCCTTGGGGGTTCGGATGGCGGCCGGAGTCTCGCAAGGACGTTGTGGATGGAATCGTCGGCGTAAGCTCCAACGTATTAAAATATAATGTACACAAGAGTGATAAGTTACTTATGTGGCGCCTTTTCTTGTAGTTGTTTCCACTAACCCATCATAAGAGTTTGATATAAATTATAATTATTTACTCGCACTTTATATATTGTTTCATATTTATGTCGTGGCTAATCATTGGGCGACTCACACCTTATCCACACCAACGCAATTTCACTGTTTGGCGGGGTCAACGGCTATTCACCCTAGGCAACGGGGGTCAGTGGGGCAAAGACCGTTAAACCACATTCTCTTGAATCTTGACGCAGGAACCCATTTGAATTCAAATTGCGAGGACAGGCAACTGTGATAAATTGAGCAGATTAGCGGTAACAAACGCCCAGCGCAAGGTCCCCAGTCACCAAAATCCGCGGTACCTCTGCTTGTAGAAGTTAATTATTTAATTGAAACACTCAGTAATGCACATTTCAAAATATATTGAAGCTATTTATCGAAAAGGCTGAGACATTCAATATATTGCACCCTTTCATGTCCTCTTGTCCTTCTTTCTGGGAGAGTTAAAATGTCACTGAATTTTACAGGGAAATCAAATAACGTGACATGCACATTTCATCACATACACTGCGACGAACGACATTCATATATTTGCAACTATATGGCTTCAATAAGAAGAAGAATGTATTACATGCAACTGATTAAAGACTTTTAAAGTAATAATAACTTTCAATTCCTGAAACAGTTGCGCAGTTCCGGAAGTGTTAGAAGTTAACAGTTGTGGAGTAAACGAGTTTAAGGTACATGAAAGAGATTGCAATGTTCCAACAATGAGTGTTACATCTGCGGAATACCAAATTTTATAGACCGATATGCGGCTAAAAAAACTGATCTGGACTTATAGATGCACAGTGTGATTAAAGTGGCGTCATAGGTAGATAGGTTCTTAATTTAAGCATATTTTTGAGGTCCTATTTGGAATGAAGTGCGCAGATTTGGTCACTTGGCTACAGCGAGGATTCAGGTAAGTTGAAAGAGTTTGGAGATGGAATACAAAGATGTTCGCCTGAAGTGAAGGATATGAGTGATAATGAAATATAGAATAGGTTAAAACTTATTTCTTGGGGCACCAAAATTTGATGGGAGAGTTGATAGTGGTGTACTAAATTAAGAAGGATGCATACGGTAAATGCAGGCAGGCTTATTCTAGTGAGTTTATCTGTACCTGCAAAACGGGGTCCATAGTTAAGGGTGACTGGCAAAATGCATAAGGGAAATCCTATCGTGTGTTGTGGAACGAGCTGGCATTGCCAGTTGTGCACGTGGGATCCAAGTCAACTTTTAACAGAAGTTTGAAAAGGTGCATTGAAGCAGTATGTACGGCAATGGCCCGTGTGCTTATTGATGACACTAGGGAATTTAAATGTTTCTGCTCCGAGTAGAAGGCCGAAGAGCTAGTTTATGTGCTGTGCCTTTCCATTACTTTATAATATACTCCTTTAGAAATATATCGCAGTACAAAAACAAGGTTATATTAAAAGTACATTGAAATTAATTCTGAAAAAATAACAAATGATCAGTTGAAATTATTCCAGTTTTTCTACATATTTCCCTTGTTTTCCCCTCTGATTTCACAGCTCAGTTCACGCTCAGTTCTCTGTAGTTCGTCATTACCCACCACAAGGGAATCCTGATCTATGTCCCTCATGTTTTAAACACCTCAAAAAATTCACGGCCCATTGGCCTGCGTTTAAATGAATAAAGTCCGAGTCTGTCCGTCATCCCGTAAAACCCAGGTTCTGATGCTCTCACATTAAATTTGTAAATGTTTTGTGCGAATATTTCAGTTCAGCAACATATTTTCTGTTGCTGCTCTCCGAAATAAATATACAATCTTGTATTCTGATTCAGTCGCTGTGCCATAATACAGTATAGTAATGCACAGACACAATGCACACTTCGGCAAATTATATCAAATTAAAGACGTGCTGCTAATGCCAGGGTGACGACAATAGCACCTCCTAAAGTGCGAGTACACTCGAAACACCCTTCAATTTACCATGAAAACATCACATAACGGAGTTCTAAAGACCATTAGTTATCTAGTATCGCTGGGTATCACGTTTGGTTAGAGGGCAGATTTATTAAATTGACAAATTTCTGCAGTAACTCGGTTCCACTTTAGTAATACACCTAAGGGTGATTATAAATTTTCTTTTGCGTGCCCTTCATGAATATGCAGTACATTGATGCGTATAAGCGAAAACAATTGTTCAAAGAAGAATGAAGTGCTACGGTTCCTAAGTACGTCAAGAGAGAGACCAGCACCATGGCGCAACTGAAGAATCAAGAGAGGCTGGTGTGTCTGACAGAATCGTGGAGGAAAGTTGCTTAATACAAATGGCTATGTACTGGTCGGAGGGACAAGTAAAGCTGTTGAACTAGTCTCTAGATTCCAAATTCTACGACTCCAGAAATTCAGAGGTGTACTCAAAATTTTAAAGAGCTTTGGCAATATAACTAGAACTTACTGCAGCAAGTAACTGTCAGAAATCCATCCTGGACTACCCGCACAATGAAGAAGTTATTAAAATTATCATTCAATTACATTTATTTCTTCACATGACAAGAGGGTTGATGGAGTGCAATTTCAACATTAACTTAAGACGGTACACTTATCGGACAGTCTGCAGCGTGCATCGCATGAACAGGAGTATTAACTCGCGGTGTCCCCATTAGAAGAGCTCAGTCACAACAGGGTATCATTACAGGAGACAAATCTTCAATTAGCTAAGCCAGACTATCTTCCTCACCATAGAAACCATATAAAAACCATTGAAACCTTATAGGCTTTTAATATAAATCTAGAAAACATGTACCGTCTGAGTAAAAGAAAGTCGTTGCCCCACACAAATCTGCATTGACTTTTCCCACGACTTCTTGAATGGACGTTTTATGATATATTATTATTTTTAAACTGTTGCTAAAGACGGTGCAATAAACATGCAATATAGTTATGGAACCCTTAGATAAAATTAAAATTATAGCATTACCATCTGAATCGCATGATTCTCTATGGGTGTTCCTGCTGCGTAGTCTGAAGTAGTAAGTAGTTTCATCATGTTTGATGACACTACTTATCCCTAATAAATATTTATTCTGCGTTAATTCACCCTTATAAATCACTTGATTACTGGCTAGCATCGTGGAAATATCTTCTGACATCAACTCAAATCATAGATAAGACAGTCTTGCTCAGGGGATTTGAAAACAATATTTTGCAACAGGGATCCATATACTGGAAAAATGCCAATCAATTAGTTGGATACGAATGCTGTTTTTGTAATGTGGCTGGCAATACAAACTTGATGTTGCTGTGGATATCTGAAATAGACTTTGGAATATATAGCAGCTGTAGACACGTGAGGATAAAAGGAAGATGCAGTTTTGATCCTCACAGATAGAACATAGAATATAGAATACAGAAGATATCACATGAAAAAAATACAAGACGAAAAAACTTTCTTCAACCCGGAGTGTTCGGGCGAAATAGCTAAAAGGTAAATCAAAAACACCCAAAACTAGCCCCTCCTGTCTTTTGTTGTTTGGTTTAGTCGTCTCGTTCCTAGCTGAGTAGGGCCGGCCGTTTGCCGCTATTCCGTGTTAGGGATTCCGTCTCTCCGTGTCCAAGTCCAAATTCAAGTCCAGGCTTAGTGTCCGAGTCCAAGTTCAAGACCAGGCTCCGAGTCAAAATCAAATCCAAGTTCAGACTCCGAGTCCGAGAGTCAAGCCAAGTCGAGGCTACGAGTCCCAGTCAAATCTAAGACCAGGCTAAGAGTACAAGTCAACGGTCAAGTCCGTGTAAGACTTCTAAGCAGCTCCCCGTACTTGTGTCCTGTACTTGGCTCGGCTCCAGACGCACCGTGCAGCGGAATTGATCAACCAAACACATACCCAGCGGACAAAGTCACTCTGTCACAAGCTCTCGCTAACCAGAGTCCCCTTCTGCCAAAACTTGCCCCCACCCGCCCTGGTCGTCGATAATCCGCGCAAGCCTGTTATGTTACTCGGAGGATTCCACTGGAGGGAGGAGGTGGGTGGAGGTATTATCACGGTACGATTCGTTGACTCCTCATTTCAGTTAATTTCCTTTTCCCCGTGTTCCACTGGGCTCCTTAATTAGGGCACGTGATCCTCATTCGAAACGGCAGCAATAAAACACCGGCTTACATCTACACGCTGCTGGTTCGTCACCTCAGTAGTGCGGCTGTGCTCGTTCCGGACTGCCGAGAATAAGTCCAGTCGAGAGCCTGCAGTCCGCATTTCCTCAGTTGAGCGGAGAGCCTGTCATCCAGTCTTCCTGTTCGAGTAGAGAGCTTGTCGTCTGCCGTTTCCAGGTCAAGTCAACAGCCTATCGTTCGCCGATCCTGGGTCGAGTCGAAAGCCTGCTATCTACAGGTCCTGCGTCGAACTGAGTGCCTGCCGTCCATCTGAGTGATTGCCGTCCGTTTGCCGATTCATGGGCTACTCCGTGTCAATATTCGTACTGTCTGCTGTTGTTTGGTTTAGTTGCATCTTTTCCAGCTGAGTGGGTCCTGCAGTTTTCCTCTGCTCCGAGTTGGGAATGCTGTCTCTTCGTGTCCAGCTGAGTGATTGTCGGCTGTTTGGTGCTTCGTGAGCTATTCCCTGTCAAGATTCGAACTATCTGTTGCTGTTTGGTTTATTCGACTCATTTGCAGCTGAGTAGGTCTAGCCGTTTGCCTCTACTCCGCTTTGGGTGTTCGGTCTCTCCGTGATCAAGTCCAGTCTCAGTGTCCGAGTCATAGTTCAAGTCCAAGTCCAGGCTCCAAGTCCAAGTCAAGTCCAAGACCAGGCTCCGAGTCCGAGTTAACGTTCAGGTCCGCCTAAGAGACCTAACCCGGTCTTCGTGTCTGTGTTCTGCGCTTGTGTCCGCTCCAGCCGCTCCGTGCAACATTCAGGTGTTTGTCTGTCTTCAGTTGTGTATGTAACTTCATATCCCTCACTAATCCAGCATGTTCCTTGATTATGTATCACCCAGTTTTTGGAAAAAAAAAACATTAGTCTTAAAGTTCATTATCTCTGTATGTTGATAATTCAGTAATGTGGTTGATGATACTTGGCTGCGTAGAATTTAGTTTCAATGTCCTGTATAATCATATTCATTTTTTTCTCAAATGATTATTCTGATTTTTTCGTTTTGCGCATTGTATGTGCTCTGTAGTCTGGCGAAGAAGGTAAGTTGTTTTTCCTTAGTGTATCCATACATTCTGCATTACATTTGTGAGTTTGATCGTATTTGTATGTATCTTACATTTCCCTGGCGCTACCTTGCTTTTCTTCTGCGTTCTACCCTCGCCTGGGTTGATAACCCCACCACAGAAGAACTGTCCCCCTTGTTGTTATCACGGTAGTGAATTCTAAAGGAATTCGGAGGACAGCGGGAAGATCGACGGCGACAGCTCACTCGAAGACTCAAATCTCTCCCTCTCTCTCTCTCTCCATCACTACTCGCCTTAATACAACGAACTGAACTGAAATTTACTCATCCTCGTAAGACTGCATTTATTTACCCCTAGACTTGAAGAAGCTTTGTTTTCGTATAATTCCACACTTACTTATATATAATCATTGCTAACCTGATTGATTTATCTGCATTTATATTACTGTATTGCGTAGTTACTAACAAATATCATTATTTAATCGCAATACCGGATTCCAAAGCGTTTTCCATCTCTGCTGGTTGTTTAACACGTCACGGGGTACGTGACAGTAAGGACACACTTCTACCACTCTGTATTTGTTGTTTTGGTTGCATTTCCTTGGGAAGGATATAATCAAACAGAAAAAAAAAACGAGGAATTCTGGAGATGCTGGAAATTCAAGCAGCACACATCAAGGTTGCTGGTGAACGCAGCAGGCCGGGCAGGATATCTAGGAAGAGGTACAGTCGACATTTCGGGCCGAGACCTTTCGTCAGGACTAACTGAAGGAAGAGCGAATAAGAGATTTGAAAGTGGGAGGGGGAGGGAGAGCGGGAGATCCAAAATGATAGGAGAAGACAGGAGGGGGAGGGATGGAGCAAAGAGCTGAACAGGTTATTGGCAAAAGGGATATGAGAGGATCAGGGGACAGGAGGCGCAGGGAGAAGGAAAAGTGGGAGGTCGGGGGGAAACTCAGAGGATGGGCAAGGGGTATAATCAGAGAGACAGAGGGAGAAAAAGGAGAGAGAGAGAGAGAGAGAGAGAGAAAGAATGCAAGATAAATAACGTGTGGGGTACGAGGGGGAGGTGGGGCATTAGCGTAAGTTAGAGAAGGCAATGTTCATGCCATCAGGTTGGGGGCTACACAGACGGAATATAAGGTGTTGTTCCTGCAACCTGAGTGTAGCTTCATCTTTACAGTAGAGGAGGCCGTGGATAGACCTATCAGAATGGGAATGGGATGTGGAATTAAAATGTATAGCTACTGGGAGATCCTGCTTCCTCTGGCGGGCAGAGCGTAGGAGTTCAGTAAAACGATGGCCCAGTCTGCGCCGGGTCTCGCCAATATATAGAAGGCCACATCGGGAGCACCGGACGCAGTATATCACCCCAGCCGACTCACAGGTGAAGTGTCGCCTCACCTGGAAGGACTGTCTGGAGCCATGAATGGTGGTAAAGGAGGAAGTGTAAGGGCATGTGTATCACTTGTTTGGCTTAGAAGGATAAGTGCCAGAAGGGATATCAGTGGGGAGGGATGGGGCGGGGGGGGCGAATGGACAAGGGAGTCGCGTAGGGAGCGATCCCTGCGGAATGCAGTGAGAGCGGGGTTGGGAAAGATGTGCTTAGTGGTGGGATCTCGTTTAAGGTGGCGGACGTTACGGAGAATAATATGTTGGACCCGGAGACTGGTGGGGTAGTAGGTGAGGACCAGGGGAACCCTATTGCTAGTAGGGTGGCGGGAGGATGGAGTGAGAGCCGATGTGCGTGAAATGGGGGAGATGCGCTTGAGAGCAGAGTTGATGGTGGAGGTAGGGAAGCCCCCTTCTTTAAAAAAGGAGGACATCTCCCTCGTCCTGGAACGAAAAGCCTCATCTTGAGAGCGATGCGGCGGAGACCGAGGAATTGCGAGAAGGCGATAGCATTTTTGCAAGAGCCAGGGTGAGAAGAGGAATGGTCCAGATAGTTGAGAGAGTCAGTAGGCTTAGAGTAGACTTCAGTAGATAAGCTGTCTCCAGTGACAGAGACAAAAAGATCAAGAAAGGGGACGGAGGTCTCGGAAATGGACCAGGTAAACGTGAGGGCAGGATGTAAGTTGGAGGCAAAGTTAATGAAGTCAACGATCTCAGCAAGCGTGCAGGAAGCAGCACCAATGCAGTCGTCGATGTAGCGAAGGAAATGTGGGGCACAGATACCAGAATAAGTTTGGAACATAGATTGCTCCACAAAGCCAAGAAAAAGGCAGGCAGAGCTCGGACCCTTACGGGTGCCCATAGCTGCACCTTTAGTTTGGAGGAAGTGGAAGGAGCCAAATGAGAAAATATTAAGAGTAAGGGCTATTTCCGCTAGACGGAGCAGAGTGGTGGCAGAGGGGAACTGATTAGATCCAAAAAGAAGCAGAGAAGCAGAGAGCTTTGGGACCTTCCTGATGGGGGATGGTAGTATATAGGGACTGGATATCCATGGTGGAAATAAATCTGTGGGGGACAAGGAATTTAAAATCATCGAAAAGTTTAGGAGCGTGAGAAGTGTCACGAACATAAGTAGGAAGGTATTGAACAAGGCGGGGTTAAAACCGTGTCGAGCTATGCAGAAACGAGTTCGGTGGGGCAGGAGCAAGCTGAGACAGTAGGTCTGCCAGGACAGGCAGGTTTGTGGATCTTGCGTAGGAGGTAGAAACGGGAAGTGCAAGGTGTGGCAACTATAAGGTTGGTAGCAGTGGATGGGAGATCCCCTGAGCGGATAAAGTCAGTGATGGTGTGGGAGACAATGGACTGGTGCTCTTTCGTGGGGTCAGAATCGAGGGGTAAATAAGAAGAGGTATCCGCGAGTTGTCGCTGTGCCTCGGCAAGGTAATCAAACAGAATACGAGATAGTAACATTACCGAAAAAAATAACTATACTGAAAGGCAAGAGTGAAAAAGTAGGATTAACCAGGCTACGACTTTCTTGCACACCTCTGCCCACAACGGAACGATATAGGCCGATAGGAGACTTCAAAAAAAAAGTATATAAAATCTCTGGCTGAGGTGCAGATAAGTTGAATAGCAAAAATCCTTCCCACAAAATATGCCAGTCAAAATTAGAGGACATGGAATTAAGCCAAGAAAGGAAATAAGTTAATTGTCCAGAAGGAGACCATTGTCCGCACAGGGGCTAAAGGGATTGTGAAACATGCCGCCTGGGGTATTGGTAGATCTGGGTTAAGGACATTGTGGGAATGGATAGCAGGAAATTAAACTTTGTCAACAAATAGATACTTTAAAATCAAGGCTTTATTTGTACGATAGATTCTTGGTTATTAAAGAGGATACGCCACTCAATCTGCAATGAACTCAGTACGAAGAAATTCGGACACTTATTCAAGGTTCGAAATGAATCAGCCAGCCTATTCAGGATCTTCAGAAGTTCCTTCTGAAAATCACATTCATCCCAAAACTGGAACATGATTATTATTGATTCTGCATTTACAACGGACGTCAGTGAAATCTAAACGCTTCTCACGATGAATCTACCTCGTCGGTAATTTCCAACGGTCTTTTGAATAAAAATGAACAAAAACTCACTGTCATATTTCCTTTTGTAATAAATGAATACTTATCTGGTCCCTTTGCGTGTGTGCATGAGTGTGTGATTGTATGTATGTGTGTGTGTGTGTGTGTGTGTGTGTGTGTGTGTGTGTGTGTGTGTTGTGTGTGTGTGTGGTGTTTGCGTGTGTGCGTGAGGTGAATATGTGTGAGTGTGCGCGTATGTTGGCGCTGGACGGTAGGTGACACGTATCAGAAGGACCGATTGCTGGTAAAGGTAACGTTTATATTCAGATGACAGAATTATTCGTTAGTCAAGATACCTTGCAGTTTGCTCGCTACATGAATTTGGTTAAAGTTGATAGAGTTGATAGAGTCGCCATATGGCACCGATGTACTTTTTGAATCAACTTCCGAAATCTCAAGATTAGCTTGTAAATCAGATACAGATATTTTTGTGGTTTCTAGTCGCCAAATTAGGAGAAGAGCCTGGATAAGTTGGGGTTCTTTTAACTAAATCGTAGGAGTCTGATTGGCAGCATAAAATAACGACAGAGTGGATCGTCATTGTTGTTTTAGGTCATGGTATGGAAGACTGAACTGGAGGGCACGGTTTAAAGTGAAAGGATGAAGTCTTAACTGGGACCAAGAAACAACTTGTTCAGATAGGTGACGTTGGGATTCACCAAAGAACTGCCGGATGAAGCTTTAGAGCTGGATACAATTACAGCTGTTTAAAGTTATTCGGCTAGTTCACGAATATGAATTTTGCAGAGCGCAATGGGATAAAGCTGGGCAAATGGAAGTACTTCAGGAGTGAAAGTTGTTGATGTTGTTATTTTTTTTTCACTTGGACGGGTAGGAAGGAATGACCTGTTTCCAAAATGGATAACTTCCTGACTGAATGGCAATAAATGAAATAGAGACACCGTATTCACTCCGTTAATGCCAATGGCAATGATGTGGGTTTCGGTTAAATTGTGACCGATTCTTCTGCAAAAGAATGAACACGCAGTTATTTTTTATTGTCTCATAGCACAATATAACACACTTTTTATCGTCAGCTGCATACATTGATACACACGAGGAACGTTGGTTGCATCGTTCTTTTTCTGGTAATCGATATTTCTCTGTACGAAGAAAAATAAAGCCTACTGTACAACCATGTGCCGAACTCTCAGCGTTCAACACCAGCGGCATAGAGAACGCGAAAGCCTACTTTGGATTTGAATGCAGAATTCAGCTGAATTGCAAAAGGTTAACTTCTGTTTCAATACCTGTGACCAACGATTCTCTGTATTATAGTCATGGGAATACCTAACCACCTGCATTCTCTATCACCACGTGGATATTTCAGGGATTAATGCAATCAAATCTCATGAAACCCCATGCTTTGAGATTTCGAGTATTTTGTTTGCACTTTAGATTTCCAGCGTCTGCAGTTTATTTCTGATCAACACTAACGTGTCGGAATGAAACCGGGGTATGCTCAAAGAGACCATGGGAAATCCACAATGAGTTCGCACGGGGTCAGGATTGAACCCCATATTCCATCTTATTCATTCAACATCAGGTACATCCAACAGATACCCGAGAAGATCTATGGTGCACCTACATTCCCGGCGCTCTCTCTACCATAAGCTTTCCTTTCATAAGGAATAGATTCAATCGATAAGTGCTGGGTCAGTGTATACTGACCCATTCCCTGCAAATGATTAGTCTGAAGCATATTCGACGCATTCTCTCTATTGTAAATGTTATCCTTCAATATTGCAGTACAGAAGTCTTGTACAGCAGGTCAAGTCAAGTCAAATCACATTTTATTCTCATTTCGTCCATAACTGCTGATACAGTACACAGTAAAAACGATACAACGGTTTTTTTTCAGGACCATGGTGCCACATGAATCAGTAGAGAAACTACACTGAACTACGTAAAACAACAGAACAACTACACTAGACTACAGACCTGCCCAGGACTGCATAAAGTGCACAAAACAGTGCAGGCTTTACAATAAATAATAAACAAGACAATAGGCACATCAGAGGTCAGTAGGTTGGTGTCAGTTCAGTCTTTGGGTATTGAGGAGTCTGATGGCTTGGGGGAAGAAACTGTTACATAGTCCGGTCGTGAGAGTGGAATGCTTTGTTTCCTTTTGCAAGATGGCAGGAGGGGAAAGAGTTAGTATGAGGGGTGCGCAGAAGCAGCGTTTGGTGCAAATATGGGAAATGGCGGGAAGAGAGACCCCGATGATCTTCACAGCTGAAATCACTATCCACTGCTGGGTCTTGTGATCCGAGATGGTGGAATTTCCGAAACAGGCAGTGATGCAGCTGCTCAGGATGCTCTCAATACAACCACTGTCTAATGTAGTGAGGATGGGGGCTGGGAGAAGGACTTTTCTCAGCCTTCGCACAAAGTAGAGACGCTGCTAGGCTTTCTTTGCTCTGGAGCTAGTGTTGGTGAAACCAGGTGAGATTCTCCACCAGGTGAACACCAAGAAATCGTCAATGTTCAGAGTAGAGTGGTCGTTCAGTGTCCTCCGTGCATTACTAGGCACGATTTGACAAGAACCCAATCATTCAGGGAATCAGTTAACGTCACTGAATCTTTTGGCTGAATTCATTATCCCTGTAAAACGAGCAATAGTCTTGTGCGAGAGTGCTAGATGGTTGGAGTATCTCTTGGGATTGCATGAAAAAGTGATTCGATTATTAACAGATTCATGAAAATATGTGGCAAATGGTCAACACGAACGCACTGCGCTAAAGGGACTAATTGATGTTGTATGGCTGATAGGACGTGAGCTCTCTGGTGCGAAAGCTGCGACCATAATTGATGCGGCTCGTTGTGAAGCGTTATCTGTCAACATTCCTTTCAAATGTGTTTCACTTGGCGTTACAGGACAAAATAAAATGTACGGCAATAACATGCTTGTGTACGGTGATATTCATACCGAATAAAATACAAAACAGCGGTAAATTTTACTGACAGCGTACAGTTAATGCTCTTGCCTTTCATTCGTGTTCGTGTGTTTGCAGAAATGCCATTTATTGGTTGTCATCTGAAATGCTTCTAACAGGACTTCTGGTATAACATTAAATACAGCTGGCATTGATGATATAGAAACAAACGCTGCTTCATATACCTTTCATATTTTTGCTCTTAAGTGCCAGAGAGTACCATGAAATATTGATAGAACATGGACAGGCCCTTGTTTCCCTGATGCCTTGATTTCAGTGATTCTGTCCCCTTTCGTTTGTCCTTCCGTAGTGTAATGGCTCACATATGCCTAATTTTACATCCATTCAACATCTGCCCGGTCTATATCCTACAGAATCATTTGATATCCTTCCTCTCAACAGTGGATTCAGCACCGTTTCCGCGGAACATCACTGGTCACAATTCTGCAGTCATGTTACTACAAATCCACCAGTACCCTCTGTATTCTTGACAAAGACAATTGGTTGAATCGAAGCAACCAGTTCTCCCAAATGTAATTATCTCATGAATTAGCAAGCATATTTTACTTTAACGAAAACTTTACTTAATTTCAGGTAAGCAATATTTACTGCCCTAACCCTGCCGTCTCAACGTAGCGTGGCGATGAGAGCACTGCTATTATAGCCCGAGTCATGATAATTTAGAGTTCAAACCGGACGTTTTCTGCAAGGACTCTGTACGTACTCGTCGGGGAAAACACTGTTTTTTTTTTCAGGCTACTCCTGTTTTGTCCCACAGTACAAAGCTCTACCGGTTAGTAGTTTAAGTTGTTACTGTAAATTATTCCGTGCTTCCGCTCGAGTTAAATCGAGGGGTGATAATAGCGACCCGGGGTGAAGTGTTTGAAAGGACTCTTCCACGTTTCGTGTCTAAATAACAGAAAATAAAGTAAATTTAAACACGCATCATCATTCGAAGACAAGTTGTCTCCGCAAAGAACCATGCTGACCATCCCGATAATTAGATATTTCCCAGATACACGTAAATTATGTCGCTACGAATATTCGATAATAACTTCTCTACGCTGACGTAAAGGTATTGATTCATCCGAAATTGCTGTCTGAAAGTATTGAATTGCACTGGCAACTTCTCTGTAGTCTATGGCGTCGTCAGTGACAAAACAAGGTTTAATTATCTCTGCCAACGCCCCAGTAATCCCTTCATTAAAAGCGTCAGGGCAGCAGTCCAATTTGTGTACCTCAAGAGATCCGACTGCTTCACTTTATTTGTAATTTCGCTATACTATCATAGTGCCCCTTCGGGTTTCAAATGTTCTCTACGTCCTCCTATTTGATGAATACCCGATACTCATTTAGTAATTTGCCTGCTTCTTCCTGCGTCAGACAAGAAAAAAAAAATCTGATCGTCCTGTGTGTTCTGACGTCTAACCAGGCTCACGCTTGTTTTTAATGCATACATACACTGTCGGGGATTCACTTTATTCCTGGCGTTCCCAATCTCTGGGCCACGGGCCGTCGATTAATGGCAATGGTCCATGGCATAAAATAAGTTGGAAACCGGTTGTATTAATCATACTTGTCACAGTCATTTCGTGGTCCTCACTCACCCCCTTTTTTCCCTGCTTATGTCCCAGTTTAATTCGATCACTCTGAATTGCCTTGCGATAGAGTCGGACAAAATCTCTGTTTGAGTGCTTGGGCAATCTCTCATCCTTAAAGTCAACAAGCTTCCCTATTTCATCACTATGAATACTGTGTGTAGTGGCACCAAAAGCAAATTGTCAGTGGCGCAATCTTCCCGGATAAAACTGTCCAAACCCTCATCATCTTCCTTCCTGAACGATAAGGGCATTCGGGAAAAAAAAATGACAGAAAGAAGACAGGAATATTTTTTGAGGTGTATGCGCATCAAATGCATACACGTATTATTTATAGAAACGAGAATTTAGAATTATTGTTACTAACTTAAGGCAGGGATAATATATTATTCAGATGAATTGATGATCAGTAGACATCAAACTACTTTCCATTAATTTAAGAAATAACACATGATGAGTCCACTGATTTAAAATATCCAACTTCGGAACGTTTGCAATATGCTTTTGAAAGGGCGCCG